>NC_051160.1:2087754-2388661 GCF_013339745.2 Dermacentor silvarum | reverse complement strand
TTGGCGAGACTGTAGCCAGCAGCCAGCGTCAGCAAAGTAGAGGAAAAAGTCAATAAATGTTTCGCTCTAAATAATAAAGCCAACTTTCTTTGATGGGATGCGAAGCTGCATCCACTTCATGGCGGTGTTCGCATAATTGACGTATGATTACGTGTTCCCCTTGCTTACTGGGCCGCCCCACTTTCATTGATCTGTGTGGATATGCTAAATCTGGCTTTGATAATGTTAGCAAACACCGCTCGTTGTCATGGCAGCGGAAGCGAGAAATTCTGTAACGCCAAGCAGAACGTTGCGTTGAGCAGAGACGGTTGCTAAACCGAGACATAATTTCGTTGAGCCGATTAAGGGAACGTGACTCTCTCTCTTTGCCTGCTGAGTAATCACGATTGTGAATGCGGTTCTATTACAAAATGTGGATTGGGGGTTCACGAATAGCATTCTTAGTTCAACATGCCATTTCGTTCACTAACGTAATATTATAAGTAGCATGTCCTTCAAACACAAATTAGCATAGGTAATTCATCATGATATTTCGTTTAAGAATAAACTACTACATGTGAAGAATAATTTTCATGGTAAAGAAAGCTTCACAAAATAAAATTCATTCTAAATTTAAATAAGTTGTCTCGGCAAGGAAAAAAAAATATCACCCAGGCGTAATATTACGCGAGGTAAGAAAATGTGCTGGCTGAAGCGTACGAGGAAGAAACTGAGCGAAAGCAGGAAAATGATGAGCAAAAGAAGTGCCAGGAGCAGAAGACTTAAAAGATAACACGCGTTTCTCTAATCTTCCTCTTTCAAATATTTGAGTAGGTGCCCTTCGATTGGCACCGACTTCCGCTATCACGGCTACGCGTGTATACGCCGCCGCGCTCCAGGGGCGACGAGTCAATCCGAATAAACGCGCCGGCCGTCGTCGCCTCTTCCTCCTTTCTGCCCTCGCGTCGTCTTAGCGCTCATCACACGTCGCAGTGTCGCCACCCTGCTTTATGACGTTCGATCCGCGAGTGCTGGCTCATAATTTAATAACGACCGGGGAGCGCCCTCGTAGGCAAAGGGGGCAGTGCGCTCCTGGCGTGGACGGCTTCCAATATTGCACTTTCTCGAAAGCATTGTAGCGTGTGCGTGTGTGTGTGTGTGTCCAGTGAGACCTCGAAGTTTTTTCAGAAGAATCGCTCACCACAGGATCTTTTTTTCTAAAATTATGTTTCAGCATAAGATATATTTGCACAGCTTCCTGGCAAAGAACTTTCTTCTACACTTAGCTGCCTTTTTCCTGTTTCCTTGTATCGTGCATCTCGTTTGGCGCATGCTTATCACAAGTTATCGCGTTATCCTAAGAGGGTGCGTCGAACGGGTGTTCCTCGTAATGCAAAACGTTTCTTTTTCTTCTTCTTCTCCTTGAGGGACATTCAGCAACAATTCCCACTAAGGCGTAGTTGTAGAAACGGGTTGTTGCGTGCCACAGCATACCAAGTGTCCTTAGCGTCCGCGAACTGAGACTGTTGTCTCACATTGCAGGGACGCGTCACCCTTCTGGAACACTTACGGAGGACGGTGCACCATACTCGATTCATCTTCTACCATTTACGTACAAGGGCGGCTCTCCATATGATTTGTGTACATCGTTGGGACGACATTGTGTTTGACAAAATCGCACAGGGGATGTGCAGTCGGTAAGTGCGTGCGTGCCTGTGTGTACGTGTGCGTGTGTGCGTGCGTGTGTGTGTGTAGAGAGGCAATTATTATACTCTACTTATTTGCGTTTAAATAGGTGCATCTGGACCTATGTTGCATTCCTGCAATTCGAAACCGAACGTCAAGGAAGTCATACCTGCTTAATAGAAATCTTTTTACAAAACCAATTGAGATATTCGTCCCTAAAATGTACGGCATATACGTTCCAGTTACAGGTTTTCCAAAAGCCCCATTCGCATCTTTTAGAATTTTGTGTGGACAGATATGTCGAAACAGATTCAGTTCTTATGATTTCCTCCAAGTACGTAGGCGTCACTTCAATTTTACCCTGCTCCTTACTCCAACCACAACATGTGTGCTAAAGCGGATAACAAAAAGTTAATATGTGAGACTTTCATAATTACCTACATGAATACTGTGATCCGTTATCTGTAGGAAATGGCAGAACTTGTCAATCAATCAGGTCATTTTACGACAAAGCGCCGCGTTTGCTGCGAAAAATTGAGAAATTTGGTGACATTGTGACTGGAATAAGTGCCAGAGGATTAATTTGTCGGGCTCCGATGACGTACAAGTCACGTGGAGCTGGCGTCATGGCGAAGAGGCTAATGAGAACAAAGCTTTGCGAGTTCGGTCCTCCACCGCCATAGAGGACCGAACTCGTGCCACTGCAGTATTATGAAGCTGGTTGCCATTGAGACAACGGTAACCTCTGAGCTATCTCGCATCTCTCTTTATTTCTTCGATGAAAAGCAAAGGTGCAAGTACTTAGATCGCTATATTAGCATTCAATTATTATCCAGGCAAATACATCCATTGAATAAAGATGCCCACTGCACCTACTTCTCTTGCGTTGTATGCACCTAAACACATACGATACAATATCACGCTAAAGTTACCTTAAGGACAGTGGCCTGCGTGAATGCACAGTCGGCGACAAAATTTCACAGGACACAAACATTTTTAGGCAGCTGAATTCCCGCGAAGGACCGTCAGTCTTTCACCACATTTGCCACAGAGCGGAGGATCGCCACCAGTAAGCAAGTAATTGTACATGCGGCTTGTGTGCCCTATACGCACTCAACAGAACAAGACACCGGTTTGTCGTGATTTTATGGTGGGGGACGAAATGCCTCACTGTGGCTTGATTAGGTGGAGTTTGTTAGAAGTTTCGGCATTCCACCACGTTGCCAATAGCCTCTTAGTCTTTGCAAGTAAAGGACTTCAAATCTATGGCGGCGTCTGCTATGGAAGAACTGCAAGTTCTTGTTGCTGTGCATGTGGCTGTTTCGTCCGCTAGCGTATTGTTTTCTCAGCATATTGTTACATGCTGGTTAGATATGTATGTCGTACACGGGAGTTTATAAAGATAATTTAGTACAGTATTTTTACATTTACCGAGCGACATTAGAGATTTAACCACACTATAGAGAGGTAATAAATATTATGGGTTTTTCCCCAATTTCGTCTTCTTCGTTTTCTTCCAACTTCGTTTCACTGTCGACAATACTGCGTATGCCTCAGCCCCAAATATACTCGTTTCTTTGTGCAGAACGTCTGATGACGAGACATATGGCCTCAGGGCTGTATGAGACACACCGGCATGTAACCCAGATGTGTCACTGTAATACTGCGGGCATGAGTACTTCGCTTGAAGTTCTTGAAAGTTCACTCGGAATGTGTGTCTCAGGGGGCGTGCTTTGTGACTTTGATAAATAATGTATTACATTCATACAGCTGCCACTGCCATGACAGTAGCATCTTCGCTTGAGGTATTAGGCAAAGTTCCAGAAGTGTAACACCCATTTCATCACTCAGCCTCCTCACACGAAGTGAAAGGGGCTCTCTCGCTGATGGTCGGTTGCGAAATAGTGTGACAGATGTCGTATCGTTAATGGTATAATAGCAAGGGCGCTCACAGTTAGAACTGACTTTCAGGAAGAATGTACAACTCGAATATGGCCTTTGTAAATTGAGTGACCACATATTCGATTCTACACATGTCTACTCAATTTTTCTGCACAGTTCCCTTCTTTGTCAATGCACTTGGTCCAGAAGTCCACAAGCTTATGTAATCTTTCCAGGAAGAGGGTTTTTTGGATGGTATCGAAGCCACTTTAGCATTGCTCTTGCTCATCAAACTTTATGGAAAATTGACGACCTTGCAGAGCATCTGAGCGGGCGAAACGGATAAAAGTCTCGTCGTGGATGTCGTCATAGACAGAACCATGACTGGTGTTCAAAGAAGACACTATATCATTGATGGTAATTCGCCTATATTCACCAGAACCATCTCTCGAGCTTGCTGAATCTTGTCGTCCGTGGTAGAGATTGCCAGGCGTCCAGCTCCATATTCGCTAGTCACACTTGTTCGGCTACTTTTAAGCTTCTAGATACCCGAAAAACATTTTTAAAGGTATAAAGCACTGTATTCATATTGTGATAAAGGTCTACGATGAATTTCAACCCTTTTCACACCCTCCGACCAGAGAAAGCGGAGCAAGGCTCGTTGTTCCTCCTTGGTGCACACTTGCAGCAGAGCTGCATGTTCTCTTTGCAACAAATGAAATAAAAATGTAGCAATGCAGGTCGAACTTTTATAGCATAATCTCAACAGTACAGCATTATAATAGGCAAGGGCAGAACGCAGTGCGTACAATATACAGAGTGTTATGGCAAAATTATGGATACCATTTTTACTGTCCCTCGTACATCAATCTAATCTGTCCGATAAAGTAGGAGAGTTTCAGTAATATTGGCTTTTTTTAGCATCTAGGTGGCCCCTCTTGGAGCCTACCATATATTACGTAGACGTAATCCCGCACCCATATCAACTTGTCAAGGGCCCACAAATCCAACTATAAGATATTTTTAGCAGACTCAGCTTAACAACTCAAAAGGCATATGAAATTTTGTTGCATTCAAGTCGTCTTTTGTTTAGGCTGAGCACACAGTCGTGCTGGAGATTACTTGTTCAAAAAGCACCTAGTGCTGTCAACGTGAGTGGACTTAATACGCCCTGTCGACGTGAACGGCGTGATTAAACAGGAGCCAGCGGCGTTCCATACATGTTTCTACAACGAATTACGCGCAGAGAATGTGTACGCAACTCGGAGACCGGTCAAGAATTTCAAACAGTACCGCCAGCCATTTCCGATGTGGTAGTATCGCAATCTCACGCGGCTCTGGACATTTTCCCCGCCATTTCTTGACGAGGTGACATTAGTGACACGAAAACTGATAAGAATCACATTTTCGTGTGACACTGCCCGCATTTTGATTTGACGCTCCCCGCAGCAGCTAGGCTTGACGCCACTTTGAACCATGCTGGTACTTCTCAGCGTTATCCTTGCCGAGGACATTCAGTTGTTCAACACCCTTGAGACCGTCATTTTGCTCGCTTAGTGCACCGAGCACTTCTATCGACTTCGTGCTCGTGCCCTTCCGTAAATGGCAGAGCCTGCTGTGGCAGGCGTTTTCGCTTGCATAGCACCTATAGACAAATTTCAACGTTGCTTCAAGCAGAACGTCGTCCAAATGCACAAAAGCAATTCCACCGTCTTCTCACAAGCCTACCAACTCTAACGTACCACTTGGTTTCGTTGTTATTACAGAAAGCCTCTTCTCTTTAACTTGGCGCACGGATTTAGTAAAGTTTACGTTTGCGTAATGTTCATCATAGCAAGTACTGCACTACCGTTCAGTTGTTCTCTAAAGAAAAATTCGGTGGCGGACGCTACTTTGATCTCGATGGTGCGACGCCTGGTGTGCCACAGGGAAAGCGCATATTGCTAAACATGCAAAGAAGACACGCCGCGAACATGCACAGCTATCACCGCGGCGTCGAAGTACGAACGTAAAGGGCGCGGCGATTCTCTTCTCCACCTCCAGGCGCCTTCCTCCTCCGGCGCTCGCTTCCCTCGCGGCGACAAAGGTGGTGGTGGTAACAACTCTATTTCGTCAACGAAAAGGATTTGGTTGATTTTAGTGGTCTTCCAGGGTGAGCGAGGTGGCCGTCCAATCAGGTCCTCCGGGGCCGCATGCTATGGTCGTCAAGCCCTGTCTTTCCGCGTCTTCCGATGCTCAGCTGACAGCCCGCAGTTGAACGGCCGGGTCCGAGCTGGACACCGCATCCTCTCACTCCTCCTCGTTCGAGAGTTGCCATTCTCTCTTCGGTTTTATATTGTTGCATTGGAATAAACCGTGCTTTGAAACTGCCTTTGTGGCCCATCAGAGCTGACATTCGGGCGTGTAGACCTCTGGGTAGGACTTGGAGTATCTACTGGGTGTTTCCGCGAACACTGACAAAAATTTTTAAAGTTTGCCTATGGCAGATAGCATAATTCTAGTTGATGAGCTAGTCTACGCGAAGAGGCGGACATTACTTGCACAAAAATTGAAATGCATAATCGACTAATTAACAATAATTCACTAATTAAGTTTTTAACTAATTATCTTATGGGGCCCTATTGCAATTTACAAATTCTAGCCATGGAGTTCGCAAGGCGAATTCACTTGGAACGAATTCTCAGGATGGCACCAGTTTCTAGATATTAATTCCCGAACTTTGCAGAGAAATGCATTGGCGTTCCAGTTACTTTTGTGCTTCAATGCATTTATGCGCAATTTTCAAGAATTAATATCTTGAAACTCGTGTCATCCTGGGAATTCGTTCCAAGTGGGATGATCCACTGGATAGATAGCGTGAAACGTGAGCTCAGTCTGAAAAATTGTCAGATTTGTGTTCTGCTAGCCTGCCGGTTTCCCTTGAGCAAAGTGACATTGAACGCGCGTATCGAATAAGCTACTTTGATACCAACGAAAATAAATCTTTGATTGTAAAATTTGTGCATTTCAAGGACAGAGAATGTGTGCTGGCATGCGCAGTGAAGCTTAAAGGATCAAATGTATTCATCTCATCATATTTCTGTCCCAACACTCACGTGGAACGTGAATGCCTTGTACAATTTGACAGCAAAAGCCTTTTAAGCATCACTACAATAAACTGGTTATCAGTAAAGAAACTTAGGTTTTCGACCACGAAATTCAAAAGGTTGTTCAACTATACCCTGTTAGCTATCGCCTATCGGTGCACCTCGCACCGGCACATTAGCTAATACTGCGCACCGCCTGCTCACCCACCTGTCGTTTATCTACCATGTTTTCCAGCTAACGTTAGCCAAGCTGTTAAATTGAATAAAAATAGACAAAAACACGGTGCAAGGTATAATTAGAAAACCCAAGGTGTTTGTTCGTCGCAAGTCTTACGGCCTAACACCGTACGTCTTATAACCGTGTCCTGCACCGTGTTCTTCATTTTAAATGCGTAAGCATTTCTATGCTTACCCAACGGGAAAACCCTCCGTCCGTTTGTCCGTCAATCCGTCCGTCCCGTAAAACGATCGCTTTCAAGATAGCGCCCGCAGCAGCAAGTAACTTCACCTTCGCGCTGCCTGTCGCTTCAACGCGAACGAAGCGATGAGAAACCAGCGCTCACGAAGGTCTGATAACACGCACCCTGCCCCTATCGCAGATCGCTTTCAAGATATGGGCCCGCGCGTCTCCAACGCTAAGCGGCGAAAACAGCGCGCGGAGCTATCAGCAGTCGGTACTCTCTGTTCGCATCGCAGATCGCTTTCAAGATACGGTCCGCGCGACCGTGCCAGAGTAAGTTTGATCGGTCCACGGCGCCGCCCGATAACATTTGATCACGGTTCATAATAGTTCAACATGGATGGACAAGGCGCTAAAGAGCAATAACGGGTTATGATAACCGGAACGTCATCAGCGCACCTGGCACCGCCACCTGCAGCACTTTGCTTGCGTTATCAGTGCACCTTGCTCCGCCGTCCGCCCCAGTTCGTGTCGCCGCAGCGCTGTCGTTTGTACTGGCCGGATCAAGCTTCATAACCCTGATATGAGACCGGGTTGCGTGGAGATGAGCAAGTGGCACAATGCTTACGCATACTTACACAACTCCCAAAGGTGTTTCCGCGTGAATGTTTTCTGATAACATCTTGGCTAACGTTACCTGGGACAACCTATGTACTAACACAAGAAGCATTTTACCGAAACGCGATTTGTTGTCAAAGATTATCGACAACAGAGAGAGAGAAAGAGAATAAACTTTATGCAAAAGAGCACACGAGTGTAGGTAGCTCCTCCGCTCTGCAGTGGGTGGTCCCCTCAGTTCAGGAGTCCAGCGGCCTTAGCTGCCCTTCTAGCTCGGTTGAATGGAAACTGATAAGAGTCACATTCCCGTGCGTCACTGTCCGCATTTTGATTTGACACCCCCCGTAGCAGCTCGGCTTGATGCCACTTTGAACCACGCTGGTACTTCTCAGCGCTATCTTTGCTGATGACATTCAGTTGTTCAAAACCTTTGAGACCGTCATTTTGCTGTTTAGTGCACCGACACCCGAGAATGTAATCTTGTTGGCATCTGTGAAACGAGGATGAAGTGTGTGTGTGCGTGCGTGCGTGCGTGCGTGCGTGCGTGTGTGTGTGTGTGTGCGTGTGTGTGTGTGTGTGTGTGTGTGTGTGTGTGTGTGTGTGTGTGTGTGTGTGTGTGTGTGTGTGTGTGTGTGTGTGTGTGTGTGTGTGTGTGTGTGTGTGTGTGTGTGTGTGAGCTCGAGAACACGTTATCATCCGACTGTGGTCTGTTCATTGAGTGCCGCTCTGTTTTTATGCCACGTGAACGCCTTTGCGAATTACATTAGAAGTATTGCTTTAAACTGGCCGGAATGTGCCACAGAACTTGAAGGTATGTCAGGGGGGAAGTTTCTGGCAGGCTACAACAAGTGGGACTCAATGTTTTAATTACTCGCACGTTTCCCGTGAATAAGTGGAAGAAGAAACCGCGAGAATCTCAGCCGTCAGCGCACGCGAAAAGTGACACGGCTCCTCCGGTCGAGCTAACGGCTCCAGCCAATCGTTACAAGAAAACAAAAAATAAAAGGAAGAAAGAAAAACCGTTCATTCCACCACGCTGCTTCTTTTTGCTTTTTGCTTTTATATCGAAACGCGCACTTTCATACAGCTGCCAGGAGAAGTGGCGCTGTAAATGAGATTTGAGCGGGGAGACAGGATCCGGACAGGCGACGTATCACACTGAGGTGGAGTGCTAAAATTTCGGAGGGGGAAAAAGCAGATAACGAAGGAAAGAAAAATAACATAGGGCAGGTGGGGGAGGTGTGACAGGCCATGCGGCGGCAGTCGAGATAGAGATGGGACGAGCCAGGCTTGTGTCATGTATGGGTACGTTGCGGCGCTGCCGTTGAAAAGTGTCCAGATTAAAACCTCTCGGCAAGGAAGTTGACCGAGGGGAGCGAGGAGGGATAATGAGGAAGAGTGGCGAAGTGGAGAGGGTTTCAGGGTGCGGCTGTTAGAGTGAGAGAGAAGGGTGGCGAGGAGGCGAACGCCATTTCGTCGCCGTTCTCCGATGAGAGCCGAACACCAGTCACAAGGGCGTGTCTTCTGCTTTCTTTTTCAGCCACGTTTTTCCCCCTTTCTCTCAACGATGCGTTTGAGGTGTCCGCACAATGAGTGCTGGGCCTCTTCGTCTTCCATGTATAATCCCTTACTACTACTACTACTACTACTACTACTACTACTACTACTACTACTACTACTACTACTACTACTACTACTACTACTACTACTACTACTTCCACTGATTCACAGGAAACGTGCGAGTAATTAAAATATTGAGTCCCACTTGTTGTAGCCTGCCGGAAACTTCCCCGCTGACATGCCTTCAGGTTCTGTGGCACATCCCGGCCAGTTTGAGGCAATACTTCTAATGTAATTCGCAAAGGCGTTCACGTGGCATAAAAACATAGAGCGGCACTCAATGAACAGACCACAGTCGGATGAGAACTTCTATTTGACTAAACCTGATTGAACCAAATTTTTGTTTAACATAACAGGCTCGATTCTTCGAAGGATATTTATACAGCCTAACTCGCTGTAAACCTCGAAGCAACGAAGAAGACTAAATATGTCACCCGCATTCGCGAAGTTTTGCAGAAAATATAAGTAAATAATCTGGAAAACCGGTTTCAGTTCAAATGAAGGGTGCCTCTGACTTCTTAATCCCACGAAGAAAGACGAGATGCGCTGAATGAGTTCGCTGCCTGTGCAAAGTCAGGTAAGCGCGCACGCAATAAAAAGTTACAAGTTTCTTGACTCATGAATAAATACAGTGTTATTCGCATGTCTGTTCTAACCTGCTTTGATTAGACGAAGATCTAGAATAAAAGAAATAGTTTAAAAGTGTTTACTGGTAACACCGCACTATCGAGGACGCGGACTGTGCTAGTGTAGAGACAAAAGGCCTGCGTGCCCGGTCGCCCATCCACAATGGCCACAGGCAATTGCGACAAGCGGGCACCTGCCTTTTCTCGTAGAAGAAACCTTCGCGTTCGCTTCAGCGTTTTCAACACAACCACCGAATTATCACCTGAGCAGCGCCCAGGGCGTTGCTTCGGTGCTGGCTACGTCTCGAGCGCCTGCTTCACCTTCCTAGTGAACGCAAATTTTGTGTGCGTTATTGTGTGCACACACGTGCGTATAAGCACCACACACAAACGTTGAATTGCATCCATTGTCCAGTGGCGGTTGCAGTGATCACTAGCCATGACAGAAAATTTACGTGACTACTTTGTTCGTAACTACAGGTTGAAACAAGAGCAGCTGCTCCGGCCATTGGGGTGATAATTAAAAATACAATAAAAAAGTGTCATCAACGATGCTTGTCAATGTCACTGAATAGCAGAACGTCTCTAGAAAACTGTTGGATTTGTCTAAGGAAGGATGGGCTTGAAGGCACGTGTTGGTTGCAGTGGGGATATTTAGGTAGCGTTTGTTGCTCCATTGCGCAAATTCGTATACAGTAGAGTTGTTAACCAGCACATCTGCAGCGATACGGTACAAGCGGCTGTGAGTATATAAGTGTGTGGTCTAGAGTGGTGCGAGCGCCGGAATTGGAGGTGACTGCCATCCTCATCTCCCGTAACCGCCATAGGGGAAGAGGGTGGCGGCAGAAGAAGGCTGTCCTTCCCAGGCACTCCACCGCAGCATCTAAACCTTCACACTCCCCAAAGCTCTCGTGCACTCCGCATATGTTGCGCGAGAACACGTGTCCTTTGCAACGGCGCCTTCGTATCAGCGGAAAAAGTGCGGCTACCACGATAACTGGCGAAATAGCAAAACAAAGGTATTCGCATTAAAACAGGAGCATTACATTTAGCCATGTACGTACACTTGCTTCAGTAGTGCAGTCGCGCACTGCGAATGCAAGGTTTTCAATTGAAAAAAAGGACTATGCCTTCTTTTTAAAGCTAAGCTTTATATGTCTAGGCGAAATCGTATATGGCTAAGTGAAATCTCCAGTGTACAGCAAACTATCATCATCAGCATTGGCTCGAGCTTTGTCGTCTTCCGCAGCTGGCTCGTTGGCAGCCCTTCGGGTTGCTCGTGTTCATGCCGGCACACGCTCGTGGCACTGCTCCCGCGTTCGTCGTCGTCGTCTGCTTCCCCAGCTGGCTGCGTTGCCGCTAATCATTCCAGGGTAGAATTTCGCTTCCGTTCTGTCGTCGTAATGGCAAGGCCGCGTTTACGGGGGTATGAGCCATTCATTGTCTTACGTAACGGCCAGATTTAGTTTGAAGCAATTTAATTTCGAAGATTGGCAAGCAGCAATGGCGGGCGAATGCTGCTAACCACGCCGCCGAGCAAACTCGAGACATCGAACGCAAGCGACGACGGCAGACTGCGGGCATACCTACAATGACGTCGTTCTCTCCGACGCAGCCGAACGTGTGAGTAACTTCACAATTAAGAAATAATTTAGTGAACCCTCGTGATTAACCCAGTGATAAGCACCGGGGCCGCACGTTTCAGCTTCGCTGGTTAACCATCTTCACGGAGTGGAAATGCCGACAATTTTTTTCCTAATCTTTGTTTGTCACCCGCAGCGGTGGCTCGGTGACAGCGGTGTCCTGCTGGGCACTAGGTTCCCAGTTCGATCCCAAACCGCGGTGACCACGTTTCTATGTGGGCTGAATGCAAAAACACTATAGTGTACCGTGTTTTCGGTGCACGTTAAAAAACCCAGGTGGTCAAAATTAACGCGGAGCTCTCCACTACGGCGTCCCCTATAACACAATGTGATGTTTCGTTAACCCAAACAATCTAATGTTTTCGTCCTTAAAAGCATGCATGACGCTTACGCCATCAGATTAACTCCTTTAAGTATGCGCGCCCTTTCGAAAACGTTTCTCTTCAGCTGATCGTTCAAATATATACGCCAGCACTTGCTACTACTGTGCACAAGCGTAAGGGACATAAGTGCATTGTTATGTGCACTGCTGAAATTCGCCTCTATTATTGTCACATGAGTCCAATTTTGTATTTATTGATCATGTCTAGAGGACTTCAAAAAGGGATGACGAAGTAGACACACATTTAAAAACTCAAAGCAAAAAAAAAAACGAAAAAAAAAACAGATCACTGGGTTTCACCTACATTACTGCAATGCGTTATCATGGCTTTTTTATAACATTCAATTACAATCCGTCGAAATTCGCATGAACACTGTATTTATCAATCACGGCCACGGCGGCCGCATTTCGATGGGGGCGAAATGCGAAAACACCCGTGTACTTAGATTTAGGTGCACGTTAAAGAACACCAGGTGGTCCAAATTTCCGGAGTCCCCCATCACGGCGTGCCTCATAATTATATCATGGTTTTGGCATGTAAAACCCCCACAATTTAATTTTTTATATTTATCAATGGCTGTTTTTGATCTGAGTAATACGCCTAATACTCAGATCGAAAGCAGCCATTGAGAAATAGAGCTAAGTTGGTTCATAATTTAGGGTTGGAACTAGCGTGGAGACATGGACGAGAAGGATAGGGCAAGCGTTATGTGTTCAGGGCACCGGTTCACTGCCCAGCCGACGAAGCTTCAATAATCAAAGAAAAAAAAGTCACAATTTATCAGGAATGACCTTATCTTTGAGATCTTCGCACTCAAGAAAATCAGTTTGTGCTCAGAGTAGAAATAACCTTGAAAGTGTTTCCATGCAGACTCACCAAACGACAGAGCTGTGTTTAGCTTGGCTTGTTGGCACATTTAGTAACGTTACTCGAGTGACGTCATGGACATAAATTACGAGCATAGAGTTAACATTAGGTTCTGCGTTAGGCCACGGAAAAGCCATAGTGAGACGTGGAGCGTGACTCAGCACTTATATTGGGACTAAGCGTTATCAAGTCGGGTCCTTAAAAGCCACCTGAGGTTTAGGCAGGGTAGAGATCCGATGCACGATGATACCGGAGTGAGCCGCCTGTCAACGTCACGTACAGTCACGTTGAATATGAGCCGCAAGATCTGTTCCCATCGTTGAACGTGGTCCAAGACTGCACGGCGGCTCTGATATACAAAAACATGGTTTGATAAATACCGATTATTGTGTCTGTGTTTAGATCTGCAATTTTTCATATGTGGGTGCCGCCGGGCAGTTTTTGAGTCCCTTCAACCATGGGCACAGGTGCTGCAGCTCATATTGAACGCGACCGTATCTCTGCAAATGTCGAACGCCGTGTTACCGTGCGCATGATATCAGAAGATGGGAAATATAACAGAGAATTGTTGCATTTCCCTATGTGTTTCTCGTTTCCTACCTTATGTCTTCTGTTGTTTATATCCGTTTTATGTGATATTGACGCCATGAAAGGTGATTCCATGAACGCCCAGTATGCTGCGGCGCAAAATATCGAATGTGTTATCTCCGTTCACCATACGTATCTCTTGGCTCTGTACTTATCGGTCTCCTATGCGCCCATCACTTTCGAATGACAGGAACCGCACGTCGTGTTCGATCATCGCTAGAATAACGGCGGAATGCAAGCATCTGGAAAATATCGCGCGGTCACAGGGCAAACATAAGACGTACGCGTGTCATGTAGTACGTACAAGCTCGGTGCATTGCCGACGCGACGAAGAGGTGCGTTTTCATCCTGAGCTCAGCAAAACAGCGAAGACAACAATATAAAATAATAAAAAGAAGCGGCACGTCAGTTTGCTGCTGATCTGTCAATGTCGACCACTGCCAGAAGTATGTGTAAATGCAACACCGGTTTACGAAGCGCTTGGCTTGTTCGGTAGGCGCTTTGATGCCAGCGCAGCTGGGTTCCATGACGCGAAACGTTTTCTTTTTTAAATTTCTTTCTACGAACGTGGATGCATAGTTCACCCGGCGATACGAATATCAATGAGGATGAACGTTGTTTTCTCAAACTCTCACGAGTGTTCGGCGATGGGTAATGTATACGTTGGCGAAATTATTTTTCGCAAGCAAGCGAGAATCCGAAAATGTTTCCCGCTCAGTTACAATATTCTTAGCGATTGCGGCGTCTCTTGGGACAGAACTAACACCGCGACATTTTCCGAAACGGAAGAGAGAAACCAAGGAGGGGAAAGGCGGGGATGGAAACCAGACAAGCGTGCTAACTATATTCTACACTGGGGGCGAAGGAAAGAGAGACTAGAAGGAGGAAGAGAGTGAATACCGGATGCGCGCATAAGGATGCATAGGAGAATTATCAACGGTCTTGGAGGCCGGTGCAATGGCTTCAGATATTGAAGAACGTCTTCAGGAACGCAGTGTTGCTCTGTATAGCATCTATAGGCTGCAAGTTTCTGAATTCTGGGGTATTACATGCCAAAACCACGATTTGATTATGAGACACGCCGTACTGAGGGACGCCGGATTAATTTTCACCACCAGGAGATCTTTAGCGTGCCCCCAATGCATGGGACACTGGCGTTCTTGCATTTTGCCCCCATCGAAATGTGGCAGCTGCGGTTAATCACCGACATCGTGCTTATATAGCAACGCCGCACCATAGCTGCTAAGCCACCACGGTGGGTTTTGCATTTCTGTTTCGTTTCCTCGTAGCGAATAAAAGCATGGACACGCTTCTGGCGCAGGATTTACTGAAACGAAACCTGAGAAGTTTGTACCCACCTCGCGACATGCAGTGTGCTGCATGCACATGTTGACTCGCGTGAGCGAATAGCGTGAATTACCTATGAACGACCAGTCATAGCATATGTTCGTCAACTACGTAACGATGAATGATGCACTCAGCGCTGAAATATTATCACATGTACTCATTTTCAGCTTAGTGACGGCTCGAAAAAACGCAGTATACACAATGACGCACATATAACAACATAGTTCATATTTTCGCATATACAGGAGCCACGCTGGTCTTGCACATGTCACAAGTTTGTCTTCTTCTCTTTTTTTTTTTCAGTGTTAGCCGATGTTTAAATGTGTGCCACACGTGACTCATCACATTGGGGGACGAGTTTGGTGGTCTCTAATTTTTGTCATGTGACACTCTATGCAAATGTTTATTCTTCCCTCATGTTGTCTCGAGAGCAACGCGAGACTCATTAACGCAGAATGTTATGTGTGCTCTATGAAAGGCGTCTAGAGCAGGCCGTGAAGGCTGTGCGCTATAGTGCACTCGCACGCACACAACGGGCGTAAAATCAAATTCTAGTTGATTACAGTTTTTGCAATATCTAAGCATTTCCGCTAACATCTTCAAAATATTTCCGCAAAGGGCATCTATTTTGCAGCACTGACTGGAAGACGTCGTCAGCATCCCGTTCTGACACCTTTCAGACACTGCGTTCAATAGGTACCAAAGCGAGAAAGGTTGTGAGCTGTATTAATAAAGCGCGGCCCTAGAATGCCATCAGGGCACCATTCTTATTCTGAGGAGAGGCTTTGTGAGCCAGAATAGCTACATAAACGACAGACAGTTATCGACACTGCTTTGAAGTTTCAGCACCACCTCGCCGGGACGTCAAGAATTTTTACCGCGTCTATTACATAGACTCAATTCCTTTATCTTGCAGGCACATATATAATAGACTCACGACTAAACAGCGGAACCAGCCGCGTAGCGAAATATCACAGCTGCAAATGCAGCAGCATTAATTTTGTAGTGCACGTTAAAAAACGCCAGGTGGTCAGAATTAATCCGGAGCCCTCCCCTACAGCGTGCCTCATGATCAGAACTGGTTTTGGCACGTAAAATCCCAGAAAGAAGAAGAAGCAGCATTGATTACAGGACAAAATTGTTACGAACCGTGTATGACATACTAGCTGACATTGAAACGAAGAAACCATCGTGGACAGGCCATGTAATATCAATTACGGTTAACCAGTGGTTTATGGGCGTAGAAGAAAAGGTTTCCAAGGCAGGTTCACGCAAGAAAAATTAATAAAGAGCGCTAGGAAAATTCTGCAAAATGTTGGTCCTTCAGTGACCCTAATTAGGCGATTGGGGCGATAATAATAGTGACGACATCTAATAAAACAAATGTTATTAAAGATGTTTCCTTATCTGTTAAGAGTTCAAAACAAAGTTCTCATCGACGATTGTTTACAAGATATTCAGAGCTAAGGCAGGCTCCACAGAAGTAACTTTTGCCGATCATCGCATTGCTGTCTCAGTAGACCCGCCAGGGGCTCGCAACAATAAAAAAAAATGCACTTCAAATGAACGAAACAGCCAAGCGTGCGCGAGGACGAAAGGAGAGCGGTTGGTTGGCAATGTGGCAAAGCCAGCAGCCCATGAATAGGACGGTGCCGGGTGGCCGAACTTATTTCGCGTCTTGCTACGTGACGCTCATCACAAAAGCGTGGTTGTCCGTCGTAGTAGTCGTCGTCGTGGCGGTGAACCAAACTCGGCGCACCGGAACGGACTTTGGTCGCCCCCCCCTCCCCTCCTCGCAGATTTAGCCAACTTCACGCATTCCCCTTTCCCTTCCTACTCGCTCCTGCTTGCTTCCCTCTCGTATTTCTCGCGGCGTGTATTCTGCCCAGCAAGCGCGCGAGACCCCTCTTACCGGATGGGCAACACAAAGAACCGAAATGCACAGAAAAAGTATAAAGCAAGCAACGTTTGCCGAAATAATACGAAAGGAGAGGCAAGCTATGGATGGAGAGCGGCACATGGGCCACTGGATAGTGGCGCGTTATCTGGCTCGCTATAGTACTGTACAGTATCGTGCCTCAAGTCGTAGTGTACTCAAGCAGTAGTGTACGCTACTCAGCTTAACATTATGGCAAGCCAGATTAAAAAAACTTTGTGTAGTGTCAAGTATGAAATTTGGTTGCAAAACTTTTTGCAAATTCTTCGCTAGGATGTGTCATTTCGTGGTTTCGCCTACTTACCTATCACTTTTAGCGTTTAGCGGTTAGCTTTCTGTTACCTCCGGTTAACAGTCACCAGTCACTCAGTCACTCAGTGTGAACTGTTTGACATGGTTTTGATAGTTCAAAGAAACAGAAGCTTTGAAACCAATAGCTAGCGTCACTTAGCTTGGAACAAGATTCGAGAAAGCTGCTAGCGGCTAAAGGTTCATTTCATGATTAGCCAAGCCCTTGGCTATCGTGGTTGGCTCGTCACACATAGTTCGCGAAGTCAGGCAGGTTTGTGAGCACGACTCTTTCATAGTATACTGACAGTGTATCCAGCTTCTACAAAACTGCACTGTTCTGACCAGACAAAAGTGCGGGCTCCACGAGAATGGACAACGCGCGCCCAGTAGAAGAACCGGGCCGGAAGTGTCGGTCTCCCGCACGCGCCAATGACGTAACTTCCGGATTATCGCAGTGCACCCTGGCCGGATGTCTTTGCCGCTGGGACGTGCTCTGAATTTGTGGCGCCGAGCTGTGTGGGACACGTACTCGGCTGGCTTGTCCCAACTGGCTCATTTCATTGCTTCTTCGATTCAGCCTGTGTGTGTGTGCGTTGATAGTGACAATTGTAAGTTTGTTCTCTCGCTTTAGAACTTCCACCCCAACTGCGGGCCTTCCACCAGGTTTTTCCACGTGGCAGCAGACAGTCTGTATAAAGGTGGCCTCGCCAGGAGTCTAGGTTGCTTGAATACCTTGCATGACAGTGAGATCACCGACACTCCGACGCCGCAAGTCAGGCTCGCGTGGTGCGTGGTGAAATTTTAAGACACAATAGCAAGTAGGAATACTGTTCTTACTGCTGTCCTAAAGGTATTAGTTTACGCAACTGTCTCATCGCACGTTGGCTCGAAGCCTTAAGGCCAAACTGCTCGTACAGCCTCTCGCATTTTTAGCTATATTGCGTGAGAACGCTATAAAATATGGTCGTACGTCGTATTGAATGGAACATCGCATTAGACGACTCTTGCATAGGAGAGAGCTTAGTGCACTTGAGAGTACTTGGGCTGGTCTCGCTGATTATCGCCGCTTAAAGGCGCTAAAATGACGCGTGATGGACGCTCGCGTGATATAGCTAAAAATGCGGGAGGCTGTGCGTTTGCCAGTGCGCAAAAAATCGCGCCCACGCGCTTACGCATGCGCAGATGGTGCTGAGCAGATCGTACGCGTCGAAGCGCGGCGCGAGCACATATATCTACTCCAGACATATCCGGTGCTCTGGCTGCCTCAAAAAAATATCAAGCAATGTCTACCGAGGCGAAATAAGTGAGCGAAGTGGGGGCACGCTGGCGCGCGTCTTGTATATATAGGTGCAAACCGCCTTTCCTCGCGAGGTGCACCAAACGGAAGGCATATTGTGCAATAATCTGCCTCACACCCCTTGTTGCGCCAGTTACGACGGTGACTTAGACCACTGGTTCAATTCACACGAGTAGTGCAGCAATGGCACGCAGGCACAGGACATTTCCACAGGTAGGCGAACAGGACTTGTACGTTTTAGAGGCGAAGCACCTTAGGGCCGAGCCGTGTCCCCCCCCCCCTCCTCCTCGTCGTCGTCGTCGTCCGTAGCTCTGGTTTGCATGGAGTCCGCTAGGGGCGCTGCGGTGCACAAGGGCGTTCGTTCCCGACGCGCGCTCTCTCCCTTCAGCCATGGATGATAACGGTCGCGTCTGATAACGGCGCGCCCAATATGGATGAAAACGCGAGAGTGGCGGCTCAACTGCAAGCGGAGCCAATCACAGCCTATGCACGCTGATAGCATCAGCTCTTTTTGCGGCCATGATTGTATTTCCGTTCCCTGGGATCGGGATTGGAATATAGCAAAAGGGTGGATACTGTGCTACAAAAACACGTACAACAGAAGTATAAGTGGACAGGATGCAAATACTTCTGTTGTCCGTGTTTTATTGTGATACCGATTGTATGGGCACTCCAAAGCAGATTTCTGCCGTCGCCGTCGCTGTGAGGTTCCGTATTACGTCAACGGCGATGAAATCGTCGCTGCGCTCCGGACGCTTTATGTGCGAGTGAAAGGGGCGAGGGACGCGTGCTTTCACGGGGAGCGAGCGCATGTCGGAGAGCAAACGCGCGTTCTGCGCCGTGCTCCCTGAAGGGCTGCAGAATTAAGCGTCTCTTTCCTCCTTTACAATCACCATATACAGAGAGCAAACGCGACTTCTTCCGTCGCGCGAAAGGCCGTGGGGAGGGAGGGAGGGGAGGCGACGTTTAGCTGCGGCACCAAATGCATATTTAAATAAAAACGTTGCGAGGCGAGAAGGTGGGTAAGATTTCCGACGCTGCTCGACGAGTGTCCCATTCTGATCTCGTCGAAAACCTCCGAGCCGCCCCCAGAGGCACCGGCAATAGTCACCAACGCCGCGCGCGTTCGGTGCGAACGCGGGCAAAACGCCGAAAGCGTCGACAACAGTTCTGCGCGTTGCTGGTCCTGCTGCATGTCCAAGTTTATACAGCCGATAAAACTACTATCCTTACTCCGTATAGCTCTCTACTAATTTGCTATCGCAATTGATGCTTCGCCTTTCGGGTGAAACTGCGACAAACTTTTTTCTAGCGCACTATCCCCCTTTTACAAGATGAACATCCGCGAACTAGCCTAACTTGCCGCTGTGCTGGAATATTGCATTTGAGACTAAAAATAATTATATTATTTGCATACCTCTTTAGCCGAGGGAATATGATGTTGACTAATAGGTTGATCAAACTTGCTTCAGGTGCCACGAAAAGTGCATGAGGTGTCCGTAACAGCTATAGCTGTCGCAAGTGGTAACGCACTTTTCAAGACCTTGAGAATGGACATGCCGGTAGTCCCTTATTACTTTTCAATGGCACTCCGTTTACTCTCCATCAGGATTCATCATGTGCTCTCTTTTAAAGCGAGGCTCTTTCCTGCTAAACCTTTCATCAACATTCTTCGCTCATCGAGCATCACACGTTGCCCTCGTGATGCTGAGATCCAACATCTGCTGGAGGCGGGACCGTGCGCAAATGATCCGCTACCGCTGCTACCTCGCTAACTCAAAGATTCGCGTCATTTAGATTGCGACATTGCGTTGTATCTGCGTGGTTTTTATCCTCCTTCACCTAATTTTACTACTCCATGACATCATAAACATGCCGTTAAAATGTTAAAATTCGGATCATAGCAACATCAGCAGCCAGAACACGTTCACGTGCTTCAGAGGGGCCCAGCTAGAGCTACCACTCGCTACTAAGCCTATACCGAAACGCACGTGGGCGTGTGTGACCAATTCAACGAACTCTAGGTGTCAACATATATGGACATACCAAATGCTTCGTAACATTTTTAGCTATTTGAGCATGTCCGTTCTGTTCCGTTAAACACTTGGATTATACCCAACTGATTTTTTTGTGAACGACCCCGCTACTTGCCATTGGCTAAGGGACCATATAGTGACTAAAAACATTTCTATTTCAGTTCGGCAATTATTTCAAAATGACAGAGAGCACCCGATCGATTTCCTTTTTTGTTTATTGGTGGGAGAGGGAAAAAATGTCACAGTTTCGCCCTAAGGGCGAAGCAATGAATGCGATAGCAACACAGCAATGTCATACGAAGTAAGGTGAGCGGCTTTGGTAGCAATATGAATTGTAGTAAACATGAGCTGATTAAGTAAGCAGGTGTGCTGCGCCGTCAGTAGACCGACATGAAGAGAGACTCGATGACCACGAGAAGGCGCGTGTGAAACGGTGGTGTTGATGAGAAGCGCTTCCCGTGGGCAGCGCGTGCGAAGGGACACACCTGTAGCGCTGCACTGCCGATCCGGGCAGCATTGCATGCGTAGCGTGCGTTGGAAAATGTGGCCCGACTATTACTAACTGAATGAACAAGCGTGGTGTGAGCGCGCACAAACAAACAGGAATAGATCACACTGAATGACTGCAGACAATGACTGTCAAAACGCTGGCAGCAAGTACATACGCCGCAGCGGGTGAAGGTACGTGTGGTCTATCGCTTCAACGGAAACTGAGCAGCGAATGCAGGGCGCATAAAGATCAGAGCCGTGTGGAGATAAGAGACGGTGCGGGCGAGCGACGAGCGCGGTTGTTGGCAGAGTAGAAGTGCGCCCCCCTCCCCCCCCGCTCCCTCCAGCGCTGGCTTCCCGCGTCCTTGCTTGCGCGTGGGAGATTGAGTGCGTTCGCTCTCCGTGATAGCGCGCGTTCCCGCACGCTTCCGCTCGGGCGTACGGCGCGCGGCGAAGATTTTATCTATAGGGAACCTCACGGCGACGGCGACGCCGACGGCAGAAATCCGGTTGAAGTGTCCATATAAGTGCTATCGCAATAAAAGAGTTGAGGTATTTAACTTCTCCGTGTCTGGTAAATTTATCTACAGTTCTTGAATGCTGCTAAAAAATATATGTTAAGTTCACTAGAATGCAATTTGCATTAAGTGAACGCTCTTGCGAGCAGCGTTAAATATAAATATAGACCAGTCCCTGAAGTAAGAAAAGAGAAATTACGTAGTATAAGGTTCACAGTAGACAGCACCTGTGGAATGCCCCTTGTCCAGTTGCTCGAATATAGAATAATGGTACGCTCACGACTTTCGCGACCAAATACCTCTGCTTGTATAAACGTGCGCAGGTGGGCGCATAGACTGTCCACTCAGAATCCCCGCCACAGGCACAATCAGATTTGAATTACGAAACCCTTTTCTTTTTCTTATTTGTAGAGACAATCCTTTAAAGTGAGTATTCGTGTAAGCGTTCTCTATTCTTTTCCGACCAGCACAAAAAGAGAAAATAAAACGGCAATCGGCTGCAGGACATTTCAAAACCTGCAAAAACCCAGATTCTAGGAAATCGACAATGGGCTCAACTCTCGTGTACGCCTGCGACGGCGGCACGCTGTCCAGACTGGTTCGCACTGTCCAGCTACAAAAGCTTCCTTGGCGACATACATACATACATACATACATACATACATACATACATACATACATACATACATACATACATACATACATACATACATACATACATACATACATACATACATACATGCATACATGCATACATGCATACATGCATACATGCATACATGCATACATGCATACATACATACATGCATACATGCATACATGCATACATACATACATACATACATCGTGCTAACAGTTCTGCTAGTAATGACGGATCAGTTTCCGCGACCGTGCGCAGTGTAGTGACCCGAAGGGTTTGGCAATCTCTCCTTGTCCCAACAGCACATCAACACTTTGAATCCATGAATGTTGAGTCACTTGTATTTATTTATTTATTTATTTATTTATTTATTTATTTATTTATTTATTTATTTATTTATTTATTTACCACAGGAAAAGACCTTAATAATGACACAACAATGCGACAGAAATTGCCGTGAGTCTGACGTCATGTATACGTACGACAAAATCCACTTAGTTGGGACGTCATGAGCTAAGATGGTACTAACACCTGACGACCTTGTAAATTGAAGGGATCCGAGTGGCTAGACATTAAAGAAGAAAGCAACAGTAGGAAATCCTCAAGTTCGAGAAAATATTGTGGGCTTTCCTGATAATGTTCTGTTATTTATTTATCATTAATACATATTTCTAAATCCATATACCTCTAACAGTTTTTTGAAATCCGTCCGACTCTTATGTCGCACGTAATTTGGACTGATGAAGTAGCGCCAGGGAGCGCAACTGTTCTTCATAATTAGAGAATAAATCACTACATAACACCTGTACGTATAATGTAAGCCCACAGGAATCTCTAAACCACTCAGACATGTGAATGGAAAAGTGCAAGATATTGAACGGCTTCCTTGATTTTATTAATTTTTTTTCTTATGCGAGCTACACCATTTTGAGGAGACCACTGGGTATTTGCCACGGTGTTAAATTTGTGTGTACAATTAACTAGTGGCTGCAGTCGTCGCTTAGCGAACGCGCTAAACCCCCAGTAACGCGCCCTACGGCTCACACATGCCGCAGCTCTGCTGCTGAAATAACAGAACGAGCTGCAAAGGTGCCCGGCAAGTGGAATTGTTCTGCCGGCGCAAAATGAATGAGTCTGTCTGGGACGCGATGTGTCTTGCCTGGTGTGGGCAGCTGGAGGCACAGGATAGGTTTTCTTTATTTTTTGCGTTTCTCACCTTTTTTTTTTTTTCTTCCAGTATCAAACCTAGGCATTTTTGCCTAGGTTTGATACGCTCTGGCATTTTGCGGCGTGATACTCTCCGCTCCCTGGCATTTTTGCGGCGTGAATAATCGTCCCCTCTCCACGCCTGTATGCGCGCTGCGTGAGGCCTCGATGCAAAAGACTGCCGAGCTCGGGGGACTGCGTTATAGATTTGCAACAACGTGAATTCGCCCTTTCGCAAGCAGTGGCGAAGGTATCTGCATGGCAACGTCGCGAGTTTCACTTAATTTCTTCGACGGGTGGATTTTGATGAGGGGTTTATTAAAATACGATGCTGAATAAGATATGGCAACCAATTTATTCTTGTAAAACCCAAACACATTTCAACAGCAAGGAAAGTTAGAACATCTTGATAACTTCTATTTCTCGCCATTGAAAGTACATTAACGCAAAAACATTGAAATGTTATATCAGTTAAACTTAATTGCCATAGTAATAAATTATCAATTGGTTTATTTGCTGAACTAGCCAACATTGAAAACTCGTTCCGGCGTATCGAAAACGCTACCTGAAGGCGTACGTCAAACTAAATTCTCAGGTTTTGAGTGCCGAAACCACGAACTGATCAAGAGGCACGCTGTATAGTGCGCTACTCTGAAATAATTTCGACCTCCTCGGCGCTTTAATGCGCACTTAAATCTAAGAATAAGAGGGCTTCTTGCATTTATGCCCCATCTTTTCGATAATTACTTCTTGCTATGCGCACAACCTCGTCTTACAATAATGCCTGTTGTGGCTTCCCGAGATACGTTCACAGACGCCACCAATCTCACAACATGCGTGGGGCACAGAGCGCCGCATAAGTTGCCAGGCGAGAACGTTAAGCGGTAGCTCAGCAGTCTTCTAACTGGGGGAGGACAAAGCTTTGTTGTTCTTTGCCATTTAGTTAAGTACAAGAAGGTGGTGAGAGAGAGAGAGAGATAAACAAAGAAAAGGCAGGAAAGCTAACAAGAAAAAGTCCGCTTTGCTACCGTGCATGCTGATAAGGGCAAAGGGATTTTAAGAGATAGAAAGGAAGGAAGAAAGAATAGTATAAAGACGGGAATCTGCGCACAGCATTTACACGGCATATGTCGCTATAGTACAGTATATGCTGCAAGCTCCTAGACCGCAGGAAGCGAAGTAGCGCTCTGGCTGCCTTTAGCGCGCACGTTCTTTGTGACCGCTGTCCAAGTATATCTTGCTCTGGCGGTGGCCGGTTGTCCAATGTCTCTAATGCAGTATACGACACCTGCCTCTCCGTGCTATAACGTGTGCAGGCGCACAGAAGATGTGATATTGTTTCTTCACAGCAGCAAGTGTCACAGGTCCGCTCATCCAATAAAGAACGAATATGACGAGTGTGACTCAATAGAAAGTATACGTACGGGCAGAGCGAACCCAGTTCCAAGCTCTTAACTGATGCCACAGTAAAATAACAGATTATTGTCTCATTCAGGCATGCCACAATGCTGTTTCTAAATACCCTGTGCTTTTGTATTCGCAATAACGAAGAATAAAAGTTGATTGCGTACGCTCTCTCTGATATTTGGTATTTACTTGACATTTAGTGTCCTAAAAGAAAGAAAAAGAAAGAAAAAAGGTTCTTTATTATATTTAGCTAATCTACTCGGATTAATGGTGGTGGTGCTATTGCAGCAGGCCTGTCGTGCTTGGCCGGCGATTGTTCCGCCTGAGCATCTCCTACGCTATTAGTACGGATGTTCCACCAAACGTCCATCAATTCAGTGTCTCTGAGGAACACAATCAACAGGCGTAGAGCTTTCATCCTGATTACTCATGGCCCTTCAGGGAACACTAAGTCTTGAAAACCGGCGCCTCTATAGAAGACGTGGACCATGAACTACTGCCTTTATTTCCTCTTCGAAGTGTGTGCACAGCTCTGCAGACACAGTGTTCCACAATATACCATTCTCACCACATAAGACACAAAGCGGGGGAGTGAATCATTCGGTCTAAAATAGCCATACCATTGCGCATCACATTAGAACTGCTTAATGAGTTTACCTCTTCCAGCCTTATTACCGTTGCCATCGTCAATGGCTTTAGTCGTGTTGTTTAAATGGTTCTTTCCGTAAGTTAGACCATATGCTCTATTCGACTAGTGGTGATATAATGAACTTCCACTACACGACTTCCTCAATGCTGTACAGCACTGTTCAAGACGCCAAGAAAGTTCAAGACGCCACGAATTTTCTAAGACACACACTATATCCACAGGACATCCCTATTAATCATCGGTGTATACTGGGTGCAGGAACACACTCAGAACTACTACAACCATCTAAGGGACGGAAATATAGGCCATAATTCCAATTTGTGTGGAATGCCGGCACTCCACACAAATTTTTACCATGTAAAGGCCTAGTTTCAGACATATTTGGTATAGCGGACATCACCGCCTGTTGTACAGGAACGAGGGTATTTTTACAGGGTGTCCCACGTAACTTTAGCCAGCTTTAAAAAATGTCCACCTCTGGACAGACCCAAGATAATATTGCGACTTGGAATACTCAGATTATTATTTTTTGCATTGCACCTTTAAAAAATATAAAATAATTATTCAACTTCTTCAATATTATAATTAGTAAAAGTGTCAATAAGAGTGAAACATGATGCAGCTTTCATGAAATGTGTGACAAATAATAGATGTTCGTTGATCTTCGCGGAGCAGAAAGTTCAAAGATAAGGCGAAAAAGAGTAGCAAAAATGTATTACAATTATCAAGCATGTTTGTGCGCTAAGAGTTTGCTCTTTGCCGGGGGGGGGGGGGGGGGGGGGTGCTGCTGTCGGTGTATCCATCGTAGACCTATAGTTAACACTTACAAGCTACTTCTAACGTGTATAATTTCCACACGCTGAAGGACGTGAAGGAAATAATGAAGTTGGTATAGAGCAGTCTCTGTGCGAAATTTTACGTTTTATAAGTACGAGTGGATGCGTCATGAAATGTTGACAAAAATAGATGTTCTTGATGCCGAAAATAAAAAAAAGAGCCGCCGCCATCATCGTTTACAGTAAACGCTGCGTGATCGCGTGAGCGCGGCTCTAATTGGCCGACAAAATGCGTTCCCGCATGCGCACGCATTTTATCTCTACTACCGGCCAATTAGGCATCTTCATGATAACTATTGTGCCCCTCGGATAGGCTAGCGACCGCTGGCAGAGCGTTAGTTATCGCTAACCATCGTTTACAGTATAGCGATATACGAACGTCAACAGAAGTGTGCTTATACGTTGTCACAATACGGTTTATAAGCGCCATTTTCGGTCTACATGAAGGTGAACTGGGAAGTTTGTTGGTTTCTCGGTGCCGTTTCACGATCCTATAAACAGCCGATTTTGATACGTATATACGTGAACGAACTAGCGCACAGCTGTCACACCTAACACGCATTTCCCCCGCTACTGGGAACGTTTATGCTACCACATAAACTTGTGAAAGCGCATCAGGAATGTCATTCACCTTCATGTATAAATCACACCGGCTGGTTACTCATAGAAACTTAGAAATGTGGAAAGAAAGTATGTACAGGTTCATTGAATTGTTTGCGTTGTATTTGTCCCCAACAGTAACTGATAACCTTGCTTTCAGAGTCGAGTAATTTTATATATATATATATATATATATATATATATATATATATATATATAATGCAGAGCATTCTTTGCCTCATCTTCGCCGTTTGCGGTAAGTAGGTAGGTAGGTTCATGTCTCGCCTCGATTTCATAAAAAGAAAATACTGCGTGGCCGATGATGGAATCGAAGCTATGGCGCGGAGTACTGCTGCCCGGTGCTCTAACCTTTAGCCCACAATCGCTTTATATATATATATATATATATATATATATATATATATATATATATATTTTTTTGTGCTGTTGACGATCACGTGCATACTTCTATCGTTCTAAAGGCAGCTAGCTCTTTTAAACACTCGGCGCATGCGCCGCGGACCGCATTCTCGTCGCTTTTTTTTTCGGGTATTTATTATTATTTTTTTTGACAGCTCGCGCTTTGAGTCGCCGTGTCAGACTGCACTACTTCCGGGATAAACCCACTTTCCCTAGTGCTTTCCTCGTAGCAGTTTACGCTACGTAGAAACTGTGCAACGTTGTACCAACTTCATGATCGCCCAAGTTATTCATGTTTTAACATTTTGCCGGAGCACCCCAAAAGTCGTCGTCGTTTTAACGTACACCACATGGCATAACCATAGGTTCTTAGTTGCTGATGACGTCACAATCCGTGTTTCTCTCGCTTACGCTCGTCCACTACAAATGCAGAACCCAACAATCGTCATATCGTGAGCTCGCATCGAACGGCCGTCGTAGATTCTACTTCTACTCTGCCAACAACCGCGCTCGTCGCTCGCTCTCCCGCACCGTCTCTTATCTCCACACGGCTCTGACCTTTATGCGCCGTGCATTCGCCGCTCAGTTTCCGTTGAAGCGATAGACCGCACGTACCTTCGCCGCCGCGGCGTATGCGCTTGCTGCCGGAGTTTTGACAGTCGTTGTCTGCAGTCATTCAGTGTGATCTATTCGTGTTTGTTTGTGCGCGCTCACACCACGCTTGTTCATTCAGTTAGTAATAGTCGGGCCACATTTTCCAACGCACGCTACACATGCAATGCTGCCCGGATCGGCAGTGCAGCACTAAAAATTAAAATAAATTATGGGGTTTTACGTGCCAAAACCAGTTCTGATTATGAGGCACGCCGTAGTGGGGGACTCAGGAAATTTGGACCACCTGGGGTTCTTTAACGTGCACCTAAATCTGGCAGTGCAGCACTACAGGTGTGTCCCTTCGCACGCGCTGCCCACGGGAAGCGCTTCTCATCAACACCACCGTTTCACACGCACCTTCTCGTGGTCATCGAGTCTCTCTTCATGTCGGTCTACTTACGCCGCAGCACACCTGCTTACTTAATCAGCTCATGTTTACTACAATTCATATTGCTACCAAAGCCGCTCACCTTACTTCGTATGACATTGCTGTGTTGCTATCGCGTTCATTGCTTCGCCCTTAGGGCGAAACTGTGACATTTTTTTTTCATCCGTTTTCATTTCCATTAATTTGTCATTTCTTCAATTCAATTATTAAGTACAAGTAATTTCCCCTATGTTGTCCTTGGTGTCATTGTTTGTTGACTTCTTATGATATGGTTAATAAAAATCGGGCCCCTCGGTTCCCTTTCTTCTCGTTCATCATATATATCGAACCTTTTGTGATCCCCTTCAAATTCGATATATCCGGATTCAGCGGTAATTCGCTAATTAGAATGTCCAAATATCGCTATTATTGCGAATTTGTCCGCTCACACCAACAGCTAATGTTTTCACATCGGCATCATGGACAGTGCGTCGTAAAACTTTTGCGATTGCAACGAAACAATATCCACTTCGAGACAAGACGAGGTGCAGAAACGATGCAACTTATGCACGGAATCCCCACTTGTGGGAGAGGCAGGGAACAACAGGAAAATACTATACGCATCTCGAACACAAGTTTTCCACGTGTACTTTAGTTCTTTCATGTTTCCCTGACGTTTACCCTCCAGTCTTCCCTTCCTCCCCATTTTTACTTGGTTTCTTGTTGTCTTCTGAACTCCTTAATCATTCGGTCTAGTTAGACCTCTACAACGACCCAACTTTAGAAATTTTCTATTCCTCAATCTTCCCCGTGCATGTCATGTTTGTCTTGTGCGGTTTCCTTATTTCCCATTTCTGTGACTCCTTAGGGATAGATCTATAGTTTGTTTCCGTACTCGTGATCTCTCCCTCGTAGGGCTCAGACGATGCGATTTCGAGCGCATGCCTGACGGTGTGAGCTATAGCACGTGGCGAGTTCTCACTTCACCGCAACCCTCGCACACCCAGTCTTCCCTATTCTATGATTGCGAGAGAAAGAGTATACGGACGCGCGAGCGGCTCCGTCGACCCGGTGACAAATGTAACGGAGCCGTGTGATTAATACACTCGCTCTTTTCACGTCCACCTGAATATTTACGACGGGGGTAGGGGCGGGAGAGAAACGAGTTCTTCGCTTCCCTTATTCTTCCCCGTGAACCAGCGACCGGTCGCGAGTCCTCCTCTCCCCCCTCTCGCCTCAGGGGGAAATTCTGCGGACAATCTTTCTTCCTTTGGTTTTTTTTTTTTTTTTTTGCTTTCCCCTTTCCTGTGTTGCCCTTTTGCTAGTCGGCTGGCAAGTGGTTGCTTATATCTGTGTGGGTTTCTGTGCGCTTCTTTTGAAACTGCGCCCAGTTTTCTTTCTTCTTTTCTTTTCGCCTATGCAGATGAAAATTTTTTTGAGTGTTTTATAACTTCTGCATTTGCTTCCCAGTCGTTTCCCTTGTCAGAATAATTTTTCTTTTTTGCTCACAATATTTTCTTTCATTTCACGCTACATAGGTGGCGAAACTAGACTTTTCATTGTCTCTTTTTCCCTTTTCTTTTTCATTTTCTCACTTGTTTTTTGGCGTTGGCCGTCGACCCTCGGCTCAAATTTTTCTGTATTCGGGTCCCGCGGGCCCCGTCCACGTCGTTCTAGCTTCGTTACGGTGACAATCTAATGAGACGATGAAAATTCACAGCCCGCTTGGCCGTAGCCCCTCTTCTGTCTTCTATTCCTTATTTTGCCGGTGGCCTCTCAAGCCGTGCGGTCATGCATGGTCGCCGGGTGGAGTTGTAACTTAATTACCTTCCCGAAAGAGGGCGCTCCCCTCTCGAAGAGAAGTTGTCCACGCGCTCGACAGCATTTATATATTTTTCTTTCGTGCTTTCTTTTTTCTTTTTTTCTTTTTTGTTAGTCATTGAAACCGCACTTTCATTGCTCTTCGATCCCAAGGGAAACCGGCTTGGCCGCTAAAGTAGGCTTAATTGACGTCCTCTGAAGCGAACGTTCGCCAAGGCTTGAAATGAATTGACGCAGGGGCCGAGCGCTGCATTGTGAAAAGTCCGAAAATATGTCTCTGTGTTGAACGTTGAAGATATACGGACAAAGTCAAGGAATTTGCAGCAAAGTTTCCATAAGGTTCTGGCCAATTAATAAAAAACGAGAGACGAGTTATAAATCTGAAAAAAAAAAAATATTGCGACGAATGTTAACAGCGAAACGACGCGAGGTCGGCGTGGGAAGAGGTTGACAAAACAATATAATCAAATTTAGAATAGTTTACAGGCCGTTGCCGTTTGCGTGCCCGCATGCACAACCACGGCCAGCTGGCTATACTGTTGGCTAGCTATATTACTACCTAGCTTACCACCCAAAGCTGCTAACCGATATATATATACAAGGTGTTGCAGCGAACACTTTCAAACATTTTTACAGGTTGCCTATGGCAGCTAGCACAATTCTAGTTCATGAGCTGGTCTATTCGACGAGGCGGACATTACTTGCACAATAAATTGAAATGCGTAATTGAATAATTATCAAAAATTTACTAATTAAGTTTTTAACTAATTACCTTATGGCACATATTGCAATTTACAAATTGTAGCCGTGGAGTTCGCAAGGCGGGTCCACTTGGAACCAATTCTCAGGATGACACAAGTTTCAAGATATTAATTCCCGAACTTTGCGCAGGAATGTGTTGGCGTTCCAGTTATTTTCTTAAAAAGGTAGTTTTATGCATTGAAGCATAAAAGTAACTAACTGTTTATCACTGACAGTTTATCACTATCACTAACATTACTAACAGTTTATCTTGAAAGAGAAATGAGATAGAGAGAAAACAGATTTTACCGATCTTTCGTACATGCAACGAGTAGAGCCACAGCTAAGTCTAATTCGCTTCGAAGATGGAGTCCCAGGTGCGGCCAATTTGTCAAGCCAACTGCGTAAGGCATGCAATTCTTGTAACGGTAAGTTTTCCAGTACACTGCGCAAGTGACATATTTCACCAAGGTCCCATGAATTTCGTCTCAGAGATTGTTCTGGAGTCCAGCCAGTTTAGTGCTGTCTGCAGAGAGATGCCCTGTACGTCGTATTGAGGGCAAGTGCACAACAGATGTTTGATGGCTTCCTCATCCACAAGATTCGTACGTTGATGCTTCGGTCATTCAATATACGATAAAAATACGCGTTCGTAAATGTCACTACTAAGGTTGGCGCTATCTTCTGCAGCCCTTGAGGGAGCACTGTCCCTGAGCCATGCGCGGTAGAGCAACCTATTCGTGCGTCAGTGCAGTTTTTGAAATGCAGCGGCTTCAGTGTCCGCTTAGAGTCCGGTTGTGTGCAGTGCTGCTCTCTCCCTCTTACTTGCTTTCTGTTCCTCTTTCTCTTACCCACAGTGTAGGGTAGCAAAACAAGTACACTCGTCTGGCTGATCTGACTACATCTCGTCTCCTTGATTTCTCTCTCACTCTTTTTCAGGTACATTCCGTGTTAAAAAGGGCATTTTTTTGGCCCGTCCCTCAAAGATTGTTTTTACTTAAAGCATGAAGCCGTCATAACTGAACCAAGTAAAATTAAGTGATAAATTTAATCTTAGTAGTGATTGAGGTATTTTTAACGTATTATTTATTTATTTATTTATTTATTTATTTATTTATTTATTTATTTATTTATTTATTTATTTATTTATTTATTTATTTATTTATTTATTTATTTATTTATTTATTTATTTATTTATACTGATTCAATACTGCGGACTCGAGGTCCAAGCAGGGTGGACAATACAAATACAAACGAACCAGCAAAAACCAAAAGAAATAGCAACAAAAGATCAATACCGATGCAGGCTCAAAAATGGTAACTCACAGTCTGATCACTCGCTTCAGTAAGGCATTTCCAATCAAGTATGGTCCTTGGAAAATATTAGACAGGGACAACAAAGTGGACGCACACAGCGCTGAGTGTGTCCACTTTCTTATCCCTCTCTAGTACGCTGAAAAATACGTCAGTCATGCAGAACCAACAAGTCCAACGGTCAACCTAGTGGTGCTCTGCGTGGCCATTATGTGCCTTGAATGATAGCGATAATGGAAGTTAACGAGTGTGAAATAAATTAGCGGTCAATAAAATGAATTGGCGCCAAATGAAATGTTAGCATCAAATCATTCTTAAGAGATGTTCTTGTTACTCATATACTGATTTCCGTCGGCTCTTTCTAAGCTGTAGTATTTTAACGGTTAACTCGACAATAAAGGCACTACATGTACATCATTCCAGCAGGCCACCTTACACTGTCATACAGTCATGCTTCTTAGTCGCCTCTGTTGAGGCATGCGACGAAAGCAAAAAGAAAATGAGAGAGCAAGGCGCGCAGAGAAATGACGCACCAGCATTTGAAGTGCTGAGTAAACATGTTTAAGCATGTCATAGACTAAGCATGCGAAAGCTAACTGAAAGCTGCCAGAACCGTTTGGCTCGCAGTGAATTCTTCTGACGGTCTTGCTTAGTCTGTGATGGATCGCCTTTTTTTTTTTTTCTTTAACAGTTCACACCAAGGCAAACCACAGCAGGCAAGTTAGCAAAAGAAAAAAAAACGAGAAAAGGAAAGAAGTCATGCGACCTCAGGACGTTTATTAAAGTTTTACATCCATCCATCCATCCATGCGATCATAACGTCAATGCATTCCAAAAGTACTACCTGGAAAAAAAATACCAAAAAGTATAATCCAGTATTTCTCTGCTGGCTAAAAGGTCCTCACAGAAACACTGCGAAGCTTGGTTCACCAGAAATCTTGTACACAAAGAGATTAGTCATTTGAACTTCGTTGAAACCGCTTTCGCACGTGAATAATGGAAGCATGCCGTGCGTAATGTCATGACTTACGTTAGATAACGGAATTGCACTGTGAGAAATAACGATTGTCTTTGACCACAGAGCACATCCCGCGATACGTTGTTTGTCTATGCGTTTATGTAGGAGAATTCGGATAATATCTAATATAGAGGAAAAAATCGCATTTACGCATTTAAGGAACGCCATTGCTTTTGCTAATTTCTTTCTAGCACCTCATGTTCGCGGCACTGCCTGTTGCATTTCGTAAAGTGCCAACCACGTCGAATGCATTCTGTGTTTATAGGCCCTGCGGGGATGGGGACGATACTTGGCGTGTCTGTTTTACATGGCGTAACACGCTGTGGATTCTGCCGAAGCGTGATGTGTGCTAAAAGCACGTGTTGTGACCGTATGATTCCTAGCTTGCAGGGAAGGAGAGGCAGGTTTCTGCTGAGCATCTTCTCCGTGCTTGAGCTGGGCTCGTAGACTTGCTAGAGGCAACACTGGCGCTAACAGTCGTTCAACCACTGTGGTAATCATGAATCGTAAATTGATTTTCCTGTGATTTGGCACGGCTTCGCCAAGGAAATATATTGGGGTTTACTGTTGTTCCTTGTTGTTTTACCGAGTTGCTTTCTGGCCACAATACCTTTACTTATAAAAATTAGATGCTTGACTATTATCTCACTCAGTCGCTTAAGCTTGAGTATGCGAGAGGATGTTAGAGAAGTAACACCTTCCTTGCACAATTTTATAGCACGCTCTTAGGCGCCCGTTGCTGCGACGAGCGTCGGCGTCGGCGTAACCGAGCGTACGAGCGCAGCGAAGGATGAAAGAGCGGACGCGGAGCGCAGCGGGGCATGAAAGACGCTAGGAGGAAAGCGGAGGAGGAGGGCGTAGCGAAAGCTTGAGAAAGAAAGCGTAGCGCGGCGACGATCGCTACGAGTAGCGCCATCTCGTAGCGCCATCACTTCGCATCATTCGCAACGTGCCACACAAGACAGATTGTCCGCGCCAGTCAATATATCACGAAATGAAAACACCTATAGAGCTGCGCTAAAATTTTGCATTACGGAGTATCGTAATCGTCGGTGAATTTTTTACAGCGACAGCTGCTAAGCGCTCGAAACTGGGTCCGCCTTGTCCCTCCATCCATCCGTTCCGTTCCGTTGATGACGGCCGTTGTCGTCGATGGCGTAATTCTGTCATCAGGCTGCCGCCTCGTCCTCAACTTCACCATCGCACTAGAATGTAGCAAAAGAAACTTTGTCCGTCACGGACGCTAAATTGCTCATGCACGCTGCAGACCTCCAAGCCCCAACGAACGGGTTTATATATGTATATACCGGCGCTTTCCCCCACATAGTCGTACCAGTTAGACATATCTGTTCTGCGTAATCTGAGAAAAAATTGGGGCATAACAGCTGCATATACGAGTATATGGTAGGCATCCCTAAGCACACATACATGTTGATATAGCAGCTCATGATATTCAATGGTTTTATAATAGAGGTGAAAAGCTTAAAAGGAGAATTAAGAGTAATGTCGCTGGCTGCAGCTGGACCTGGAATGCCAGAGTTTTTGCATCACACCAGGCGTTACATTCGAATGTGGGCATAATGCTCAAAGGGTAGCCAAAGAAGCGCTTAGAACAAAACTTCGCCTGAGACTGGAATTCGAGCATGCATCCCTGCAGCAATATCCACTTGTGATGCGCGCGCGCTAACCACTGTGGTTTCGCGCTTGGAGATTAGTGCGCAAGGTGTTGGGCTCCACTCAGGCTCTGAGAGCGGCGGTGTCTGTGCACCGATTTCGGAGGCCACAATCGCAGCACTGTATAAATAAGATGGGGATGATGGGCGCATAGCATAGAAGCTGTGATTAAGAAGATGCGGTGTTTAGTGCGAAATTTTTTGTCGTCGTGATCGCGAAAACAGCGTCGATGGCACAGAAGACGCTTACACGACAAGGGTGCTGATGAGATCCAAGTACGGCACATATGCGGAATGGAGGATGCGCCAAGTGGAATACGACGTCAAAAGCATCGAGTGCGTCACTGCCAACAATGACGTCACAGCGACTACGCCACCAAGTTTTTATAAAGTATAGCTCACATGATTCAAAGCGGCCAAATGCCCTTTACACGTACAAGCACGGAATAAAAGAAGAAGGGGAAAAAACCTCTCTTGCGCGCAAATCTCCTAGGTTGCATAGCACCCTTATGCTCGTGACACCCGTTGTAGAAGTTACTGCCTCTGGGGTAAGTGATGCAACCTCACAGAGGCTGTAAAGCACATTATACAGATTAATGTCCTACCGGGTTGTCTTTTATTATTATTATTATTATTATTATTATTATTATTATTATTATTATTATTATTATTATTATTATTATTATTATTATTATTATTATTATTATTATTATTATTATTATTATTATTATTTAGACCATACAGAATATTTCAATCTCGCCTGTGGCAGATAGCATAATCCTAGTCATTCAGCTGGATTACTCAAAAAAGCGGGCATTGCTTGGACGAGAAATCGAAATACATAATCGAGTAATTGACAAGAAATCGTCAGTTTCGCCAGCAGGGCGAAGCACTGACTGCACTTGCAAGGGTTAGCGTTGCGCTTAAACTTATCGGGCGGTGTTAAAACTATACTCGGGTCCGAGTAACGCGCCCATGCGGGTGCGCCAAAATTTCTGGCACCCTTAAACGCTTTAACACGCCGTGTAGGGCCTGTAATGACATCGCGTGCACCGGCGCCTCTAGGCTGCCTGTAGAGAGCCACTCCACTAAAATTACATTACTTTCAGGTTTGGGCACTGATATTGTGTTGCAATTTTAATATTTAATAGTTTGTGAAGATTTAAGATAAAAGGCATGTGCTGTGAATGGTATGTTTCATGACATTTTGTTTGTGCGCTGCCATTGTCAAAATTCCGAGGAATAGTTTAGTCAGGAACGCAAGACCGGGTATGAGCATCTTCAGTGATAGAATGGTGTAGCAATATAACCCATAGATAAGCATATAGCATACATGTACCAAAATGTATGCGGAGACCAACGGCAACGCCGAGGGCGAACATTTGCTTGGAGTGTCCGGATAATTTCTATCGCAATAAGTATCCATAACATTTCAGTTACTTCAGTTTCAGACAATTACATTTGGGCTCAGTTTGCAATTCACAAATTGCAGCCGGTGAGTTCGCAAGGCAAATCCAGTTGGAAAGAATTTTCAGGATGACACCAGTTTCGAGATATTAATTCCCAACGTGTACGGCTAAATACATTGGCGTTCCAGTTAATTTCGTGCTTCAATACATAAAACGGTATTTTGTTTGTTTTTTTTAAGTAAGTGGGGCAATAGGGCATTTTTACTTCAGTTTTGCGGAGCATATCTGTAAACAAGTGCACTCCTACAAGTCTTCCTAGTCGATATGCTTTGCAGACTCGCCGGCTACTATTCGTAAATTGCAATACGAGCCGTAACGTAATTAATTAAAAAGTTAATTATTCATTTTTTGTTAGTCCATTATGCATTTGAATTGCTGGTGCGAGTAATCTCCACCGCTTCGAATAAGGAAGTTCAAGAGCTACAGTTACGCTATCTGCCACAGACGATTTTTAAAAATTGGGCATGTTAAAAAAAGAAAGAAAAGGAAAACACTGTGTGTATCATAACCGGGACATACGGGGTGATTATTTTGAAGTTTTGCGCAATCTTTAAAAATTGCCTGTTGCAGATAACATAATCTAGCCCTTTAGCTGGATTATTCAGACAGGCGGACATTACATGCGCAAGATATTGAAACAAATATTCAACTAATAAACAAATGTTCAATGAACTTCTTAATTAATTAGGCACATATTGCAGTATACGAATTGTAGCCGGTGAGTTTGCAAGGTGTATCCAGTTGGAATGAATTTCCGGAATGACACCAGTTTGGAGATGCCCTGCCAAACTAGCAGTAAAAATGCACTGTTCCCCATTTTTAACCGCTCTTTTATGCATTGAAGCAAAAAAGTAACTAGAACGCCCATGTATTTCGTCCCACACTTTGGGAAATAATATCTCGGAACTGGTGTCATCCTGAAGATTCATTTCAAGCGAATACGTCTTTCAAACGTACCGTCTACAATTCGTAAATTGCAATATGTGCCTTAAATTATTTAGCAAGCTAATTAGTTGAACATGTGGGTCGATTTGTCATGCTAGTAATGTCCGCCTCTTCGAATAATACAACTGAAGGACAAAAATAATGCTATCTGCCACAGGCGATTTTTTTTAAATCCGGGAAACCTAAATATGACTATCGCGTATGTCGTAATGCCATAAATAATACAGCGTAATGCCATTTATCAAACAGCACAATGTTCCCTTCTATATCACACAGTAAAGAAGTTGCGTGCATCACAAAGCATTCGCAGCCCAATTTATCTAAATACCAAATTTCTTTCTTTAATGTCACACGATTTATTAGCTCTTTAAATAATATTTCAAATATTTTATTTTTCACATAATTTGATTTGCCTTTGTACATTATTTTACTACTGCATCCCCCTTCCCCCTTTATAACCACCCTATAACTGATGGCTTCTTGGCCCTTCCCCCGCCGTTGTCGAGCGCAATTATTTGAGGTACAAGCAAGCAAGCAAGATGGCGACCTGCATTGTGAGGGAACTAGCGCAGGAAGTGAGTTCCGAACCGAAGAAATGGCTGAAGACTGCTGCTTTTCTTCTTTTTTCTTTTTTGTTATTTTTTTCCTTTTCTTTTTGGGGGGGGAGGGGGGTGATATAGGAGGCGGCTGACAGTACTTCCTGTCGATTCCTGTTTCATACTATTAAACCAGAGAAACCGGAGGAGAAATCAGACATATAGTTGTCGTACAAGGAATCTGCGATGAAAACTTAGCTACGAGAAGGTTCACGTGAGAATCCATCGGGTCACTCAAAACCATGGAAGGAGGGACGGGGTTTAGACAAATAAATGTTTTGTCTCTTGCTGTCTTAAGCCCGTTTCACATGGTGCGGTTTTGCAATGCGTTTTTCGCAGCTGCGATTTCCGCAGATGCAAAATTCGCAATCCCGTTTCACATGAATCTACGGCAGCTGCGTTTTTCGCATACTCGTTAAGGATTCTGACTGGCGATGACGTATGAGCGAGCCGCCTCCTATTGGTCGTCTGTTTCCTCCGGTACAGTGGCTACCACTGCATCTGCGTTTTTCGCAGAGAAGTTCAGCACGCCGAACATCGAAAAAACGCACGCACGAAGGGTCCGGCGGCCTATTTTCCGCAGCTGCGAATTCGCACGTGCGAATTCGCAGACAAAATCGCACCATGTGAAACGGGCTTTAGACGCCACAGAGGCGTCCTGCATGCATCTTGTAGACTCACGCTGTGTTTCTCTGTGGCATTCTTGATATGAGCTTCTATGTTTGTATTCGCTTGCGCGCGCCTTGGTGTGCACGCAGCAGGCGTATCGGGCCTCGCCTTTCGATTTCGAGCGAGCTTTTGCCGTGACCCGCCCGAACACACGTCGCTGGAGCAGACCCGGCAACCTGCTCACATTGCGCGCAAAGTCTCACCCGTTCTACTCTGCGTGCCGTCGCCCCGAACGCGTCGGCGCCCCCTCCGTAAATCAGGCCGCAGCTCCTTTCCTCTCAGTCTAAACCGCCAAACCTGCAGATAGAGTCTGAAGGTTCGAACCGAAGGAATCTCCGCAGCTTCCTACTTTTTGTGTGTGTGTGTGTGTACGCTCCAGTTCTAGGATCTGTCTCTTCGAGCGTGAAAAGTCAGGCCTGGTACAGGCGGCAATGCAGCCACGACAAAGAAAGAGGATGAGGGGGTCCGAAACAAAGGGAAATGCCTGCGTGCGCGCGCGTCTTGGAGGCTTTTGTCACCGATCGAACCTCGCTGGTTGTTGGGATCGGGGAAAAGGTCCTTTTCTCTCCTGCTCGCCTGGCATTTCCACGATGCCTCTGGCCCGCCGCCCGATCACCCCTTTCCTCTCGCCCTCTATCGGCGGCGGGCACCTTATAGGGCTCGTTTGTCAACGTCAGGTTGTACCTTTCTCTGCTTTCTTTTTGCCACCTTTCAAGGCCACCTCCTCTCCACCCTTCTCTCCCACCGTGTCGCTATACAACCGTAGCTCTGACTCAGCCGTCGTCTCCCGCACTCATTTATATGCGCTTCATGCGTGCCTTGTTTCGCACTGGACTCTTTTTTTTTTTTCTTTTGTTTTTACTCTCGGCGTGTCGTAAGCGCGAGTTGGTCGTTGTTCGACTATACGGAAACACGCACGCAGCCGAGTTTCACCGCCGTCACCCAAGTCCCGGACCGATCTTTTATCTTTCTCTCTTAGCCTTTCCCCTTTCGCGGGAAAGAATGTAGCCTCGTGCGCGACCTCTTTGTTTGTTTCGTCGTTTTCTTCTCGCGTCGGTCGTTTATAGGGTTTCTTCGTGTACGGGCTTCTTCTCTGTATCCCGAGGACACCGCATCTCGGAGGACAGCGAGTGATTTATCACGCGGGCATTTCGGCTGGCGGTCGCGCCCTCATGACTGTCACGCGATCCCTTTTCGCCGTGGAAGCGTTGTTCCGGCGCGTAATGGGCGCCGATGCGTCCCTGTATCTCTATCGCTCACCGACGACAGATCTTTGCCATCGCTTGCACCGCTCTTCCAAAGTGATCGTTCATGAGCCGTTCTAACAATCACACGGGCATGTGAAAGCCCATGCAAAGCGAACTTTATGCTAATCTTTAAACTTTAAACTTTAAGGCAAGGTGGGTAACTAGAAAAAAGCCCGATTTGCTATAGCGAGCACGGGGGGAAAGGTTTAAATAAATAAAGTATGGGCATGACGAAGGAGGATACAGCATGTTTGCTATGTCCTGTCTTTCACCGTGCTGTCCAACCTTTCTTTTTTCTTTTTTTTTTTCTTTTTCCAGTTTCCCTCTTCTGTGAGATTAACTATACGTATATAGCTATATATTATAGCGCAATGTCGAGCTCTTATCTACCCCTATAAATATGAACTCATAGACTCTTTGGATTGTAGATATGATACAATTTGATATGATTGCAGATATGATAGAATCGAATATGATAGAACCAGAATAGAAATTTGAGCCTTGTGGGAAAGGCCTTGATCATGCTTTTGACCAAATGTATTGTGGTGCTGGACCGTGCACACCACTAGCGATTGTAATGCTCTGGCTTATTGTAGCCCTCATTCTTTGATACATATAAGGCAAGTAGAATGCCAATAGACAAAAGTAGTAAGCAAGCCAATTTCCATTGGCCTGTGTTCTTTTCTGTAGCATTCTAAATGGGTGTGTTTTCAGAAAGCCTGCAAACTAGGACTGGCAGAGAGCGGAGGACTGTAAGCCAGCAGTCCTAATGATTGTGGCCTAAAGATATCGTGTAAGGTGGTCTTTCCGATAGGTAGTTGTGCCATAAAGTAAATAATCAAGAAGTTCATTAGTGATGTTTGGTAATTAGTTCATCATGCATCCTGATTTCTCGTGCAATGATTGCCTGCCTCTGAGTAATCCAGCTCAATGACTAGAATTATGCTATCTGCGACCAGTCTATATTTAAAATTTCTCTGTGGTCGAAAAAAAAAAAACACCCGGTATATAAGCCGATTAGTATACGCGTGCTTTCATGTGGATGCGCTAATCGGCAAGAGCGCAGCCCGGTCAGCAGAGTCTCGCCAGGAAAGCTTGCCTTTTAAAATAACTTAAAAGCGAGGACGTTAACCAGCGTTACAAGGACGGGATAAAAAAAAAGAAAAAGTTAGACTTGCGGTATAGTATATATAAGAACAGCGGTGCAGCGTTGTTCTGCGGCGTGTTTCGCGCCTTGTTCACGCCTGTCGCCTCGCTTGTAAACATGTTTTGCGCGAGACTTGTGCACGTGCAGCGTATTCAGCGTTCGCGCGTGTATTATGCTCCCAGGGGCACCGATAAGAGGAAGTGGCAGCGCTCGCGCGACGGGACGTGTAAACACTGGAGCGCCGGTCCAGTTTCTTCCTCGTGTCGCGCACATATAAGCGACTGGCTGCAAAGAAGACACGCTTATTTTAGGACTACGTGCCCCGCACTTTGAACGTGGCAGTTTGGTGGCACTTGGGGTCTTCCCTTGTTTCTCGATTAGGCAACGCCGCGAAAGCATTTTGTTTGTTTTGCTTCTAAAGCCTCGACATGAAGCCGCTTTTGTTCGGCTTTTCGCCTCGGTAGATTTATGCGCATCTTCAGTTAAAGGTTGCATTTTAAGCTTCTCTCACCCTTTGTTACTCTTTCTATATTTTATCCTTCGTTGGGTGTCGCCGGTTTTGCCTTGCAGCTTGAAGTAAAGGCGTATTTTAGTATACGCACGGAGCAGCGATGCAAAGACGCAATGTATAGTTTTGTATGCTAATGGAGGTTTATAAGGTTTGCATTTTTGGAATGGTCTTTCGAAAATGAAGAAACAGATTGTTCTATGTGGTTTCAAGTTGGACAGACCATCATCCTCCTTCCGAACTTCCTTCCCTGTAAAGTAGCAAGATAAGATAAAGCCAAGCTTCCTGAAAACAAAGCACTTTCCCTCTCACTATCTCTTTTGGATCAGAGTCCACACTTTCTCTGCAGTGACGTCAGATATTTTACTGCACTTAAGTGTTGTTTGACTGCTTCCAATGCTGTGTTCTCTCTTTAATGTCTATTTTTTTTTTTCTTGTCGTGAGCGGTGTTGGCCGGTAGTGCTCACGTTGGTTTCGACGGGAATTAGGGCGCAGGCTCCTTTCCCAAGCGTATCACCCCTGAAGTAGTAGTTGTTGTCGTTGTAGTAGTAGTAGTAGTAGTAGTAGTAGTAGTAGTAGTAGTAGTAGTAGTAGTAGTAGTAGCAGCAGCAAAATAACTGCTCATTACGGTTGTCATTGTTGGAAAGTGCCCGCCGTGACATGACGGTGGTCTGGTCGATCTGTCCGCCGAGAATGCCTGCGGACGCTCGTTGAGCCCTGCACGAGAGAGGCATCTGCAGAGCAGGCACCAGTGGCGCAGCCGTGCATGGCGGATGTCCCGCTGCCAGCCACCGGACCGTATAGCCACCGACCGGGCTCCGCAGCAAAATGCGATGCAGCCACGTGACGGGCGCGACGCGCCCCCAACGCCCTGCCTGTCCTTCTCTCCGAAGTTCTGCGCAGTATGGTACGTTCCATGTCTACATACTTCAAAACGTGCTTGTCATCTTGTAGCTTTACCCGCCGGGGTGGCTCAGTCAGCTAAGGCGTTGCGCTGCTGAGCACGAGGTCGCGGGATCAAATTCCGGCCCCGGCGGCCGCATTTCTATGGAGGCGAAATGCAAAAACGCCCGTGTGCTTGCGATGTAGTGCACGTTAAAGAACCCCAGGTGGTCAAAATTAATCCGGAGCCCTCCACTACGGCGTGCCTCATAATCAGAACTGGTTTTGGCACGTAAAACCCCAGAAAGAAGAAGAATAAGAATCGTGTAGCTTTTGCCCCGTAGTTCACATTAAACGCGAACAAATCCTTGTAAGCAGTAGCCGGGGGCAAGCACGGCCGCGTCTATTTTGTACTTTCCCACCGTGCTGCACTCAATTGCGAGGCGTCGTTTCGGTAGCAGGCGCTCTCGTGCAGTACACGGCGCGTAAAGCCGCACGAGTCACCGCGTCTCTGAAAGAGCATGCGTGGAAGGGCAGTCGACCGTCGGCTGCGGAAAAGCCACGCGGCTAGCCAGCGTCACGCTTTTCGGGGGCATATTTCATTCGACTCTCCCCCTCTCCCTAATAGCGGGGGCTGCATTCCTATTCTTGCCGCTTATTCTTCGTGTTGCCTTTCATTGCTGCTCATCCCTTCCCGTCCCCTGTTCACATCACCCTTGCCCTCGCGTCCCTAGTTCCTATATCTGTGGCAAAGAGGACAGACCTCGGCCGAGCTTTATGTTTTGCCCTCAGCATTGGAAGCGCGTTGATCACCACTCTCCCTCTCTCTCTCTGTCGTCCTCATCTAACGAACTCTGAGGCGTGGTGGCTCGCTGAAGCGTTGCGCCGAAAGCGCTGGCCCTTCACGACCACGTGCTCCTACACAGTTGCCGCGCTCCAAGCTCGAGCTCGCAATCACCACTGGCAACGTTGTCGCTGGCACGTTGGAACCATCGGCCTTCTTCACTCTGCACGAGTCGATGAGACATCCTCCGCCCCCCTCTCTCTCTCTCTCTCTCTCTCTCACAGCAGCCGGCGCTAGACGGCTTCGCGAGCACTCTGCGCCGGACGTTGCACGTTTTCGCCCATTGACGACGAGCCGGTCTGACGGTGACGTACCGTTAATGAGGGAAATCCGCGAGCTTCTCTTCCGGCCAGCTTGGTTTCCGGCGTTGCCCGCACTAGGGCGCGGTGTGTGTCCGTGTACGTGTGTGTTTGTGCGCGCACGCTATCACGCCCTGTATGCCTGCGCCTCACCCCAACGTGACTCTCCAGGCAGCCAGCCACGGCATCGCGGTCAGCGCCATTGACCGTTGGCGTCAGGACCGCACTAATGAATCACACTAGCCCACGTCATGCCAGAGCTCGAGGACTGCGAAGCGTCGCCGTGAACTGCAATTTGGTGTGCACGGTGCTCAAAAAAAGGCCAAATTTTCTAACGATTCATTTAATTTTCCATACATCTCACTCTTCGTGCCGACTCGGACGTCACTCGGACGCCATCACAAGGATCGATGGCTCACTGCGTGGCGCATGACAAGAACAGAGGATTGGAGATAGAAATGGAATGTTGCAACATACGCGCCCAGAAATTATAAGAAGGTGCTGCATTATTTGCACCCGCATTGTTCTTGACATACGTTTGAGCAAAAGTATAGTCTTATCGCGTGCTGGATAAGTCAAGGCAAATCGAACAAGGACATTTTGGCTTACATTTCACCACGCGTATAAGATATAACACAGGCCACGGGATAGGGAGTGATATACATAAGCAACATACACGAGGCGGCGCTCAGAATCAAGTTCCCTGCTTCCGAAGCTTGTCGCAGGCTGTATGTTTTGGCGCATGCACGCTTGTTGGCTTTCGAAAAAAGCTCCGCTTCTCGAATATCCTCCCTTCAAGCGAGCGAGAAGCGCGATAGAGCACGACCATAAATCGCTCACTCTCGGCGCCAAGGCGACCCGTAAACCTCATCCTATCCGAGATAGGGAACAGCGTTCGTCGTAAAGAAGTTTATGCCCGAACAAAGCCAGTTACTATATACTTCTTTGCCCCAGAAAAGTTTAAAATTACGTTGGTCACGAAAACGTGGCTCCGCGTAGGCGTGTATAGAACTGGATATTCCCGTTATTGTGTACTACATAAAACGGCGCAAGACGCGTGTATACATTACACTCTATAAACAATGGAGTGTTGGCAGGTCTATTATAAAAGATGCTGCCGCTGTTGCCGTGAGCGGCGCCGGCTAACACTCCCAAGGCTACGCTTAGTAGATACACGTGCCCAAGAAATTGTGACATGAGGACAGGCTGCCGCCATAGCTCAATTGGTAGAGAATCGGAAGATATATAGGTGTGTCTACGACCGACGGCAAGTTGTCATTTCTTCAATTTTCACTTTTCCTTCATAATTCTGCATTTCAACTTTTTTTTTTTAAATACACAGTTAACATAAAAGAAAGAGCCCCTTGCCTGTCCTGCTTCGCGCTTGTTACACAATAATCACACTATAGCACGGCAAGAAAAGTCTGCACCCTTTGGGGTGTATCTTGTCCCCTAGAGTTACTGTATATGCTACCTTTGGTAGCATATACAGTAACTCTATTGTCCCCAAACAATGATCGCCATCTATCTTGTGTGTCCTGCACTTTAAGGTCGCGGAAGACATGCGCGTTATCAGTGTGACTTAGCACTCATGACAGGAAAGTAGCGAGCACAGTGTTCAAGAAAGATGACCATTATTGCTTGGGGACAAGATACGCCCCAAAAGGTGCAATCTTTTTAGAGTGTAAGCTGTTTTTTTTCCTTTTGTTTTTTTTTTCAGTTAAAGTCTTATATAGAGTTTATCTAGTCTCCGATGGAGTAGGTTTACAATGTTTTCACCCATTCAGCGAGAGTACGACGTTAGGGTCCACAAGAACTATGCAAAGTTGATTTCAGTGTCTGGCAAACTGTTACAGCTGTATAAAGAAGCTGTTAAGGTTCTGTCTTGAGAGTGCTAGAACAAAGGGTTCAGTGACGTTTAGTCATACGCACACTCACGGAGGTTTCGGCGACTAAGAGCATTCTGGCAACACGATGCCGAGAAAGCGGAGTTTTCCATGGCGTAAAGCTGTCTTCCTCGGCGAAAATATTGCTCGTACACGCAATCACGATTTTCGCATCATCTCAAGCTTCTCGTACATTTCCTTGTTGTCGTTTTTTTTTTCTTTCTTTCATAATTTCTTACTTCTTCTTGCTATTTTTGGTTCCAGCTTAACCGTTTCACTGCGTGGCGAGGTAAATCTGATGCGTCGAGTTGGTTGGAATGAGTTGCAAAACGCTGAGAACGGTTTCAGCGTTTAATAAAAACGTCAGAGGTGAGGACAACAGGAAGTAGCGGTACCGCAGGCAGGCTTTAAGAATAAGATAGTCAATCTGACGCAGTATAGCATGTGCAATATAGTTTTCTCTATGGCTGTCAGTGTCTATCTATGCCTGCCAAGTTTGGATGAAGAAAGGAGCTTTACCAGCTGCTAATTCCAGAACAGAGCAACATACAAAGGATGGGGAAAAGTTTCTCAGTAGCTTAACGAAAGCGAAAACGTCGCTTTCTATACTCGCGGACAACTTTCTGTGGCAATGAAGGGAAAGCTACGGGCGCGTGGCTGCTGCACATTTGTTACCGCGCCAAGTAGTCCGGCGGCGTTTGACAGTGGTTGCTCGGAACAGACGCTGAATCGACGCAGCTTCCACGTGCGACGGTTTCGCGCTTGCCGAGACGCAGAAGGAAGGGAAAACCGCAAAATAAGCAATCTTTTACACTCAGTGGTGTGTTCTGTATTATTGCGATAGCAATTATATGGACACTAAAAAGCAGATTTCTGCCGTCGGCGTCGCCGTCGCCGTCGCCGTGAGGTTCCGTATGACGTCAATGGAGATGAAATCGTCGCCGCGCGCCGCCGAACGCTGTATGTGCGAGTGAAAGGGCGCGAGGGACGCGCGCTTTCACTCCCTTAAGGGCTGCAGAAGTAGGCGTATCTTTACTCCTCTACAATCACCATATATGTAGAGTAAACGTACCTTCTTCCGACGCGGGAAAGGCTGTGGGGAGGGGGGGGAGGGGCAGGGAAGGGAGGCGACGTTTAGCTGCAGCACCAAGTGCCTATTTATATCAGAGGCTCCGGCAACAGTCACCAACGCCGCACGCATTTTGAGCGAACGCGGGCAAAACGCCGGCGGCGTCGACAACAGTTCTGCGTGTTGCCGGTGCTGCTGCATGTCCAAGTTTATACAGCTGATAAAGCTGCTATCATTACTCCGTATGGCTCTCTTCAAATTTGCTATCGCAATTGATACTTCGCCTTTCAGGTGAAACTGCGACAACTTTTATTTAACTGTTTCTAATAAGGTGTTTATGTTTTCTCTTCTCCAGCCTATACTAACGTAGATTTTAACACGGGACTCTTTTCAGAAGCGCTCTCACTTGTGAGCGCTTTGTCTCCGTTGCTTTCCCTTCATTGCCACAGAAAGTTGTCCGCGAGTATAGCTTGGCTTGTCTTGTCGGTCAAAATATTATGTTCTCACTCCTTCAGATCACTCCCTCTACAGGAGCCTGTGCTGCGGAGGTATCGTATTTCCTCGGATGTAAGCATCCTGTTCATATTTTTGTTTTTTCATAGCTGCAATAGTTATACTAAAGAATGGTGCTCTCGCTCTATAGCGAACAAATGAAGAAACGTTATGCTGACCCTACGCACATTTTGGAAATAATGTGAAATAAAGATTTTGTGAAGCCATTAATTAAAGGCCATGAAACTGTCCCTCTTCTGCAACTGCTGTTGTAGCATAGGGATTACGTGCCTGGTCGGCATATCAGCGAGACGCGGAAATTCCTACCACGCGACCCACGTGGCCCACGCGACCGCGGAATACGCTGTCTCCGGGATCGGTCCACTTTTCATCACGCCATCTCCGAAGCCAGTCCAGTTTACTGTTGCACTATCTATACGAATCTTGAAAATTGAACTTGAATACGAATCTAAAGTCATCTTGAAAATTGAACTTGTGGGTTTTTACGTGCCAAAACCACGATATGATTATTAGGCATGCCACAATGGGGGACTCCGGGTTAATTTCGACCGCCTGGGGTTCTTTAACGTGCACCCAATGCAGGGTACACGGGTATTTTTGCATTTCTCCCCCTATCGAAATGCGGCCGCCATGGTCGGGATTCACAGTCATCTTCAACGCAGAAAAATATCTTCCGATTCCGTCATATACTTACGTTCTTGTTCTTGATATATAAAGCAGGGATAACTGAAGTAATAAAAAAAAAATCTTGAGCAGTTTTGCCGAAAGCGTAGTATTGACGTCGCAAGCTGGAGTGCAAGTATGTAGAGCCAGCTGCATGCGATTCTTCCTCCCGGCTATGTGACGCCAGCAGATAATGTGACCTGCGCACCTGCTGCAAAATAGAACCTCAAAAAAAAAAAAAAAAAACGACGCTGCCATAGCCTTTTCGGCACAGGCAGAACGTACGGGTGGTCGTCGCCATTGCTTGACGTCAATGAATTAGGCTTGTGTTTGAGAGCAAGTCTCCACCAGCGTCACTTAAGCTTAAACCCCCTGTGAGCGATCTTGTGTGCGACAGTGACGAGCGACGGCTTCGAGTGACGAAACGGGACCGTCGCGTGAACAGATCGCTCGTTCTTGTCGCTAGATGGCTCGGTTCTGGAAATTCAGAATCCATCACTCTTCGCCCGAAAGTGCTATGAGCGGCTAGCCAATAGTGCGAAGCCGGAACAGGCTGTACATCAGTTACATACTACCGGTTGTCGCATGGAACGAGCAAGCGACCTAATTTTGATGCGTCAAAAATAATATTAATAATAACTACTACAAGACCTTCAGAATTATTTTATGCTGCTCTGCAGTGCAAAACAAATCAACTAAAGTAATTTAAGCACGGGTCACGCCAGTTTCGGCGAGTATTTGCTGCCATCATCCCGACAACACCGCGGAGACGTCGCTCAACGTCATCGCTCGCGTGGGGTTCGACTTATAAGCGACGAGTCGACACGACAGCCATCTCCATGGCGTCGCTTGTCGCCGTCACGCACAAGATCGCTTACTTGGGGTTTATATAATTTATACCGAAGGGCAAACTCAACATTGCTAGACTCTAAACCCCGCCTCCTGACTAAACTCTGGGGTTGTAAGCATTCATGATCTACAGGGCAAAACTTGCGCAGTATTCCATTGTTATCCAGTATGTTGTTAGCATTGCAGCGCTATGCACCACACTGAAAAAACGATTTTCTTCGTGTGTGCAGCCAAATTTCTCGTGTGATGAATCATCATCATCATCATCATGATCAGCGTATATTTATGTCCAGTGCAGGACGAAAGCCTCCCCCTGCGATCTCCAATTGCCCTTTCTTGCGCTAGCTGATTCCAACTTGGGCCTGCAAATTTCCTAACTTCATCACCGCATGCACCTATATAGCTTTCTGCCATCCTCGACTGCGCTTCCTTTCTTTTGGCACCCATTCTGTAACTCTAATGGTCCGTCAGTTATCCATCCTACGCATTACATGGCCTGCCCAGCTCCATTTATTTCTCTTAATGTCAGCTATATATAGAATATCGGCTATCCCCGTTTGCTCTCTGATCCACGCCGCTCTTTTCCTGTCTCCTAACGTTAGGCCTAACATTTTTCGTTCCATCGCTCATTGTGAAGAATAATAAACGCGAAAAGCTTGTTGTAGCGAATGTTAGTGAATGAGCAGTCTCTATACAACATAACATGGTGTCAACACATTCTAAATGACATAGAACGTTGTGCATTGTTTGCGTGAACAGATTAATCAGTGCAGGTGTGAGTCTGCTATTGAAATTACATTTGATTCGATCTCAAAGACGAAGAATCTCGCAGTTTGTTTAAACCTCCTTCCGTGTGGACCTCAGGTCTTGTCATTGGAGCGCGTCACCAAAAGGAGACAGCGCGGACGGCTACGAGTCAGGTTCATCGCAGCCCGAACGTTTACGGCCTCCGTTTTCCGCACGGGTGACGTTTCTAGCCCCCTTGGCCCAACATCTTTTAGGCTCCACCCACTCGCGAAGCAGCCAGCACTGACGTGGAGAGAGGCTCCTGATGACAGGTGCCTGAGCTTCCTCGTGGCAGTTGGTGACGGAATCGGTTTACAGGCCGCAAGTAAAGAATTTAACAGACAGATAAAACACGAAGTGGGGGTGCGGGAGCTGCAGGGTAAAAAACAGAAACACGCGGCCTCCTCTCGAGAGGAATTCCTGGTCGTCATCGACCCCCGCGGAGAGGGAGGAAAGGCGACATGTTTTGACAGGATCCTCATCGTTGCTGGTCAGGAGCGGCGGCTCGGATGGCAAAAGTACGCTGGGCCTGCCTCGGGCGTCGTCGTTGGGGCTCCTATACGGCGCCGTCTCTCTCGTCCGTGGGTCGCAATCCGCGCGGCAGCCGCAGACAGCTCACGCACCCTGTGATGCCCCCGGCGGTGGGGAGCCTTCGTTTGCTCCTTTTGCTGACCCCGCTCGATAAACTCTCGTATCCTTTTCGGTAGTTTTCCTTCTGTTTTTTTTTTTCTTGCACCGAGTGGTGGAACATGGAAGATGACTGCCGCCTTTATTGGCCGGAAGGCGGGCGACGCAGCACCCCATCCACCACACCGGCCGCTCGTCTGACAGATGTCGGATCCAGTTAGGTCACCGCACAGGCGTGTATGTGCGTATGTAAGTACAGTCGTGAGCTCATATATAAAGACCGCGCGTTAGCAAAACATAAAAACAAACAGAGGGGGAGGGGGCACCGAGCGGCTTCACAGTAGAGACAGCTACCCTCGAACTGAATACTATATACAGTCCAAACATGGCCATGCAGCTAACACCGTTAGTGAGGAACTCGCTAGTCCTAAAATGTGCATGTTTGACGCGCGCCAGGTTCGAAAAATTAGGCGCCGACGTTGAGAGAGAGCTCGAAAGAGGGGGGGAGGGGGATTTTTAAGCCCTTGCATTCTCATACAAGGACATCATTAGTGCATTGCGTGTGCCTTTGATTATCCGAAAGCCTACTATATTTCGCACGAGTTACTTGGCCGACACTGCTACAGCCGGCGCAAGCTCGTCGCCGTCTGGCGACACTGATGTCACAGTGTTTTGTCTAATTTAACGGTACACAGGACTCAGGGAACTTTGTGAACATTTACAAGCAACAATGATTCCAGCGCCTGAGACGACATTAGATGTTTGCATTTTTTTACCCACAATGTCTCAGAAATATTTTCTGATATATGCAGTATGTTTGCGCTGACACCCTCGCACCGTATTCAGAAAGGGCGAGTATGCGTAAGAACAAAGGGCTGTGTGTTAGCCATAGCTAGCAAGGTCGTAACCAAGAACCTGAGCTATACAAAGCTGTTGAAGCAAACATAGGAAAAAGCAAAGACCCGAAAGGTTCTTTGCATCAAACTATGACTCAAAGGACTTATGCGATAGCAAATTCAGTTCTCTCTCGCATACGTTGTCACTTAAGTACACTCTTTGTCACAAGCATATGAGCTACGCTGCCTGTGACCGCCAGACTGGCTACATGCTGTTTAGGAGAGTTCCTAGCTGTGCCACGCCATAAGTTCCAATCTCCTGTAGAATGAAATGGGCTCTCGTACTCGACATCTTAGCTCTAGAGTGCCAAGAGCGCCACGCGACATATATGGTGAAGTAACCATGTATACGTTGGACAAAGACTATACACACTTCAGTCACCGCTTTTAGAGGCATGTCGACGAACGTGCGATAGCAAGGGGCAGGTGCTTTGCTTTGGTGAAGCTTCCATGTTTGCTGCGGCGTCATATTGTAGCATCATCTAACATGCACTCGGCGAGTGAGGGCGGATGCTTCCTAGATTCCGGAGTACACCTTTGCGTCCTTTCCTGTCTTTTTTCTTTTCTTTTTTTTTGCTTGATTAGACATATGACACACAAGAACGTCAGACCAGACCACATGTACCAGTGCAAGCGCTTCGTATAACGGTATACGTTACTATCGCAAGTAAAATATTGCGTGTTTAAGCAACTCGGAGGCATATGAGACACGCAATAGGCTTCAGATAAAAGCCTTCACGAACCAGCGAGAACATTAACTTGCAAGCAAAAGCCCACTTGCGAGCTGCACTCTCGTGCCCGTGGACGTGCAAGCACCATGACTTTGAGTCTTCCTATTGGCTCCCGCAGCATTGGATATCGTCTTCCGCAGCGCCACAAGGATCATTGCTCTGGTACTTGGAGCGGACGCTAAAAACAATAGCGGCGGCACACGGCAACCATGGTCATGGTGGGACACCATCTTTGAGACTGCTGCAAGGGCACGTGAAGAAGTGGTCTCGAAATGGTAATGTCTTTGTACATCTCCACTAACTGTTCCTTATTATTGTTATTGTTAATGTATTCGACCCCTTAGATCCACCGGCTACTAATTCCTTTGTTGCAACGTGTGATAGAAAGAAAAAAAAAAGAAAACGATGAATGAAGAATGAAGCGAGAGCGATACACAAAAACGACAGAAAGACGAAGAGGAGAAAGAGAAGTAGAGGGAGATCTTCAAAACGAGCAGATACACTACGGAACCCCGAGATAGGAGGTCTAAATCGAAGGCAACAGTCAAGTAAAGAAAAAATGCAATGGTAAACTCAGCGGTAATGCAGTTCCACTCAACGTGAAAGCAGGGAAAGTGCGAAGCAGTGATTCGCCGGTGTTTCTCTTGTGTTTCCTTTGTGTTTGTCTTGTGTTTATCTTGTTTTATCTTGTGTTTATCTTGTGTTTAGCAATCCATCATCCGTTTCGACACCTGTGCTAAGGCACAACTGGTGGGAAACCGCGACGCACATGGAACCAAAGCCTTTGCTGATGATAGTTAGAAGCGATTTTAACGAATTTTTGTTAATTAATGCGCTTAATGCTTGATTATTCCTGTCTTTTAAATAATTCTGAATCATGGTAGTTTATTTTGAACCGTTTTTGATCAATTCTGCACTTGTTTAGACCCTGTTTTGAGCACTTGTGTGTGATCGTGATCACGACAGATCACACGCGACGGACGCCGCCGACAGTCCGGGCCACTAAAGTGCTTCGCGTGTACTTAAAATCCCAAGGAGTAGTCGAGGAAAAGTTTAATGCGATCAGTTAACAAACCCAATACAATACGGTTAGTGACACAATACGGTTAGTGACACAGCTGCTTTGCCAAGGTGCAATCGCAGGGAACGATGTGCTGTGGATGCCTTAACATGCGAGACACATAAAATAAATGAGACTTCGTTGCTTCTGTAAAAAAAAAAAAAAAAAAAAAAAAAAAAAAAAAGCACATTTCGCTGTAAAAAAAAAAGAAAGAAAAGGTAAATGTTGTTTTGCTAATGGCCGGTACCCAACATTCCACATTATTTAGAATAGATTCAACTATGAAGTTCAAGTTCTAGATTTTCTAGTTTTCGGTTATTTCGCACACCGTCTAGTTCACCTATTTCGTGGTTGGAGGATCGCTGAAACGAGTAATAACTGCATGCAGTCATTTCATTTCTGACCCTGTGTTCCTACGTGTTGTCTCCACTCAATGATCCACTCGATTCATGCCTCGCACTGCATGAACTGCTTCACGCGGGTTCAATGAATGTTTGGGAAACCTGAAACTTGGGAGGCATGGCAACGCCATCTACATTTCGCGGGGCCAACTTCTCGGTAAATGAACATTTGCAGTTCGCATCACATCGAACAGTTCACATCACATCGCTATGACATCGCACAATACAAATGAAGCGTGTAGTAAGCACCACAACATCACGTCACAATCGAACCTGATTACACCCATCTATATCTATAGACCTCATTCTATAACCGCAATCATTACACTGGTGAGCCTTGAGAATTCTGCATGAATTCAGAGCAATGGGTTCCCCTAGTTTTGAACAAAGTAACATATCCATGTGTCCTTAGTACCAACACACGTATGTTTTTTCGGTGTTAAGATAAAGTCATCATTACATTGAAATGATTCACAAAAGCCACACTTTATTCTTCACTAACACAGCACGCGTGCCACCTGTAGTTTTTCTCTGGTACTGAAGATAGCTAAAACGAAATATTTAGTAAAAAGGCAGTTCAAAAATAAAGTTATTGATGAAATCTTATAACGTTAACACTACATATATAGCCATTACATTTTATGGCTGCGCATAAGAGAGTTTTGGCGAAATCACAGTGTTCAATACGGTAATACAATCTCGGCATATCTCAACCCTGCATCGCCACGAGCAAAGTTTAGAAAGCCTACAAAGTTTCGTACTCATAATTATTCGTTGATGGAAGCAAGTAGCCTGTGACTTCACATTTTCCTATTCTAATGGAATTGTCTGTATATTTTCAAATGCTTCCATTGGAGGCGCATTGGATGCATAATTTTCAACAACTAGTGCTTTGCCCCGCGAGATGTAGTCGCGCTTCAATCTCACGACCATAATTGATGTCGCTGACCATTGGCTTGGAACCGTATTTCAGCCTCGCCTTCGCGACCATGTGAATTGACCTTGCCGCCTGCGTAGCCTGCAACCATATGTTGCTGCCTTGGACGCTGCGTCACGGCACTGGCAGAACCAGCTATCACGCTTCGTTGGAGTAGACGCTCTGTCATTGAAACGTCAACAGTGAACTGAAATAACCGCTAGGTCAATGGCAAAGGCAAAGCGAAGATGACGAGAGAAAGACATTACGCTATGTCAACTCTCCACTTTATTTGAGTTCTTAAACAGATTTATCCCAATTTGGTACTCGATTATATCGCAAGCATTTATTCAAAAAATCATGACTGGTAGGGTCATGATTTTTGGTCGGGTCATGAGTCAGGTAGGACCGGCAAGGGTTTTCCTTGCTTGCTTTTGTTTCTTTGTTTTCATCCACCGGTAGCAACCGGCCAATCATGGCCATAACGTAGACCACTAAAGAAGCGCGAGAAGGGGTAAATATGCAATAGAATCGCCCCACTACCCCTCTCCAACAGTTGAAATTGGGTTGAAGTCGTGTCGAGCAGGTCCCGTAGCGATGAACGAGCACTGTCGAGAGAACACGCACACACACAATATGAATAAAGCCTTTATTTTTGGAAGGGGACGGCTCTAGGCCGCTGTTGGGGATTAGGTGGGAAAGGAATGTGGGCTCCCGGATTGTTGGCTGAGGCGCATCTTCATCTCAGTCTTTGATCTCCCACTTTATGCAGACTCAGTTCCGCCGCTCTCGCATGGGCTGGTCGACCCCTTCTACACTACTCGAAACAAGTCACTTTGTCTGCCATGTATGTCGCAATGGCTTTCTGTGTTTCAGGGTTAGTTTGTATTCCAATTCCTAGTGTTCTAATGTCTCCGTGCAGTAAATGTTGAATGTTGGATCTCCCTTGTGAAAAAGCTGCACAGCTCCAAATGAGGTGTTGCAAGTCTGCTCTGCATGACTCCTGACAATGTGTACATCGGGCATAATAAAAAAAAAGAAAAATACTTTGTTCGTTTTACAAGAACTTCTATATTTTCGTTAGGTGATAGAGGTGCCAAACCAATTCGCTTCACTTCTGGGGCCCGTTGCTTCTCAAGGTTCTCCGCAGCCTGTCTTCGGCCGCAGACACGAGGTGTCTTCTCGCAAGGAGACCTCATACCTCGCCTCTAGCTTGACAGCTAATGAATCTCGGGTCCTATATAGGCGCGTTCTGAAGGGTTCCGCGCCCACTAGCAAATTAAACGTCAGGGCACGAAGAGAAATTAAAAAAAAAAAACTAAGGGCTCTTTGCAGAAAACTGCAACTTAAACGATTTGCGATAGCAAGTTCAGGTCTCTCTTGCATACGGTGCAGCTGCCGTACGCACATTTGCTCATCGATCGCCGATTCAGGCGCACGTAGACGAACTTGAGTTAGCAAGGCGGACATGCTGCGCGCTTTTGTGAAGCCTCTGTGTTTGCTAAGATGCCGTACTGTGGCGTAATCTAGCAACCACTTGGCGAATGATCACTATTGCCTCCGAGATCAGGTGGGCATCTTTGAGCCTTTTCCTGCTCTTTTTTTTTTAACCTTTTGTGTGATTAGACACATGACACACACAAGAGGCTTCAGACAAGATGTAACCAACGAGTACAAGCAGTATTCAAGTGAAATTGTGAATTTAGTGATTGCGCAACTCAAAGGCACATATCAGACAGAATACACTTCAGCCAGCAAGCATCACGAACCAGCACTGTGTGAAAATAGACAAGAAGCAACAGCGGTTGCTACACATGGCTCCCGACGTTTCTGCGTGGATGCCCCCTACCGCAGCTGCCCAACGGCTTCTATATCCCTGCTCCCACTTCGATGGCCTCACTGTTGTCAGCCGCAACCCCCCGTCCTCTGGGGTGCGGAAGGCCACCCCCCCCCCCCCCCCCCCCCTTCATTCCTAGAAGAGCTAGACCCTTGGCAGCGTGATCACCCATCATTACTGGACAGTGGCTGTACGTCCACGCAATGCGAAATTCGTTGCGGGATGGGAGACGACCGAGGTCTCTTGTGGCGTATACGAACGTTTGTATAGCAGTTTCAGGTCAATAGAGATGAGCTGATAGGGTATCTATCTATCTATCTATCTATCTATCTATCTATCTATCTATCTATCTATCTATCTATCTATCTATCTATCTATCTATTCTGACATGAAGCAGTTTAGGAACATACAAAGGTGCGGGTAAGGGCGCAGTCTATATAGGCACCACGTTGGAAAGAGAGCCAACATCACCATCCATGCTTGTAGCAGTTCAGTCCTATTGACGAGACCAAAAACTCCCAAGCTGGGTGTCCGAAACATCGTCGTGATGCAGGTACACACACACACACGCACACGCACACGCACACGCACACGCACACGCACACGCACGCACACGCACACGCACACGCACGCACGCACGCACGCACGCACGCACACACACACACACACACACACACACACACACACGCTTGGATGTAACCCTCTCCGTCGATGTCTTTCGCGTTTGGTCACACCCCGTCTCCCCTCTCTTTTTCTTCTTCCATTAATTTTGAGGTCCCCCCACCCTGTTGCTTAACTTCCATCTTTCTCTTCTTGGCGTGGACTTCAGCGTAGCTGCGACAGCTTCTACGCGATTGTTTTATCACGTGCCAGCGCCCCTGCCGTTCCAGTCTCTCATTCTCCTCCTCCAAGTCACTTTTGTTTTTTCATGCGTTTCTCTCCACACGTAGTTAGCTCTAGCGCACTGAGGTGCGCTTGTCTTGTATTCTTTTCTCCTTTCTAGATGCTCCGTTCTCTGTACGTCGACACTCGGCGCGACGCCGTCTCCCACCCACTTTACTGCGTTCAGAACGCGCCCTTCTCTCCGATGCCTTCATTACCGGCCGACTGCCGCTGCGAGCGAACGCTCAAGTTGATAAATATGCACGCTAGATGTCGCTCCTTGGTCTGCTGCGTTAGGGAGCCTACATAAAATGGCGTTGCATGTAGGCTCCCTATGCTGCGTCGCTGCCAATGGGGTTGTAAAAGCAGTTGTGGAGCAGCAGTTTGCGCGGCCCATTGAAGATGTTCAGCAGGTTGCAGCCGCGTTCTAAGAGAAATTAAGCTATAGACCACTTGATTTAAACCGATCGGAAGAGAAAGGTCGCGCCAGCTAAAGCGCCTGCGTAGTGCCCTGGTGCTTTTTTCAAAATAAATTCACTCACTGTTGCACCAGAAGCAGCACGGCTCATTCGCACGTGATCAAGAGTAGAAGCGAACCTACAATAACCTCTCCTTTACCTGCGCCGTCTGATGCACTATATACTTTCTTTCTGCTGGGAGTTGTTAAAGAGTTGTCCTACATTGATACCATAAAGCTACTAATATTCGAATTAGTGGTACTTACGCATTACGACTCTAAATGCCCAAATACTGCTAGGGTGCTTTTGGGGAGTTTCCTTGGTATTGAAATGTTAGGGGGTGTTTCGGGGTTTGCTCAACCCTATATCGCGGTTTGAACACCACCCATTCAGCTATGACGGATTTTATAAGTAACTCTTGTATACAAGCAGGCAAATTATGTAACCAGTTTATAGTGCCGCCACCAAGCAACTCCCGTTACCGCTCATATTTTGATGCCGCGTCACACTTCACATGTATAAGCAAACGTTGCAGATTTGCGGCGGCCAAGAGCGCAGTTCGCTAACCGATCTCGCAGGTCGTAGATCGCGTTGCTACTTGTCGACGGTTGACGGTCAGTGCACCGACGCTTTTCGTCGCAAATGAACCGACTCTCCCCCTTCCGCTGATTCAGCCAATCAGGGTGTGCTCCTCGGGGATGTATCGCGTGGAGATGGAAATCAGAATACGGCGCTCCAGCAGCTCTTGAAGCACTGACAGGAACGAGTGAGAGAGGGGGGAGGCGTGACGAACAGTGATGAGCTGAGTTGCTGCCATCGCTGGGGTTGAGCGACGATGAGGCGATTTGAAGAGGGGGCCCTGGGAGCGTCGGTCTGACAGAACCGCGCCAGAGTGGCTACTCCGTTTCGGACGGCTAGTAAGACGCTCTTTAATTCATCGTCATTGTCCGAAAGAAGGCTCTTCCCGGCCATCACCCGTCCCTCCCTGTTCGGTTGGTTGGCGGGTTGCTCCTTCGCGATGGCGTCCTCCTCGCATGTGTCTCTTCGCTACAGTCTTCACAATGGCTCCCCGCGCGCTTAAAACGCGACAGCGCGGGAAAGGGAAGTTGGGGCTCACCCTCTCTCCCTCTCAAAACTCGAATGAGCTACTCAGACGATAGAGAGAAAGGGGCGCGGCAAAGGCAGATAAAATGGCGAATGAAAAAGAAGCAGCAGTAGCGCCGACCGGAGGAGAGAGAGAGAAAGATTTATACCGGCAACTCTGCCTATATGGCGCTCTCTTCCGCTTGCCTCGTTTTTAGCGAGGAGCGTCTCCGTGTCATTTCTTCTTCGCGGAGGAGATCGTTTCCATTGTCTTGCCGCCAGTACTTGTAACAAGAAAAGCGGGGACCTGTTTCGTACAGCCTGCCATCTTCACCACTGCGTCACTTTTTTCCCCCTCTGAAACTTTCTTTCTTTCTTTCTTTCTTTCTTTCTTTCTTTCTTTCTTTCTTTCTTTCTTTCTTTCTCGTTCTAACATTGCTGCCATCTTCCCTTCCCTCTGATTAGCCCAGCCTGTCATTATAGCTCGAGGCACCTCTTCGTTAGCTACGAGGAGTCTCGGTCCATACGGCTGGCGGTGGCCATAATTCTGCTGTGTATCTGCACCTCGTTTCCTTGCTCTTGCTTTATCTATTCTTTGTGCCCTTCTTCGGCAAGCCGTTGGGTGTTCCTTTTGCCGGACGTTTTTGCGAGCCTGGTTACACCGCACGATGAGGGCACGCTGCAAGAAACGAGAGACGACGCACAACCGACCCCCCGACTATTGTTACACTCTAACTGCAGTGATTTGTGCTTTCCCTTCCTAACGCTCTCCAACGCAACCCAAAATGTTAAGTGAAACACTAGCCCCATTCTTGCACCCTCCAATTTTCCAGCAGAGCTAGACCCCCACATCTTCTCCTGCAGGGTCGTAGCTAAGGGGAGTGTTTCTCTTCGAACACTTAATGGAATATTGTTGATGCCCATGAACGTGCCGCTCTAACCCCCCCCCCTCCCCCTCCCGGCATACCACGGTGGAAAAGAATGTAATAGTCTACAGCAAGAAGAAAGAACTCCTCCGGTCTAACCCCGCCTTACATTACATTTGGAAGCGCAAATTTATTACAACAGAAAAAGAGTTCAAGCTTTACCCATAACAAAAACCTAAAAACTAACAAACAGACACACAAACTGTAAGATTCAACTCTTTAAAACAATTGCCACATAAACGTTATACATAAGGTAAGAAGGTACATCTAGTGTGCATATGTAACAGATTTAACCTAAAGAGTACGGATCATGTTTTTCAGTAATATTTTCGAAGTTACCGAGAAAATATCCTCCGGTAAATTGTTAAATAGGTTAGGAACGTACACACATCGTCGTGCCTCACCATATCTCGTTGAGGAATGAGGCACAGTAAAACGCAAACCCAAACGGAGCATGCATGCAGGTTTATGCTCAACTTTGAAATCAGAGTCCCAAAAATGACGTAGCGCCACTGTTTGAACAAACAACGAGCGGAAAGAAGGAAGGCTTACGGCGGTAAATATATTTTCCGATGAAAGTAAAGGCGAGTTATACGCTACACTTTGGAGCATGTTTTTTTTTTTTTTTTTTTTTTTTTTTAAAGAGCGTCCACCCGGCTCTCCCAGCGCGCAGAACAGAAGGCGAAAATTGTGATGACGTACCTTAATATTCCATACGCAAGAGCGTGCACAATTGTTTTTTTTTTTTTGACAGAAAAGGGAATTATACTTTTACAGTGATAAAGTACCCAGGCAACACTTCGGAGTTTACTACATACATACGCTAAATGGGTTTCCCACGACAGGTTTGAGTCAAAGAATACGTGCACCCATGTACTTTATTGACTGCTCATAATCCACTGGAGTACAACTACATGGCGAACAAACCTTACTGTGCAAATAAATATGTTCATCTATCGACGTCATCTTCAAGGGATTTCTGAAACAAATCAGCTTCGTTTTTGAGTTATTGATTACAAGACAATTTTTAGAAAACCAATCAATTACGTTATAGACATCCTTTTGTAGCATAGTGATTGCCGATTTATAGCATAAATGCTTTGCCAGCAGCACGCTGTCATCGGCGTATTGGAAAATTGCGCATTTTGAAACAGTGGCCGCAAGGTCTTTCATAAAAAATGTTAAAAAGCAGCGGAGATATAATAGACCCTTGAGGGACCCCGGCTTTAATAGGCAAGATAGAGCTAGAGTGATTGCCTAATACCACCGTTTGCGATCGATTTAGCAGATAACATTTAAGGATTTCATAAAAAGGCCCCGGAAGCCCAATAAACTTGATTTCTTCAACAGAATGTCGTGATTAACTGTCTCAAAGGCTTTACTAATATCCAGGAATAACGCAATGCTAAACAAATTTTGGTCGAACGCGGAATATATTTCATCAGAAAAGGATTCTAAAAGTAATGTAGTACCTTTACAGCTACAAATCCAAACTGATGACAGGACAAAATCGAGAAATTGTCAATGAAGGAGAGCATTATTTCCAAGAGAAACTTTTCTAACACTTGGGACAGTATAGACAAAATATATATAGGTCTATAGTTTTCAATTACGTCCTTTTTTCCTCCTTTGTGAAGCGGCTTGGCTAAAGCAGTTTCTAGTTTTTCAGGGATAGAAGTATCGTCCAAAAACCCGTTCAGCATAAAAAGAAGAATGCCTGACAGTACCTCAAAGCTTCTTTGGAGCATACGCGCTGAAAGGCCATCAAAACCGGGTGGTTTATTCTGTCCGAAACTGAAAATTATCCTACGTAGCTCATGTTCCGATAGCTTCGGCAGGAAGGCGGAAGCAGATACAGCTTTTTGGAGCGTGCAGTCCAACGCATGCCCGTAAGCTGCTCCATCCGACGAACGAGCAAAGTGACGGTTAAATTTATTAGCGGTTCTTGCGGGGTCATTCGAAAAGGTATCAGTAGCAGAGCTCCGATCTTCTTTACCTCGAAGATGATTTATTAAAGACCATGTCATTGCCGGGTTTCTGAAGGATAATTTGAATTGTAAAAAATACTGTCATTTGATGATTTAATAAGGGCAACTACCTTGTTTCTAGCTGCTGTGTACTCTGCACGAAGTGTTTTATTTTGAGGGGAACGTTTCTAACGTTTCCACAACACATCTCTCTCCGCTATAGCACGAATTATGTTAGCATTTAACCAGTTATGATTCTTTCGGCGTTTCCTCGTTACAGTTGTTTTTGCCAAGTTTTCGAATTTTTGTATTTGTTCACAGAAGCAATCATAGACATGTGCAGCCTTTGACTTCATTAACGCAGACCAATCAAACGCTCTAATTAGGTCATCCAGCTTGCGCTGGTCTATTATACAAATATAGACAACGTTGTTAGACGAGTCATCTGCGCAAGCACGTGTTGCCATTGGGACTGACGACGCAAAGCGGCAAGCCACAAAATAATGATCTGCCAAACGTTTATTTATGACACCTGAGTCTAAAGAATGGTTCGAAGTGCGAACCGCAATATGATCAATGCATGAACTGACTACATGTCCATTTACCAGCTCTTCTCTGGTTGAAATGTTTATAGTATTTTCAATCCCGTGGGAGGCTAAAAGTGATAAGTAGTCTGCTACCACGCCCTTTGGCGTGGCAAAGAGCGTTTATGTTAAAGTCTCCAACTAGGCATATGTCATCCACCAGGTTGAATCGTTGCAAGAATGCTTCCAATTCTATTAAAAAGCGACTGACGCTATTTGATGATGATGATGATGATGTGTGGTGTTTTATGGCGCAAGGGCCAGGTATGGCCAAAGAGCGCCATGACAAGTGGTAATTATGTAATCGATGAGCTGCTATGACGCACGCAATGAGTTTCTAATGGTAGATGTGACATGGCTTTAAATGGGCCTAAAAACTGTCGCTGTAAATGGCGTAAAACATATAGGTAGTAAAATAATGATAGTGACTGAAGTGGCGTATGCTATGAGTATGAAATGTGCAACAAGGTTGTGATAACATGTATTTAAAAATGAAAAGGTGATGCTTGACAACGAGTAGCACAACAGCCTCACCAAGTACCTTGAGTACAAGGGACCGGAGGCATGTGCTATAAACAAGGGTTGACATCGCAACAGCGGCCTCTCGCAGGAGGCCGTGCTACGAATTTCTTGGGCAGAATACGCTGAGCGTATGGACGTCACTTAAGAATGCTAAAACAGATTTCATGTCGAAAAGCGGTTCTCTGCCTAGAAACAGTGCCAGGTGAAGTGGTATACACTGTCTATATGCTAAAGGGAAGTGTTTTTCCCTCTCGGCTTGTGCTTCGCGACATTCTAGGAAGACATGCTGAACACTGAGGGTGTTCCCACATCTACTACACATTGGAGGAGGACGATAAAATGCGAATACCGATAACAGGAACCGCCCCCGAGCCACTTTGATAGCAAGAAATTCCGCAAAAGTGAAAGATACATCAATGTGCGACACGTCATACATGTTTTTGACAAAAATAGCAATCCCTCCTCCTCGCCGATGTGATCGTGTCACAAAGTGCGATTGATAACCGTGTAGAAGAAACCTATCCAAGTCTGTTTCTGCGACATTAATTTCTGTAGCAACAAACATATCCACAAAACTAAGTGTTGAAATGGCAAGCATTTTAATTTCTTCCCAGTATTTCTATAAACGTCTAATGTTAAGATTAATAACTATAAAGTCGTCATTCGACTTGTGACTGCAGCTGTCACAGAACGACTGAAAATCAGGAAACTCGTGGCAGGTGCTTTCCATTATATTAAACAATCTTTTCAACGTCTGCTAGCGTGTTGATCCGAATCAGAGCCGAGGATTCATCTTTCTTTGTGAAAATCTTTCCGGCTTTGACCCAGGCGAACTTGTATCCTTTTTCTTTGGCAACTGTCCTTGCTCGCCAGAACAATTCTAGATTTTGCTTGGTTAGATTTTTATTGAAAAATAATTTTGGCAGCTTATTAGAGCGATAGAGCTCCCGCAACTTGCCACGAGCCTCGAACCATCTTTGCTTAGAGGTAACAGACGTGAAACGCACCAAGGCTGTGGGAATCGAGTCGCGTTTTCCTTGTATAGGCGATGAGCAGCTACCACCTCTGATAGGGTGAAGTCCGCTAATCCCAGCTTTCCAGCGAGCTGCCCCAACGTCTGCTTAAAGTCTTCGTGTTCTTGTGGAAGGCCGTGAATTTCCAAAATAGCATTGCGGCTATCTTGCTCGCTGTCATTTTGAACATCGTGCAGCCGCTGAAGCTGATCTGCCTGTGTTTGCACTGTAGATGTTAGAACGGCTATCTCAGGTTCGTATTTTGCGTTTTGAGTCTTGCATTCGTTTAGCTGGGTGATAGCAGAGTCGTATTTATGCGACAGAAATGTCACCGCTTCCTCTAGATGGTCAACGGACTGAGCTACTTTCGAAAATTCTTCTTTGAGGTCTAGAAGTGTGTCCACTTTTTGGGTCAAGGACGGTAAGCAGAGAAGACTGTCTTTTATGACCTTGAGCTTTTATGACGAGCGACACGTCCGGGATCGCATTTTCCGCTACATGAGTAGTATCAGACTGAGTAGCAGAACCAGCACGGCGTTTTGTAGTTCTACAGGTTTTGCAAACCCAAGCCTCTCTTTTAGACATCCCCATCGTGGTGAACGTATTCTGGGCAATAACCGAGCGAGATTGGCCTAGGTGATAGGAATGCATACAGCTTGAACACGTCATTAACTTTCCGTCAGTGGGCAGCTGTTTGTGACACACAATGCAATTTTCATCATCTTCGGACATTGTGACTTCACCAATAAAGCAACAAGATTGCACTCAACAACATAATTGCAGTCGGCGGCGATACATGCAAAAAAAAATAATAATAATAACGTCGCAACACTCTACCTGTTAAAAAACGAGGTAACAGCGCTGGGCGAAGGTATAACAGCGCTGGGCCAACTGCAAGGAATCGTGGGCGTCCGGCCAAATTTTATAGGTGCTCCTCTGCCAGCGTTTCCAGATGAAGTAGACGGTTGTCGCTGAATGCAGCAACTAGTGACCCATTCCTGATGTAGCGAAAATATGGACCGGTCCTGCGACGCTTTTCGAGAATCCCGGAATCCAAGAGCAGCAGCAGCAGGGTCAGAAGCTTGCAGAATCGACAAATCAGTAGCAGTGCAGCTCGAACACGTTCCCGCGGCACATCTGTAAAACGAGGTATCAGCGCTGGGCGAAGGTATCGCCGCCAACTGCCCATAATAATAATAATAATAATAATAATAATAATAATAATAATAATAATAATAATAATAATAATAATAATAATAATAATAATAATAATAATAACGTGGGTATTATATATATATATATATATATATATATATATATATATAATATCCAGTGGATATATTACCCAGTACAGCATTTAGTTCTATACTGCGGAATGTATTTGTTCATACTGCTCAAAACAAGCTCCGTAAACTGATCTGCTTGCTCATCAACATTGGTTTTTTCTATATAACCAGTGCCCAATCGGTGGTGGACAAGAAATCATATAAACCAACGTAATGACAACGCTTGAAAGCAAAGCCAGATGATTCATTTACGCCACTGGGCAACCTCTGCCTCAGGGCTCACACAGAGGCAGTTCACTTTAATGACGGATTAAACTTATCGGGACGCACAAGGGACATGCCAGAGCAAAGGAGACATCTAAAACTTAAGCATTCGAAATGCAATAGTCTAAGACGTTGCCACAGGAATTGGCGATCAAGTTATGCTGGTGAAGGGAACAGAAGTACAGAAAGTCCAACAACAGCCTACATTTCTTCTCTATGTAATGATTGTAATGAGAATATATAAACGTGTTCCAACCAATTCAAGGTGTATTAAGATCACCAAGAAGGGTTACTCTGTGCTTGCTATGCGAAGGTATTACACCATCAAAAGAGAGAGAGAGAGACGATCTAATCAAACACAACAGGGGAAGTATTCGGCTCTACATATAAAGATCCAGTTAACAATTTTTCACAGTGCGCTAGGCAGAATTCAAGCCAAATCGACTTCTGTGCATTTTCTATGTCGTTGCGCCGAACACATCTCAGTGAATTGTCAACAGCAATCTGTACGCCATCACCTTTTTGTTGAGATCCACTGAAGTCCCGGTCACTGCGGAAGACGTTGTAGTGCGGTGGAAAGAACTCTGAATAGGAAAATTCACTGCAGAGCCAAGTTTCGGAAATAACAAAAATAGGAAAAGAAGACGAGATGACATTGCAGAAAAATTCACGTGCTTTGGCGCGAAATAGCGTTTCCGTAAAAGATGTCCAAATTACACGCCACTTTGATCCTTAGGGGTTATCTCGGAAACATGAAGCATGTCGTCGTATAGCACCCCACGGAACGGCTTGAATAGGCATCCCATTGGCCACAAAGACGGCCACAAAGTTCAGGCGCTTAAGGGCTTCATCATCGATGGCTATACATGAAAACAAGAATACCACTTATATGTTGTTCTAAGTCGCCGACAGGATAGTGGAGAAATATTCAAGCTCTTTAAGTACTTCGTCAGGTCGGAAGAAGTTGTTTCTGAGCGTAACTTCGAAACAAAAATAGTCTTGGGTCGTTGCGCTCGTTCAGCTACAGATAACGTCCAAGTAATTAGGGCTCCAACTGAGGCAGGACTCTTGCTTTAATAATAAATCAATCAATCATTTATTTATAATAATAATACTAACAATAATGATAATAACAATAGTGAAGCGATCTTCAAATACCACTGTCTTTCATGAGCTAACTTTATCCCACGCCTGCAAGGTTTCCATTATCATCAGATAGCCTATCATCCGCCATCCTGAACTTCGTTTCTCTTCCCTCCGCATTCATTCTGTTATTCCTATAAGCCGCCACTTATCTTCTGTATAGGCATCACATGACCTGCCCACTACCGCATCTTCCTCTTAATCTCAACTACATGACGAACCACACTGCTGTCTTCCTGCCTCTTACAGTTCCGCGCATCATTTTTATTTTTGTACAGCTCACCGTTTAATGCCGGCGTTCGTATTACATTAACTTTTATCTCATACCTTTTATGCATCATCTTTAGGAGTTGCTGGCGCCTTTATTAAGCGGCGAATACTGCTTTTCAGATACAATTACATCCAATATGAGGGGGGGCACAGAAACAGATCGAAAAGTCCCATAAAACACGCGAACTACAAGTCTACTCACATAAATCAGTCAAACACAGTCACTACTAAAGTCAACTCGCGTAAATAAGACAAACTCAACCTTAAGGACATTTCGCATATAGTTGCACTATAAACAGCTTCACAAGATGGCAGTCAAAACACTGAAACGTCAAGTCTAGTCACATAAATAGACTAAAGACACGGGGGAAAAAACAAACAGAGAGAGAGCAAAGTTATAGGAAGGGCAATGAAATTAGGAAAGCAGTGTAGCATAATTTTGATCAGAAATAAAGATCCTAAAATTTTATTCGGCCCCTCATTTCACTCCTGATACTTTTCCTCGCTGAATCGTACGTATACCATAGGCACCATGAAAAGAGTGTGGTCAACGAGGACCTCTCAGCAGCCCAATGCTCTATAGCAGTGCGACCAATCATCTACTGAAATGATCCAAGCTCTCTTCTCTTCATGAAAGACAACGGAGTCATTTTATTATAATTTTTGCATTTTCGGTGAGTGTTTGTTTTCTATCACGACAGAGTAAGCAGGTACGCACATATTGTGGCAATATAAATTGAAAATAGCTGAGGAGGTTGAAAACAACTGGGCTTCTCAATTCTAACATGTTTTCGAAGTCATTTTCGAAACAAGGCGCGCTTGGCTCAGTGAAAATATTTCGTTGTCCTCACTCGCTTATCGATCAGCTGCATCACCCTTGGAATATTCCTACAGTCCCCCTTCCATTTATAGATCGAAACAAAGTCCTGTAGTAGCATTTTGAAACGCTTTTACGAGTTTTGTACACTATAAGAGCACGTTCCTCTCGCTGTTTATATTTCAATGCGGGACGCTGTAAACACAATCACAAAATCCATGAAGTCAAGAGTGCTCTTGTCTGTTATTGCGCGTGCGTGCGTGCGTGTGTGTGTGTGTGTGTGTGTGTGTGTGTGTGTGTGTGTGTGTGCGTGCGTGCGTGCGTGCGTGCGTGCGTGCGTGCGTGCGTGCGTGCGTGCGTGCGTGTGTGTGTGTGTGTGTGTGTGTGTGTGTGTGTGTGTGTGTGTGTGTGTGTGTGTGTGTGTGTGTGTGTGTGTGTGTGTGTGTGTGTGTGTGTGTGTGTGTGTGTGTGTGTGTGTGTGTGTGTGTGTGTGTGTGCGCGCGCGTTTCTGTGTGTGTGTGTGCGCGCGCGCTACTACAGCCTACTTTGCCTATTCCACCATTTACTCGCCTGGACTACTTTTCCTTGCTGCTCGGTGTATAATAAGACCGAACGCGAATTCCCACGGCCAACATGTTAAGTCTCCTGGCGGCCTGAAACAGCCACTCGCCTCTTTGTGTATTTCCTTGGACGCCGGCTGTTAGCCAGAACACGTCCACTGCCTGCACCCGCGAACAACGAAATTGCTGAGGCCATTTACAGCGCGGTTCAAGGCATTCGGCGACGCTTACGCTAGGCGCGCCGAGTCCCTTCAGGCCGCGCTCACAACGGCGTGACACGCCTGTCGGTCACGCCGTGGTGAGCGGCTGATCCGCGTCCCGCGTTCCGGCTGTTCAGATAGTAAACGTCTGGTTAGGCAAGCTAACAAGTTGTGCGGTAGGAGCGCCGAGTGCTGGCTTCTCATTTCCCGCGTCGCCACCAGCGGCCAAAGTTGCTCCGACGACGCATCTGCCGAGGAGCAAGACGTTAAATAGAGAGGCGAGAAACGGGTTAAAACAAATAAACGCCAGGCAACAGGCAGCCAGCGCGGAGAACATCCCTGCCGCGGTTCTCGGTCGTTTGTCTCGTCTTCTTCCTCGTTCCTAACAAGCAGCACTACCCGTTTAGGCACCGATGCATATTGTAAACTGCGTGCTTAAATGTCCTTCCTTTCTTCTTTTTTTTTACAAGCTGTATATGGCAAGGCGAAACGAAAAACCGTTTGTCCTATGTTTCGCAAAACGTCTCCATTCCCTGTGCCGTCAGTTACGTCGTTGTCTACATCGCACCCAAGCGCGCGCGCCATTGGCAGCGCCGTTAGTGACGTCGTTAGCGAACGCGTTCCCGCCATTGCCACGTTGACGCTGCTCTGCCCGCAACGCCGCCTCCTCGGCTCGCCGTTGTCGCATGTGTTCGATATCTCGAGTTAGCTCGGCGTCGTGGTTAGCAGCATCCGCCCGCCATTGGCGCTTGCGTTCCACTAGAAACACAAACATGTAACCGATAATTGAGAAACGCTTCAGTACAGCGTTGAGATTAGTCCACTGCTAAACACCGGGGCCGCACGTTTCAGCTTCGCTGGTTAACCATCTGTATGGAGTGCTTGGGCGGTGTTTTTTTCTTTTCTTTTTTTTTTGGGGGGGGGAACGCGAAAGTTCGTAACGAGCTGGTATTTGTTTGTAGAACGAGCATCACGGTGCACTGCCGAAACCCCGCACTCTTAAGAAAATCTCATTGTAATATCCGTGCTTAAAGAGGCTATAGGCAAAGTTCTGTAAAATGCGTTTATTGGTGCTCTTAGTAGCTACCACAGGTCGACAAAATGAACTCAACTCACTAAACTCTTTCGCGAAATATAGTTTTTTGCTTAAGACTGATTCGGACTCAGGCTCACCAGAATTCTAGGTTTGCTCGGGCTCAGTACCACCAGAATTTTACTCAGCCTGGCTCACTCGGACTTGGACTCACCGGAATCGGACTCATGCAGGCCCACTTAGCGACTCACCCTCACTCGCCGAGCACACTCAAATTCGCGGAATTATGAACGCACTCATACTAACAAAATTATGGGCTCAAATGTCATTCAAATTAATATAATCGCGCACTTACATGACTCTAACTCACAAACTTATAACTTATCTAGATCACCAGCTCACTAAACGAATCAGTGATTCAGAGCAAGATCAGAGCTCATTTCTATGACGTCTACTAACACGCTCTGCCACGCACTCACTTGCATACGTGTCTGCTCACACTCACGCGCATTCGTTCACGCTCATAATGCTTATCAGCAATGAACTCACGCTGACACTCTTGCACGCATATCGCTCACACGTCGATATGAGTACTCCCTTGCACTTAGACAAACCTAGCCGGTCTAAATCTAAACGAGTCTATAGGCGAGTACGATTGGATGTGAACAAAGTGAGAGTATGTGAATTGGAGATGTTTCGAGTCTGGGACTCTGAATAAGTCTGTATCGCACACGCAACATGTTTTCAAGCGATGGCTTTTCTTTAGCTAATTCAGCCACTTTGGGTGGTTGGCCGAACTCGCACAATAAACAGTGACACATATCCAGTGACACATATCCGGAAAAATGGCCGCAGGTTGTTGCATACATGCATAAAGCGGCCCACAATTTAAAGAAAGTGGCCAGCAGGTACAAAGTACCTATTGTTTTTTCTGCTCCACGGAAGCTTGCTGGCCTGTGCCCACGCATCTCAGACCCACAGAAGCTGACCCTTTGTGGTAAAAATCATGCAAGGCCGTATGTGACTAGCGCGGTCGGTTTGGTGTACGACATTCCACTTAATTGCGGCAGGGTATATATCGGGCAGACAGTTCGTTCTGTCAGTGACAGGGCAAGGGAACACGAGCTGTCTATTAAGAATAAGATTATTGCCAATTTACCTATGCACTGGGATTCTTGCATGAGTGGGCCAGATCTTTTCTATATTCTTGGTAAAAGCAAAGATTACTTGGCACGGGAATTAATGGCGGCTCATTTCATCAACATGAAACGTGACTGCTGTGCCAGCGATATGTCTGTGGCTTTACGCAGCACTGAACGCCAGTTTATGCACTGTATGATTGGATAACGATGCGAAATTTGTTTGAGTACTGTGCACGGACGTACGTGCACGCATGGCCACCTTCTCCTTTAAATATGACGCCGTCTGCTTTCAATAAATTAGTTGCAGGTGACGCTCTTTCCTGTCCTAAAGCTTTCTTCCGCCCTTGGTTGGGTCTTAACATTGCGGAACATATCCAGTGGCCAAAGTTGTCTACCCTAGTAGACCGCCAATCGTGGTGCGCTCTTCGCTTTTAACGGACCTCATAATCATTATCAAGCTATCATTATCCTTATTTAATTCACTTTCTTGTATCGTAGAAATAAAAGTTAAAGATTCGTGACAGCTATGCTTGGCAGAGGCTTTTGCCGAGTTCACATACGGCACGCAAACGCACCAACCGTTCTCGTGGAGTGTTTACGCAGTTTGTTACATTCACGTTCCCCGAAGAAAAAAAAATGTGGAATGTGGAAACACCAAGAAAAACTCAAATACTTCTCAGCCTAAGCACGTAGCCTTCTAAATTAAGGGCAGCATTGTGCACTAGAGCGAGAGGCATGCGATGTTCGGCTCTTCAACTGCTGGCTGCGTGCTTTGTCCGCGAGGCACCTCGACGCCGTTCGCAGCTTCCGCATTCCGAGAGGTTTTGCCGACAACTGTAAACATTTTTTTTAACGGCACAGTGTGCATGCATAGTTTGCATACACACCGTGCATAAAATTAGGGTATATTGCTTAATAACGTAGATTGTTTAGCTTTGGAAGCTTGAGCATGATATTGAGCCCATAGTCAGCGTACTCACTCATGAGTACGCTGACTGATACTCGCTCGACATTCGTTTCAGAAGTGAGTGAGTGAGGTGATGAGTGAGTGAGTGAGTGAGTGAGTGAGTGAGTGAGTGAGTGAGTGAGTGAGTGAGTGAGTGAGTGAGTGAGTGAGTGAGTGAGTGAGTGAGTGAGTGACGTGAGTGAGTGAGTGAGTGAGTGAGTGAGTGAGTGAGTGAGTGAGTGAGTGAGTGAGTGAGTGAGTGAGTGAGTGAGTGGACGTGACGACTAACGAGAGTGAGTGCCGAATAAAATGAGCATGAACGAAAGTCAGTGACGATGAGTTTTAACGGAAGTGAGTAGGAATTTGGGAAAGTTCCGGGGACCGTGAGTTCACGCCAGCATTAGTACACTCTTTATCTTCCAAATAATTTTGAATATCAGTTTATATATATATATATATATATATATATATATATATATATATATATATATATATATATGTAATGTGGTACCTATACTATTGAACGTGTTATTCATAAGAGGTCCTACAGATAGACGCTGCAGCGGGACCTTTTGTTCTGAGTTACATCATCGTCATCATCATCATCATCAGTCTATATTTATGTCCACTGCAGGACTAAGGCCTCTCCCTGCGACCACCAATTACCCCTGTCTTGTGCTAGCTGATTCAAACTTGCGCCTGCAAATTTCCTAACTTCATCACCCCACCTAGTTTTCTGCCGTCCTCGACTGCGCTTCCCTTCTCTTGGTATCCATTCTGTAACTCTAATTGTCGACCGGTTATCCATCCTACGCATTACATGGCCTGCCCAGCTCAATTTTTTACTCCTAATGTCAACTAGAATATCGGCTATCCCCGTTTGCTCTCTGATCCACACCACTCTCTTCCTGCCTCTTAGCGTTAGGCCTAACATTTTTTCGTTTTATCGCTCTTTGTGCGGTCCTTAACTTGTTCTCGAGATTCTTTCTTAACCTTTAAGTTTCTGCCCCATATGTTAGCGCTGGTAGAATGCAATGATTGTACACTTTTCTTTTCAACAACAGTGGTAAGCTCCAGTAAGGATTTGGTAGTGCCTGCCGTATGCACTCCAACTCAATTTCATTCTGATGATGATGATGGTGGTGATGATGATGCTGTTGATGATGGTAAACATAAACGATTGAGCAAGTTATACAATGTTGAGGCGGTATAGTTTAACACAAAAACTGGTATACTATCGAGATATGTAATGAATCCTGTAGAGGTTTGCCTGTTGGCATGCCTAGCATGCTACTCCACCTGGGAATAATGAAAAATGTAGTGATATGCACAGTACACGTCAGAGACACACATCACACACAAAACACATGAAGGCATGGAACGTTAGGAATTATTAACCTAACTAGTTGCGACAAGTGTCTTCCAAGAAAGTCAAATGTGCCTTCGTTGCAGGGGATGCACAGGCAGCCTTGGTCCATGTGCCAAGTACGCATCGTAGCTGAATGCACGGCCGTCTTTCATCGGTGAGGACATTAGAGGCTTTACTTTTGTCGTGTGAATAGCCTGCCAGAGCAGATTGATTGGGTCATGTCTACCCGTGTACGTGGCACTGCAGGACACCGTGGCGATGCTATTCGTTTGATTTTTGAGAGAGGACGTATTAATTATTTGCGACATCTATAGCTGAATGTGGTGTAGACGTGCCTGATCGCGCTGTTAAGGCCTCACGGCATGCGACAGGCGCATATTGGATCGTAAGTGTGAATACATCTGTATACTGCTGTTCTGAGTTGGTCCAGACAGCATGCCGTGAGCTCTACGCAAAACAAGACACAAGAGCTTACCCGTCACTGTTAGAGAAAAGAAATGTATCGGGAGTTGCTCTGTCGAGTTGTGTACTAAACCAAAATGCAGTCTGCACGTGGACTGCCTGCCACTCCGCCGCGAGAGGTCAGGCACTGCCGAACAACGCTATGCTGCATACCCAGGGTTTCGATGTGCGAGCAGTTGATGTCGCTGATAAACTGCTCATTGGCACGTGGTGACTTTAGGGATAACAGGGCAGCAAGTGAGCCTGTAAAAATGACCTAGGAGCTCGCTGTCTGCTCTAAGATGTAATTGAAAGTTGTGCGTGGTGCAACAAACTCCGTGGCAATGGTAGAGGTCCTGTGGCTAAGCTTCGCGGAAATAGTGACGCCTGTTCACGGAATACACACAGCTAAAATAGCAGATGAATCAGTTGTCACAGAGCCGTCAGTATAGATGTGACGACGTTGTTCGTACCAGTGGACGAACGAGCTGCCAACGTTTCGACTAGCAGTCTTTCGACAAGGGGCCATTGTTTCGACAAGTCTCCTCGCCGAAGCGTTGACTGCAGCGACATTCCTTGCTCGACCACTGTTAATCACGTCAAGCCTCCATCTTCCTGTAAATGTCTGTCTTCTTTCGACGTTGTTTGTTGCGGCATTGTGATGTGTTGTAGCGTAAAATGCTTTAATGTTGGTGCGAGGGTACTTGTTCTACTTTTTATGCCTGACGCGTACAAGGCACAGAACTTCGAAGGAGGCATGCAGTAAATGCGCAGAAGGGTTCTGGCAGCGAGGCTAGAGCAGGCCGATTACGTCAGAAACTTGTGTGCCAGCAACATGGTATTCGGGGTCCGTGACAACATATTTAACGCAAGTTGCATTTACTAACAATGGATATATATTTGCATTTCTCTCAATTGGCTTATCACTTGTCGCTACGAGTGGCCGGTTTATGCGATAACGGCAGCATCCAAGCCAATGGCGAAAGGCGAAAAGAACGAAAAATTACGTGGGAATGGCTACGAAATAGGACCATTACTGTGTCATTTGCTCGGTATTATTTTCATGTTAATGACCCTGCGGACAGTCGGTCCGGAACTGAGTGCACCGTGCCGGAGATGATTGATCATGTGTCTTGCGTGTGCGCGATGTACTATTTGCAAGAGAGACAGTCGGTGACTGTTTCTTTGGCTCATATCGACAGTGAATCATTTCCATAAAAAGTTATTTTGAGCCATGTGGCCAAAATACTACGCTCGTTGGGCGGCGAAAGTCATTCTGGCGTTTCAGAGAGGGTGGCAATGTGTTCTTGTTGGTTTGTCATCATGGAATAGTATTTGGAAGCGCAAAAAAAAAAAAAAAACGCGGACACAGGGAGAGCGAACTCTATTTGCGGCTTTAAGCAGTACTTTCAATTGCTGTACTTGTTTTTCAGCAAAGTTTCTCTGTCCTATTCGTCGTCGTTGCCGTTCTGTGCTTTTCCGCTTGTTCCTTATCCGCTTGCTCCAACGCTGATTAGCTGGCTATAGAACACGCTGGTTCGAATTTTAAATGAATTAATAGTTTTTATTAAGGGAGATATGGCTCCAAGAATAAGAAGGAAATGATGACCATGATGATTAACAAACAGGAGAAAGGGAAGGCATTGCCGAGAACCTTGAGCTTGCTTGTACGGCTTATAACAGGCAGACGTCTGAAGTCTTTCTTTGCTTCTCTGATGATCGCCATCTGTATTCTGCAGAATTGAAAAATCAACACTAGTTTACCGATAACGCTCCGTGTTGCCTGCTCTATTCGCTGTCACGCCTTTGCACAAGAAAATAACACTATATCCGACCAACTCATCCGACAGCATACATTATTGGTAAAAGCTTTCTTCTCAGTCCATCGCACTCTTTTCTATTTTATAAAGCCGTATCAACATGCTCAAGTTCAGACTATTACATTGGTTCAGCCAAACGGCGCAGATCTTTCCTTGTAGTAAACATCTCCCTCCTATGATGCATTCGGCTTCGGTTTCTCGATCTGGCTCTCGAATCTCCACGAACTCTCGTTCCCGGTAGACAGACACGCAGAACCACAGCTTTCGCTGTACTACACCGAGGTAGTGAGACAAAGGGATCGCGCGCTAAAATTCCGCACTAAGAGTGTGGCTTTGCGTAAGAAGACACATACCACCTTTTCCTAGAGCATTCTCATCATGAGAAACATCAAGTCGCCGACCTAACTTGGGGGGCTGTGTTGATATGGCTGTTACGTTTTAATGTCGTTGTATGGGCGTCAACTTTTCATGTACTCTTTTTTCTACAGAAACTGTTTACGTTTAAAAACTCTATGCGTAATTACACCGCCTACACCTAGAACACTGAAAATTTGGCACCATGCCTGTGTGGCAACATCATCTTTAATCATGCCAATAAAAAGAAAACACGGCAGATTCAACGCGCTCGTTGGAATCAACGTTAAGGGAGGCTTTAGTGAAACGTTTCAAATAAGTGTTATTGAAAGAGACACATGTTGCGTACAATTTTAATTCATGTCCAAGTACGCTTAAAGAAAGCTCTGTACTCGCTATTGTTTCATACATATCACAGAAGTATTGCTTCATTCGGTTTGCGGTAACGCGCATGTAAGGGTCCAGACTCTGCATCGCGTTTTGCAGCATAGGGACTGCTTGCCTGCACGGTAATGCAGCTAGGCGGGGAGACCCCCACCACTCGATCCAGGTGGCCCACGCGACCAAGGATTACACTGTCTCTGGTATCGGCCCATTTTCTTTCACGCCATCTATCCGGATCAGCCCAGTTTATTGTTACACTGCCTCCCGGCATCGGTTCTTTTTACTCGGTAGAAGACCGTCTGAGCAGGCCCTTCAAACACTGGGGAAAAAGCATAGAAAGTTTCACTTTAATAAAGGACTTATCCGTATATTTATTGTGGTGAAGATATATAGGTACTGTTCGTTGTGTTGTTACGTAATTCCGTAGAGAACAAAGCCCGTCACCGGCACATCTCTAGGTGTATAGTTCAAAACGGCTATATATAAAAGCCGATTTGTTATATTCGTGCTGTACTGCGTGGGGGCTATTCTGCAAGACAGCTGCAGCAGCCACAGGGAGGAGCCATGGTAGGGTTCGCAAATAAAGCTTCTCTTTACTTAATACATACAGATGGGACATACAGAACCTGTGTAAGTCCTTTTTCATGTGTACGTGAACGTGTCCATTTCAAGTGCGCTGCTACATCAATATCGTGGCTTCTCTAAAGCCTCCTAAGACCCTTTGTAGAATATATTGTACATTTCCTTCAATCTTTTTTTCAAGGCTAACTCGGAAGAAACTGCTCAATATATTCATCGTGGATATGAAATCCAATGCATGTAGAACACTACGCGTAAGTTGTTTACTCATATTCATTTAATCCGCTTTCGAGAAATTTAACACTAAAGTGACCTAGACTTCTGTGTTGTTTCAGACGGCGGAAAGCAACGTTGACGTCGTGCTTCGAATTCCCCGAGATTGCGTGAAAAGCGAGGATGCCAGCAGCAACATGACAATGTACTTCACGTAGTTCCATGTTAATTTTTGTGTTTAGACAATGAAATGCGCTTTTTATCACAGCAAACGTGAGGAGTTCGTAACTTCTTTCATGTACATGGATATGCAGCTTCTGGCATCTAACCATGGTATATAAATAAAAAATTAATTACACGTTCGTAACATACCAGTATACAATATAATAACCAGTTTGCAAAGCGATTATGTCCCATAGCTGTATTCGGGTTGCTGGAGGTTAAAATCTCGCTGAAAAAGCCGGCCACGCTAGTGCGAAGCGCCCACATTCGCTGCGCACAAGGTGCTGGGTTTGTTTCTCAGCTCTGCAATCTCCCGTTTCGGCGCTGCGTCAGCAGCGGGCTACTTTCCTCACCAGGCAGGGCGTTTGTTTTTGCGCTTCACGGAGTTGTCAGTTGCGTCATCTATACCGCTGGACAGAGAAGGCTCGTCCGCTTGCTGCTCGGCAGACGAAATGAGAGAGGCATGCAGCTTTGCAACGGGACACGCGCTGTCAGCGACCTCGCGGGAGTCGCGTGACGGTGTGTATACAGTAGTCGCGGGATGGCGAGTGCCGCATTAGTCAGCAAAAGGTCTCTTCCGCGACCGCCAGCTTGTCTTCCCGCACGTGGTTGTTTACGCAGTGACCCAAACGAGATTCCCACTTCGTGCATTTTCTTCTTCTTTTCCACTCTACGACTCCACGATTGGCAGTGCAGCACCGAGTGACTCAACAAAAGAAACTCGGCACATCCAAAACAGCTTCCAAATAGTATAAGCCGCACGCCGATCACCACGGACAATGGAGGAGTTACTTTATAAACAACTGAATTCCTTGCTTCGGTGATTGAACTAGAGTTGCATTTTTATTTATTTATTTATTTATTTATTTATTTATTTATTTATTTATTTATTTATTTATTTATTTATTTATTTATTTATTTATTTATTTATTTATTTATTTATTTATTTATTTATTTATTAGGTATTGTGGTTCACGGTACAACTATGAAATTTATTTTGATTGATTGATTTCGGTTATCTTATATATCACGCAGTTTCCAATGCAACAACTAAATCCTAATGTGAAATTCTAGCACCATGCTGAAGCAGCACGCAGACCCTAGTTCAAAATTTTTCTTTATTATTTTAGCATAAAACTATGCGAAAACTCAGGCCGGAGTTTTGTTTTGAGCGTAGAGCGAACCCTGCACGCGATTTTGTAATTTGGCGCGCCCTATCAATATGTTTACGGCGCGAGTACACTGTTGTTTACCAAATCGATTTCCGGATCCCTAGAGAAAAACATGGCATGCATCTTCTCGTACCCTAGCATTAATTTTATCGAGAAGCGAGATTAATAACCACGCGAGATTACACCTGTTCTCTCTGCCGGTGCACATCAGTCGTCTGCGTGGTTCAGCGAGGTACAAGCGTTATATGAGCCCGTGGGCTCGCTGTGTTTGCTTAAAGCAGACCGTGATGACCCCCTTTCTTGCAGCATCCACCGAAGCACCCCATTTGATTACGAGTAAATAACGTGTTTACAAGGAACGGCGCAGCGATCGTTTCTTATGGGGTAAGATGTGCAGTCAGCTCACGTGTGTTGGGGGCGATGGTAAAACTTCTTGCGTACTTGTCTGGCTGTTTCCACGCTAGCCCCTATGTAATCTAGAAAGATGCTGAATGATAAGAAAAAGTGGAGAGGTCGGCCGCAGGCATAGGGTCTTCCACAAAAATGAATTACTATAGAAAGAACTTTGCGCTATATAGGGTCAAGGGATAAGCCGCAAGTACGCCAGTTCAGCCAGCATCGGAATGCTTGGTAGCGCATGGATTCGCTTTAAGAGACAACAAAGGAAAATATCAAGTAGCTCTAGATTGAAAGATTAGGCTTTTGTAATAACGAGTTAATCGTTCGTAGCGAGAACAGAGCTATTGTAAGTGAGAAAATGACGAAAATTGTAAATCGAAGTGGCGCCGCATGCTGTGGACTATATATGGTATAGTTCCCCTGTGACGTCAGCACTGGCTGATTCACAGAGAGCGCCGTAGAGTAAGGTCACGTGGAGATGACGTCAACTCGTCCATTTTGGGACGGGCAGTTCAAATTGAAAGGAAGCAATGGGACCTTCGCCGGCAATTTTCTGCGCAACAGAGTCACCTACTGGCACACAGAAGATGATGATTGACTTCTATATGAATAATCTATCCATCTAGGTCGACTTAATATTTTCTTTTAGTGTCCCTCAACTCCGTCTTTTTGACTTCGAACGGTTTTGTGTCTTTGCATATTGTTCATTTTCAACAAAATGTTTCGTTGTAGATCCAAAAATTCGCACTTAGTGCGCAAGTACGCAGAGACTAATAGCCTTTCTATGTTTAGAAAACGAAGATTGCTTAGAAATTTAGAAATATAAAGCTCATTAAGTAACGTCACAAGAACGTCTGTAGCCACAATCTCGAAGGTTAGCGAAGTTAATTTACTACCCAATATCCCCACGCTATAGCTCAGCGATCGCAGCGTCATAATTCTCTCTAGTAATTTCCGCAGGATACTTTAATAGCCGCAGAAACTGGTCTCTGGCCTGCTGCTCCATTACTAGGGCAAATGATTTCAGAGTAGCGGAAACGAGGTGGGGTAAATGAAGTGATAAAAGAAAATATGCAGTGACTATTAGTGATGCGTTCGATTTATAAACCAGTTGCAGCTCTTATAGCTTACACGACGACCGTTGTCATCAGCTTATTAGAGGCTGTCAAGTAGCCTCCATATATATGTTCCATACGCGAACTTACCGTATATATAGTAAGTCCATTGATAGCACATTATACTTGTTAACGCGCATTACATACCTATGAGCATATGGTTATGTGTCAGAACAAAGTAAATTCTGGGGTATTACATGCCAAAACCACGATCTGATTATGAGGCATGCCGTAGTGGGGGGCTCCTGTTTAATTTTAACCACCAGGGGATCCTTTAACGTGCACCCAGTGCACGGGAGACGGGCGTTTTCGCATTTCGCCCCCATTGAATTGCGGCAGCCGCGGCCGGGATATGATCCCGCGACCTCGTGCTTAGCAGTGCAACATCATAGTGGCTAATCACGACGGCGGGTGATATATAAATATATCTATATATGGTTGCGATGTATACGACCACGTGGTTCATACGGAGCATACGTTTGTCATTTTTATATTATAAATGTATATATATATATATATATATATATATATATATATATATATATATATATAACGACGAACGCAAGTTCTCTGGATCCAATGAAAATATGAGCACTTGGAAGTGGAAACAAGCTATATCGGTGACTCGGTGGGCCGGTCAGCTTCTGCAGATCCCGAGCTGCGTGTTCCGTCTGATGATCACTGCATCGATAACGCGGCGGTTGGCGAGTCAGGCAACGAGTGGACTTTCGTTGCTTCAAATCACTTTTGGTGCAGTTGATGTCGTGGCTTGCGGGCGTGTAATCACGTGGCACCTTTATGGAAAGTGGGAAATTTCTTGGTTGTCCTGTTGTTATACGACTGGTTTTATACGATGGATCGGTTGTATTTTACGCACATGTGTTCCTATGTGCTCCGATAGACAGTGCATTGGTAAGACAGCTGTTTAGGCTGTAGGAACTCAATGGAATCTATTGTAAACTTGTCAGACGCTGGTGGAATCTTATTGGCGTGGTTGTTGGTGCGGCAAGCCATATAGCACGGGCCGGATAGTTGTTACACACGCGTGTTTCGCACTTAAGTTGTTAAACACATGTGCGTCAAGACCATCTGATCCAAAAAAGCACGTGTCGAAGAGAGGACAACTCAGGCAGTTGGAACCTATAGTGCAACCTAGCGGAATATGCTGGAATATCTTGGAAACCTGACGGACGCTTGTTGAATACTTTGTTGATAAAACTGGTCGCACGATCAGTCGGATAGTTTTCATGGACGTGCGAAGACTCAAATCAGCACGCAGTTCCTAGAACTTGGAAGCTCGAATGTGATTCTACTTGTGACGCCTGCGGCAGAAAAAAAAATGTTCCACATCCGCCACCAAGGCTGGTGATTGGTGGCGCTGGCTAACACTCCCAGCGTTAGTTCTAGTAGTAAGACTATGTATTAGCTCACCGGGAAGGCAAGATGAAAAGCTATATGATGAAAAACAAGAACGTTGTGGACTGAGGAGCAGCAACGACGTTCAAGAGAAAGGTGACCCTGTCGCTCAGTCTGCCCTTTAATAATTGGTTGTGAGCCCCGTACCCGCACGTGAGGCTATCGATCTTTGGCGAGGCGCTGGCAAGGCGCGCAGCCCACCACCGGCTTGCGGGCTCTGCGGGGTGCCGTGCTGTGTATTCCGGAACAAAGCGGCACCATTGTGCGCTGCTGGCTCGCATACGACGACCTTCGCTCGAGCGACTTCGCGGGACGCTCCTCTCGCATGGGTGACTCAAGAAACACCAGACCAACTCCCCCTTCCATCGCGCCACCATAACAGACCCTTCTTACCTACTACTTTCTATGTTCCTCACTACTACTTTTTTTTTTTCTTCTTTTTTGCAACAGTTTGGCTTCTGCGCCACACGTGCGATCTTTCCAAAGGAGCCACGAACGGTGTTTGCCAGTTCGCGTTCGTTCCTTTTCTGTCTTCTTTTTTTTTTTAATGTTCAGGCTGCTTCAAGTGGGAGGGGAGAAAGATACGACGGAGGTAAAAGGCCCTTCCTTCTATTTTCTTTCAGCCGCATAGTTCTACAGCGCCATTTTAAACGCCTTTGCATTACAATGCGGGTGATGAACTGTCCCCCTGCGGTGCCGCTCTTTATGCTATTCGCAACGGGAGAGGGAGGGGGGGGGGGGGGGACATGTCGGTGACGCAAGATGGAAGAGCAGCTTTCTTTGTCGACAGCATTCAATACCCACCCGTGCCGTTCGAATCTATACATATACGACATCTCCCTAAACCCTCTTTTGCATGTCGAAAAACTTGGTGGTTGGGGTGGCGGATGTTCTATGCGCAGTAGTAGTGCTCACGGTATCAGGACCAACCAGGAAAAATAGGAGGAGAACGTATGGTGATGTTGCAGCAATTTCGAAGCTTCGCAATTCGACGTTCAGTGATCACTACTTACATATTTTTACTATAACACGTCGTGCGTGACGTTGTTGATTGTTTTTAAGATGAGAGAGTTTTAGGTATGCCATATTATGTTACGGGAAAGTATTTCCATAACGTCCTATGGAAACATAGAGACGTCATAATCAGTACATACTTGAATGAAGATATGTTAATTCTGAACGTTAAACCCCAATTCTGAGGTTTTACGTTCCATAACCACGATCTTAATATGGGGCACGCCGTAGTAAAGAAATTTGGAATTTGACCTTAGTGAATTTTTAGCGCATGGGGGTATTCAGTGGGCACCTAAATCCAAGTACACGAGCATTTTCGCATTTCCCCTCCGTAGAAATGCGGCCGCCGCGGCCGGTATCGAACTCGTAACCTCGAATTTGGCAGCGCAACGCTATAGCCACTGAGCTACCGCGGCAGATCAATAAAGATAGCTGTCATCTCGGCCACGCCCACTTGACCTTGACTCAGATAGTATGGTCGCTCCCTCTGCATGGTCACTCAACTCCCCCAACACCGCCCTCCACTGGTTCTTGCGCGTCCGTCCGCAGTTACAGGCAACTTAGTTACAGGCGACGGCCCCTATTACTTCTTCCCTGAGAACAGCTAGGATTACGGCGATACCATCACAAGGCATTGTTATCGCCGCGACGTTGATTGACTCCAGCTTGATAGCGCAAATAAGTGACACCAGGAATGTAAACGGCAAAACCAAGCGTAAGCGACAATGTCTTCGATCACCGCGGGCCGGCAATAATTTCCTTCTACTGGTTGCATGTCTGAGTATATGGGCGTGGCATGCAGTTAAGGAAATGCCTATCTGTTCAGACCAGATAACGGATCACCTATTTCTCACGACGTCCATTAGGGCACCTATATTCTGTTTCGCACGTAGTAGGCAACGCTATACGAAGGCTTAAGAAACGACTCTAAGAGCTCGCATTCGCGACCAAAAAGTAGCCTCGTCACATACTAAAGAAATATATATAGGCACACATCATGTAATTCGATGCAATGTTAAGTATCCTACTTTATGTCGCAAAATATGAGCTATCTTTCGTGAAAGGCGTCGTAGGTCTGAACCTATTTACCCCGAAATGATCGGTTGACATGCTTTTGCGGCCTGGGGCCACAGCGCGCCGTCTGCCCTCGCGAACAAAACATGGTACATTGCATACTCGAACCACGAAGGTGAACAAATAATAGGTTATTTTGTGTAACCTTACGTCCACAAGTTTTAGTTGTAATGTATATGAAGTAGTTATTTCATAGCAAACGTCACAGATCAAGAGCAACTGCCCTGCGAAACGCACGCGGAGTCACTTGGATGACCGCACTACATGCGTAGAGCTTCTGCAGTGTTCTGCCCAATATGCGTGATAAGTGCCTTGACGGGCGAAGTTCATCCAGTTCATCGATGACTTCATCCGTGCGCTGTGCTTCACGTACGGCAGTCGGCGGCGTCTTAATCAACAACACATTTTGGCGCGGCAACATTAAAGCTTCAGTTGAAAGACAGCACTTGTGTCGTCCCTTGTTTGTGTCCGTTCTTTGCGCTGCTACATAATGAACAACACCTCCACCCATCCTCTACGGGAGAGTCATTCGGCCTGTGTAGTGATGCAGACAACATGAGTGCAGCTAGTGGCCATACAAGGAGTTCTCCACTGAACAAATAAACTATGCGTCATATAGCGCACCCTTTGTTTACAAACATACTGCTTGTCCGTATACGATATGACCGCGAGTCACCTTAGGGATCTCGTAAAGGAAGACTTTTTCGTGACAGCAGAGCACTTCGTCATCCACGAGGAATTGGGGGAGGGGATACGGTAAGGTAGCGAAGCTTCATCGTTGACCAAAAAGATTTTAAAAACAAAGAGAGAAAACACTCGCTGCACATCTTTCCATCGTCATCTCGCGACGCGCTCCTTCTCGCCAGCGTCGTTTACTTATATTCGGAGCTGACAACGACCATATAGCGCTTAACAGTACTCACAATCTGATTACATCATGAAGCTGTCCGCTCATACTCCTTCAGCCTTTCCCAGTTATTTGGGTGGCGAGATTAATGGACCACGATGTATACTTGGTGAAGCATGATGAGGCAGGCAAATTGTGCGCTTGTGTACAGCTGTATAATTGCGGTATGGCATATTGTTACGCGCTGCAGTTATACCCAGCTCACACTTGCAAGTGCTGTGAGTACGTTTCGATGTTGCAGTTCCCGCCCTACGTGTTCCCTGTAAAATTAAGTAAAATCAAATCTTACTGAGCAGCACACGGATGTCTCGGGATGCAGGCAATAGCTTATGCAACCTAAGGCTCTGTTACAGAAAAGGCCCTGCGAACAATACTTTTGAAGTAAAACTTAAATAATCCATACATTCATCTCAGAAAACTAGGGTCACACAACAGTTCATGATAACGAGTTGCAGTAAAAATTAGTGCACACAACTTGGGCACCAACAAGAAGTCTATACTGGGTAGAATGAAAAAAAGTAATCAGCCTAATAGTACCTAGTAAGGACCGCTGAATACTAATAGTTAAAACTACAAATAATTACAAAATTTTACCTAAACTATGCATACAGAAGAAAAACATAAAAAAGCATGACCGCGAACGGACGGCCGCCATTTCCAGCGCATTGGCAGCAGTGCACGCAACTATAGATTGGCGCAGTGAAGTGGTGGCCGGTCGCTGACAATGCCCTTCTCGTACGTGTGTTGTGCCACGGGGGGACGTCGCTGTCGCATGCAGTGAAACGGCGGCGGCGGCGGCCGAGAAGGCGTCGTTGGCGAAGAGGGGGGGTGCAATGCCCCCTTCCGCGCGCGTGCACGTTCGGTAATAAACACGCTGCGCCTCTCCGCGGGGGTTCCGCAATCCCCTCATCCCACCCCCATCCGAGCACGCACACACACCAACCCCCTCTGCCATCTCTGAAAAAGAAGCGAGTCACGGGCCAACTACCTTCCCCCCTCGATCGGCACTCCCGTATACACACTCGCCGGCTCGCGAACACAACAACGGCGGGCCCTCTTCTTCATGCTTGGGATGGGTGTTGTGTCTTTTCTTGTTTTTTCGGTTGTGCTCGCAAAAATACTTCACTCAACGTCCCCCCCTCTTACAGCGTTCACCGTCCTTTTCTTCGGCTTATCCCTCTTCCTTCGCGGTTTCTCTGGAGCTGGCTACGTGCAGCTCGGGCCCCGTTAGCTTGTACTTTGTTCACTTGAGCTTCTGACGTTCGCTTCTTGCGACGTTCGCCTCTTCCTGAGCCGCGGCTGAATACCTGTCACCGCGGGCTGCGCGAACGCTGCTGCTGCTGCTGCTGCCTCTCTTATGAGACGCGGTACAAAAAAGCCATGTCGATGGCACGCATTGTGCTGAGCAGCTCGAGCGAGCGAGCGGTTTAGGGCAACGCTGCGTTTGTTATACCGAGTTTCTGGTTATGTTGTGCTTTATGCTGTTGTCGTTCTTGCTTCTCTCTTCTTGGGCCATTTAGCCTTACGCCGCTTGCGCCACGTTTCTTTTGCTGTATCCTTTGTTCTTTTGTGGCACGTGTGATTACGTGCAGTCCATGACAGAGACGGGCCCGCAGACACTATTTCCTGACAACCCACGAGGTATATAGCGTCACCTTGCTTTTGTCCCTGTTCTTTTTTATTTATTTATTTTTTTTTTTGCGCTGTTCAAATTCAGGACGTCACTATACCCAGCCAAAATCTCGATACCGCTCAAGTGAGAAAGTCTTCCTTGGAAGGCCTCGTGCGCTGCTGTTTGGAATCGGACATGCAGTGCCACTGCGGTGGAAAATCCGTTACCCCTGCTCGCACGTTGTAGGGCCACTGGCGAGGCTCGCCTGCGTAAGCGGTGAAAATAAATTCGACTTTTACATGTCAACTGTTGCGTACACAGATGTTACAATGACTTTAAATACATCAGCTGGAAGCTGGCCGGATGTGGAATTTTATCGACTTTTCTGGAAATCGTACGAGGCTCATTGCAGCCGTCCGACGCGCGCAAGGTAAACAAACGCGTCTTCGCGCGTTTTCTTCTGCTTGCTCTCTACAATTTTATTAGGGCCTATAATATCATTTTTTAGGGGCGAAGCTCCTTAGGGTGTGGCTCGTTCCCTCCTCTCTAGTAGTAGTAGTAGTATGTAGCCACCTCTAGTTTATGAATTGCTCAATAGAAGGCGTTGTGTGTCCGTACGTGAAAGAGACGCCGCATGTTCACTAGAAGTACAGTACTGTACTAGAAGTCCGTAGCTCTGGTTGACATGGAGACCGCTATGCATGTATGTATACGCATATATACATATATATGTATATGTATAGTATAACCGGAAGCCGACTTACGCTTCCGTTTCCACTTCCGGTTCCGGAAGCCAGCTTCCGGCATCCGGAGAACGCTTCCGGCGTTTTTCTCTCTCGTCCGTAGCTAGGTACGCTGCGGTGCACAAGGGCGTTCGTTACCGACGCGCGTTCTCTTTCTCTCGTTCCCGACGCGTGCTCTCTTTCTTTCTCGTCCGTAGCTAGGGGCGCTGCGGTACACAAGGGCGTTCGTTGCCGACGCGCGCTCTCTTTCTCTCTCGTTCCCGACGCACGCTCTCTTTATCTCTCGTCCGTAGCTGTGGTTTACCCGAATGATCCCCCGGTGCTTCGCCCACTCATCATCATTCACTTCGTGGATATGCTGTGATTTTTTTTTTTGGTGTGGAGCACGTTATTCGCCCGGGCTGTCGTCGTCTCCTGTCGTAGTCACGGTAAGCAAGCGGCTCGTGCTCGCGCTCGGCACGCGCTCGTGCCACTGCTCCCGCGTTCGTCGTCGTCGTCGTCTGCCACAGCTGACTGCGTTGCCACTCATCATTCCAGCGTAGAATATCACTTCTCATCTGTTGTCGTAATGTGGAGGACGCGTTTACGGGGTTATGAGCCACTGCTTAAAGGGACACTAAAGAGAAACCGGAAGTTGAGCTTAAATGGTAGATTATCCTTTCACGATCACAGCCACACCATTCTTACTGCAAACACATGTTTAATAGGCGAGAAAATAGCGAAAAACTGAAGGATAGGTGCTGACGCCCCTTCGAATTTCCCGCACTACACGTTCTGACGTCGGAGATTACAAATGCAGGCCGGTCGCGATTGGTCGAGGGCGATTTATCGCTGTTAATAAAACGCAAAATGAAATACACCTTAAACGCACATAAACAACATTTGCCAACTTTTTAAACCATTTCAAGCGAGGAAATACAAATTTAGCACAAAATTAAATAAATGAGAAAAAAAATGGCATGGCGATACATCCGGTCGTGTTAGTTTCGTAGTTTCGTTTTTGGTCAATGCATCGTCGCGCGCGTCTGTTCCTCTCTACGGTGTTTGGTTGCATGTTGCGTGGCTCAAAAAACGTTGACTTCGCGGGAAACAGCCAGAAAATGCCTCGTGTGTGTAGTGTTGAGGGCTGTATAAATGGCCCAAGGCGCTTGCTCAGGGGCAGCGGCAGTGTTGACTCGATTGTGTCCTTTCATGTGGTGTCGCGCGGTGAGCCCCGGCTCCCCGGCATTCGCAATGGCTCAGTGCTCTGCCGATGATAAAACGGCAAAAGAGCCAGAGAAACCGATGGTGTGCTCTCTGCATTTCTCGCCCTCGGAAAATATCTTGGCGTGCCCCAGAGGCCAGTCATTTCTCGAGCAGCTGTTCCCTCAATGCGGCCTTCCTCAAACCCCCTTCCGGTGCCCCTGCAGCAGCAAACTGGCGGCTCGGTGAGTGCTGAATGTCATTAAATAAAGCCACGAAATAACCATACCGAGTACGTGCGCAACTTTCTACGCTTGTTCTGTCGGGAACATCGTCGCCTGGCGGACCGGACGCTTCGCCTTCCGTCGACGAAAACGAAGCTCTCCGGCGGCGCGGCCGGCGGCTCAACGCCACCGCACGCGGAAACACCTACCGCTCGAGCACTAGGCAGTATGAGCCCATCAGCGGTGCATCACTACATGCTTCGCACCTCCCCAGGTTTCACGTTAGTGGAGCTGCATTTCGCTCAATGGGTCATTCGAGCACCGAGTTTTTTTTTTTTTTTTTTTTTTGTTCTTGGACTCAGGTAACGAGGTGAATAACGTTGTCGATGGACGAGTGACCTCGACGAAAGCCCGCCATGGCGTCTGGATAGATGTTGAATCCCTCTGGCGGCTTTTGGCGGTTCGCCTCTGGCGGCGGCTTGGCAGGTTTCGTCCGGAGAACTGGACACTCGTCGCTTCTGAAAGACTGAACCAAGAGCTAGGGAAGCTCAAACCAAACGTCTTGCCTAACCTCCGCAGCAGCGCCGCTCACTCCTCCGCCATAACTCTGCCTAGCTGCTCCCCACAGCCAGGCGGGGGTGAAGCTGGGCAATGACGTCAATCCAGAGTATATAGCTCGGCGTCGCCGAGGCGCGGAGACACACTTTGCCTCGTGAGTTTGCGCCGCGCAAATGGGTCTTCCGAAGAAGATCGTCACGCCCGAAGAAGAGGAGGAGTGGTGCGAAAAGCACCGCGCTGCCACTCGAAAGCGACTTCGAAGACTTCGCACTGATCCAGAGTTTCCCCAGCACCACCGCGACCTAAAGCCTAGAAAAGCTAAGCTAATAGAAAGGCCAAGTTAAAGCTAACAGAGAAAACAAAGTTAAAGCTAACAGAGAACTAAGTTAAAGATAATGAAAAGCCAAGTTAAAGCTAGGGAAGGGCCACCAGCTTCGCTGTTTGCTCAGACTTCGCACCGCTAGTGTGAAACTACCCCCATCTTTTTTTGTTATTATATTAGGGCGAGCTCGTTCTTAAGCAGGGCCAGTATTCAGAAAAGCTTCTTGCGCTAGTATTGCTCGTAAGAGGAAACTACAGATTTTGAGCCTGACCCGAATTCCCAAATCGTGAATTGTCGGCCAGGGCTTGGCCGCCAAACTGCGAAATGCGCACATCTGTTAGTCCAGCTGCAGTTAGTCCAGGCCAACGCGTGCTAGCTAATACGTGCCGCGCGTGGACCAAGTGGACGCGCCAAGCTGGCAATTTTTCTTGGCAGTGCAGGCAAATCTAGGGGACCGAATCGCAGACTCTCCTTACGCGCCAAAAATGAATTTCCCTGACTTCGTTAATAATGTACACATTTTCCTAGCTCAAGTAACTTCTACTTGATTTATTATTATGTTAACAATGCTATGAGAAGCCGTACATGATATACTATAGCTATTGTGCTCTTTGGAAAAGAATTCCTTACATTTATTTATTTTTTATTGCTCGGATCCCACAACATTTTCTGAGCACCTGTTCTGTACAGTAAACGGGGTGCAGGCTCACGGACCACCGATCTCATGGGTGCGTTTGTAGACATATTTGATAAAAAATAGCCTCTTAAGATGCAAGTGCACTACAAAACAGGTGTTACGATAATAACCGGAATGCGTAGCAAGAACACATTGTGCTCGCGTATAAGCGCACCTTGTACTCCACGCTTGCTAATTGTGCCATGCTCTTTCCGACGGACAGACGGCACTGCTGATTTGTTCCCTCACACAAAACATGATTAGCGGCGTTCAAGTCAGCACTGCTTCGCTTGAAGCACTCGTCGACGTCGCTTATCCTTTCGTAACCGCAAAACAGCAAGTGCGGCTCGTTTCGCGATGCCCTTTATCACACGGCGACAACCGCTGCACTCAACTTCAGGCGACGCGCCGGGAAGGGAACACAAGGAGTATGCTCGACCTGGCCGCATTTGGCACTGCTCGTTCGGGAGTGCTGGTGCCACCGTATACGAGCGCATAAATCTATTCTCAGCAACCTGTTTACTGGTCAATCATATAGAGTTTGGGGATTTGCTAAAACAAAGATGGCTCTAGCCGGGCGTATGATATCGAGCGGCTCAAGGCCCACGCAGAAAGGAGCAATAAACATGCGTACTCAGACTTTTCAATGCTCAGGGCTTTGAAGAAGGCATGCGTTTACACGCATCTCTAAAAATTGAATTGTGCACGTTTACCTCTGTAAGCCCCAATCTGGCAATGCGAGGCGCAGTAGCGGCCATGATAACGTAATAATAACCGAAAGATGTGGCAGCTGTTCACTGGCGTCGGTAGGTCCTCGCCACTGACATAAGGAGTTCTTCCATTTAATAGCTTCTTACTTTAATTCCATTCATCACTTTACCCGAATTAACGAATGTCATTGCTGCCACTAAAAATATGCGGCTTTGTGTTAACATTCGTATAATCAACTCTCGCGCTGTGTCATCTCGCGTTACTATGAAGCTCTTGTAGCTCAGCTGCATTTAACTATATACCGCCTATAAGGAAGTCAATTTTCTGATTCGGTGACTTTGTTACAACGAAGGTTTACCAAACCTTATTAAATGTAAAGCACAAACGTCTGATTAAAAAAAATAGTCATTTGGCATTTGATTCGAATCCAAGCTGCAAACGTATTTTGTATCCCAAGAAGCTGGTACTTTTCTCCTTCTTGTTACTAAAGTGTTGTTCATTTCTTCCTCTCGCCTCCTCATTTCTCTAGCTCTCATTTTCCGCTCCATTAGCGCTTTTCTTTCGTAACTTTCGTTCACTCAGAAGGGCGTCTTTCTATGGCCCCCTCGGTCGTTAGAATGGGAAGCCCTTTTGGCCCCGTACGAGAGAGACCCATTCCTTTGCCGTGCGTCATTGGTGCTCAACGGACAGAGGCGCGCCGAACTCCAGGGAGATGATGGCGCCACGGTCTTTGAAAGCTTCCTGGAATTGTCCCGCTCTCATTTTTTTTTTTTATCTCATGCTCCTTTTCCTTCGTCGTTTCTGCAAGATCGCTCATGTGCACACCGCGCGGACCTACAACAGTCAGTTTGTCACTTCAAAGTCATCTAATGCTGAGTTAAACGGCGGTCTTAAGATTTCACATTCGAAAGCAATCGCATTGCATATGTGCTGAAGGTGACACCGACCGACTGATTGCATCTACATCTGAGATAGATACTGACCCTGAAGAACAGAGCACTGGTGCCAAAGACGTATAGATGGGAGAGGCACACGTCTTCATTCGTCTTGTGCTCGTCGTGTGTTGCTCACTGCACGTCAGTCTTGAAACAATGCAGCAACCAATTCCGAAGAAAAGCTTCCTGTATTTGATATGAGAGTTTCACGTTGCGTCCGCTGTTGACAGCTTGCTCGAGCGGCCGTTACTGAGGGCGCCGCCGATGAGGCAGAAGCAACCAACTCTTCCGTCGCTTCCTGTGTCACGACTCCCATTTCGCGAATAAGGAAAGACGGTCTCATGTTCGATCGGCGCGTTCTGTTTTTCGCCCATCCGTTCCCCTAGGGCTGCCAGCATGCTTGCATTCCCCATGGCGAAAATGTTGGTCCCTGAATCTTGAACCACTGTTCATTTCTGTGGATGGATGGAATGTAACGGACGGACGGATGGACGGACGATGGATCGATCACGAATAGACCATATTTTCATTGCGCCCATGGACCTCCATGAATCTCAAACATTGTGTTCAGCACCGGAAAGCTATAGTGCCACAGCGGCGAGTTCAAAAAGAGTTGTAATCGCTGAGAATTTTCTCAGTGGCACAAAAAGAAAACACAAAAAATAGTCAGGGGGCGAATAACGAAGGGTGGGGAGTGGTAGAAGCCATCTGCCAGCGCCAAATCCCCCGGACATAGCGACGGGGTCGATGCCTCCTCCCTCACTGCAAGGGTGAGCACCCTTTTTCTGTGCTCGTGTTCAGCGCGGTCGAAGGTCGCTGCCTCCAAAGCAGCGATTCTCGGTGCTGAAGGAATGCGGGGCCTTCGTGGGTGTCGTGGGAAGGCCGCCCAAAATGTGCCTTGTGTCCACATGTAGCAGCGCGTGCGTCGCCACATGGGGTGCACCCGGCAGATGTGGAAAAAAAAAACATAAACAGCATACCTGCGTGGGCAGGATATGTATACACACACTGGCTAACCGGCGGTGACACTACTATTTATGATCCACACACGTCAGCGCCGAATCGTATAGACAATCGCAATGAATCGGGGACAGACTACTACCGTGACCACCACAATCACCACGATTTGGATACCGATTTATATCAAGACATAGCATAGACTGAAAGGCAACTATAATGTAGAAAATAGGAATAACAGGAACGCATGAGCACAATTGTTTGCGTATATTCTTCTTTCCTTACGCTGATTTTGTGCGAGAATTCAAGTGTATCTCGTGTGGCCGAGGTTGGCCATTCAATAATACATATCTGGGGCGTATATTGTATTGATAAGGCTCTTTCAATTCTATCCACTTCTCACGAATTGTCGTTGCACCAAATCGCCGATCTATATAAAGTGGGGATGCAGCCTTCTATACCGATTCATCTCGAAGGGCAAACAACGATAAAATGTAAGCCTAATCGTTACAATACAGTGTCGCTCTTGCAAGGAATTACCGTCAGGAGTTTATCAAGATGAGACAGACACAATTGAAATCTAATTAAAGCAACTCACGCATACCAGGCCATCACGCTCACTGCGCGTACGGCGTAGGTCGTGTGGGTACCGCAAACAAAACAAAACAGGCATCGACGCTCTTTCTTCCTTCCGTTTTTCCGCTTTAATATAAACCCATTTGTGAGATCTCCGCTGACGTTTCCAGCACCACGTGCTCTCCGCGCATTTGAATAGAGCCGTCGATCTGCGATCGGAAACGGCCGGCTGCCGGGAAACTCGCAAATGTGCGCCTTTGCTTTCATTCTTTCTCTCGCTCCATGTCCACGGAAATCTGGCGCATTCGGTCGTTGATGGCTCTGAGCCCAAACACTGTGCGACGCGGAGCACGACGTTCCTTTGCTTGATATACTGTATTCAGCTAGAGGAATGCGTGCCGACTGCTTCACTGGAGCAGAGCTACTCCTTCTTCCACTCTTGCAATTCACGACGAGCACATATTATTGCGATAGCAATTATATGGACACTTCCACCGCATTTCTGCCGTCGGCGTCGCCGTCGCCGTCGCCGTCGCCGTGAGGTTCCGTATAGATAAAATCTTCGCCGCGCGCCGTATGCCCGAGCTGAAGCGGGGACGCACGCTGTCACGGAGAGCGAACGCACTCAATCTTCCACGCGCAAGCAAGGAAGCGGGAAGCGAGCGCCGGAGGGAGCGGAAGGGGGGGGGGGGGCGCATTTCTACTCTGCCAACAACCGCGCTCGTCGCTCGCTCGCACCGTCTCTTATCTCCACACGGCTCTGTCGGAGCTTTATGCGCCGCTCAGTTTCCGTTGAAGCGATAGACCGCACGTACCTTCGCTCGCTGCGGCGTATGTGCGCTTGCTGCCAGCGTTTTGACAGTCGTTGTCTGCAGTCATTCAGTGTGATCTATTCATGTTTGTGCGCGCTCACACCACAGTTAGTAATAGTCGGGCCACATTTTCCAACGCACGCTACACATGCAATGCTGCCCGGATCGGCAGTGCAGCGCTACAGGTGTGTCCCTTCGCACGCGCTGCCCACGGGCAGCGCTTCTCATAAACACCACCGTTTCAGACGCGCCTTCTCGTGGTCATCGAGTCTCTCTTCATGTCGGTCTACTTACGCTGCAGCACACCTGCTTACTTAATCAGCTCATGTTTACTACAATTCATATTGCTACCAAAGCCGCTCACCTTACTTCGTATGACATTGCTGTGTTGCTATCGCATTCATTGCTTCGCCCTTAGGGCGAAATGTGACATTTTTTTTTCTAAACGTTGGGTCAAGTTTAGTGGGACACTCGGTAGAGTGGACACCTTTCTATAGTCCTTATGTTACAGGATGCACTGTTTTTTTAATGTACCAATACCATCAAGCTTAAGAGTCGATATTGTCTACATGTACTCGTATTTGCGTAGGGCACTTCATTTGCTAAGTTCTATTGGCCCAAATTTGGACTTATACAGGGACAACTAACGGGAATGCATTATGAAAATGACACTAAAAAACTGGCGTAGCTGAGGTCGAACAACTATGTATGCAACTGCGCGTATCCTGGATCGGTTCCATAAGCTTACATAAACACAGCCAATAAATAAGATGCCTACCGGGTGTTTCAGTGAACACTTTCAAAAATGTTTGAAGGTTGCCTGTGGCAGATAGCATAATTGTAATTCATGAGCTGATCTACTCGAAGAGGCGGACATTACTTGCACAGCAAATTGAAATGCATAATCGACTAATTAACAAAAATTCAGTTTTTAACTAATTACCTTATGGCCCATATTGCCATCTACAAATTCTAACCGTGGAGTTCGCAAGGCGCATTTACTTCGAACGAGTTCTGAGGATGAAACCAGTTTCGCGATATTAATTCCCGAACTTTGCGGATAAATTTATTGGCGTTCCAGTTACTTTTGTGCTTCAATGCATAAAACGACGGTTTTTTTTTTTTTTTTTTTTTTTTTTTTTTTTTTTTTTTTTTTTTTTTTTAGAAAGTGAGTGGAACGCCAATGCATTTTATCCTCAAAGTTCGAGAATTATTATCTCGAACCTGGCGTCATCCTGAGAATTCGTTTGAGGTGGATCCGCCTTGCGAACTTCACGGCTACAATTTGTACCATGCGATATGGGTCATAAGGTAATTAGTTAAAAGTTAATTAGTGATTTTTCTTAATTAGTGGATTATGCATTTAAAGTTTTGTGCAAGTAATGTCGGACTCTTCGAGTAGACCAGCTCATGAACTATAATTGTGCTATCTGCTGCAGGCACCCTTTACAATTTTGTAAACTGTATACCACTGAAACACCCGGTATACAGTAGGGCTGCACACGACATAGCGAGCGACAGTGAACATTTCTGCGGGTACGGTACCGACGCTTCAGCGAGCGCAGGCTTTAACCACGCTTCGTAAAGCATGCATGGTATATCGTTACTTGACGTGGTCTTCGCTTTTCATTTTTAACAGCGGAGATGTTTAAGCCGAGCGTTAGTCCGTAACGTGCCAACAGAAAATGTGGGCCGATCCTGGAGGTAGTGCAGAAAGGGTCCAAGCGCAGTGGCACATACCCCTGTAACTAGCGAAGCTGAGCCTGGCTAAGTCTAGCTGGTTGGGACTACTTAAGCTTATTCAGTCATCGATAACCAATAGATATCCGATAAATAGCTAATTGATAATCAATCAACAATCGATAAATTCAGTAAAATGCTGGGGATGACTTGGTAGTGCTTAGCCTATCCCAAAAGCCGTGATTATCTGGGTGCCCATCAGCTCCGCTGTCTCTCTAGCATTGCGCCTCCAGGGCAAGCTACGCTTAATTTTTTGTAGCGTTAGCTACACTGGCCTAGCCAAGCCCGTTTCGCGCGGCACATCAGGAGCCGTGCTGCGCATGCGCAAGGATCAGTGATGTCACACGGCTTGCGCACCGGAGCCACCGGAGCCGGCACCTCTCGCGCACTCGGCCGCCGCCGCGCGCGACTCACCGCCGCCGGTCTGCGCATTCCAGAGGAGTGACGTCGTAGCCGTGGTAGACGCACTGGCGCCGGCGCGCGCTCGCTGTGCAGTCGCCGTCTGACACTGCGCTGGAGCCGCTGCGCTTCTGACTGGCGTTTGCCAGTGTGGTATAGCCATGGAGAAGGAGAGCGCAAATGCTGCTCAACAGCGCAGAAGAACGGAGAAGCTTGACTCATCGGATCCCGAAGTAGTTGCCTGGCAATTAGCGGTTGAGCGTAGGAGGAATGAACTGAAGAAGGCTATATACATGTGCCACATAATACGTATACCGCGTGTGTGTCATTGGAGCAGCAGTAAGCATGACAATCAAGCTAATCCTTGACAATCTAGACAACCAGGAAAGCTAAGAATAATCAGCTGAACCTTTGCTAACGCTACGTATATCCTGGCATAGCCGAGCTAAGCCACTGCAACTTTTTTTTTCATTTTCTGCTTACTTTACACATTTCCTATAATTACCACCAGCCGTGAACTACGGGCAAACGATGCCTCTCAATGTTCGTAATAACCATGTCTCGGGCTCGCTACGCTCACTGCACACGCACTCGCAAATTTTTCAATCACCTCTTCATCTTCTAGAGTATTGGCGACGTTTTGTTTCTTTCATTTTTTTTTTTTTTTTACTCTATGGTTGTTTCTTGTATCATATTGTACCAGCAGTGGCGTGGCCAGGGCATCAGCATGCCTATTGTAACATCGCCTATCTAGCCCAATAATTTCGAATCTTTTAGTACTGCTCCCGGTGGAATGAATGCCTCAACTACTATACTATACTCACAATATTCGAGGCAAAAGTTACATTTTCGAACTCAACACGGGAATGTTCTGGCAACGATGTCGTGATGTCGCCACCCAAGCGCACATCTTTTCAAGCCAGAAGTGAGGCTGTAAAATTATATGGGTCATTTGACTGAACTTGTTCTGACGGTTTTATCATGACTGACTTGTCGTGCCAATGATTTCTCACATTTGACTCAGGTCACTGTGTGTTAGCAAGAAATTAAAATAGTTCCGCCTACTTCGAGTCTTTATCGGCATTTTATAAATTATAGTTTATTCCCTCTCCGCACCAGAAAAGGTGGTACGCAGAGAGAGTAAAAGACCTTACCGAACAGCTGGAGATGCTAGCCTAGCCAAACGCCTGTTATTACACTGAATGTGTGGATGCAGAAATTCGAAGAATCTTCATACCCATTACTAATTTTCTCTCGGAACGTTCAAGTCCATGCCATTGGTATGTAAAACCTAAAAGACGCAGCAATATCTGTGAAGCCAATGTGTCATATTTTCTCTATTGTACATAAAAGTATTGCACATACTTTTAGTACATAAAAGGATGTACGGAGGTAGAATCTCATGCACTCCTCAGCAACGCACGCCCGCTCCACCAGAGAACCCAGGTTATGCACTCCCCAGCAAACTCCCGCCTGGACCTCTCAATGTAACGAATCGTTCAGTACTCCCAGCAAGGAGTCAAATGGCGTGCATGTGGTCCTACCGGAAAAGTGAAGAAATCTCTGTCTTCCTCACTCTTCATTTAGATCGCTCGCTCCCCCCCCCCCCCCCCCCCCTCCCGCTTTTTTCTTTTTTTCGCCCCACGCTTCCGAGCACCAACGTTTTTCACCGGTTATGCGCGCGCGACTCTCCGATGGGCCCCATCTTACCCCGGGCCTTTATTTCTTCTCGCACCGCGCAGAAAGGGACCTCATTCGTGCCACGAACTCATGCGAGCCCTTTTATGGTAGGCCATTCCCTACGAATATTTGTGCCCGTGTGTATAGAAAAGAGGGAGTTGCGCTACGGAAGACGCGTCCCCCTGCTCTTCTTTCTGCTCCTAATTTTCTTTTTCTCTTAGACTCCTCCCTGTGGTGACCCCGCTGGCGTCTTCTTTGAAACTTTTGCATAATACATGCACGCGACTCAGGGACCACGCTTTGATTCGTCAGTGCACTTTGGAGGAGAAGGCGGACTTTCTTCTCTGACCCTCGCATAACACGTCCAACGAAGTGGCTAGTGCACAGAAACTTGCCGTGCAAGTATCTCGGGGCACGAAGACACCTCAGTGGGGTGGGGAGTATTCAACTAAATGATCATCTGTATTCTGATGGAATTGGTTATCATATTCAGACCTATACGAGAGTAGGAGGAGTTTCATTCAGCCTGCCGGATATCGTTTGAAATAACCTTCCTGGAAAAAAAAATAAAGCTAAAGGTGCCGTTTCCTTCCCCAACAAGCTCCCATGTGATGAGAAAGAGGAAGGCCGAGAAGGTGAGAATGGTGCTAGCTACAAGTGGATCTAGCCTTGCAAAGGCACGCTGGCAATCATTCCGCCCAAGCGCCTCCTTTTAAATTGCGGTGATAATCACATTACAGGGTTTAACGACGCGTGAGTGAGTCTCGTATCAATAACTCTACCAAAAAGGATTTCCGACAGATGGGCTCTTTCCCCTTCGCCTGAAGTTTCTTAAGGTCGACACCGATCTATCCAGCGAGTGGTGACGTTTAGTATTACTTTTTAAACGTCGTCAATGACCTGACGTAGTATATGTTAACTCAGTGGGTACAGTGGGAGCTTGGTTCAGTCATGGCATTCTACCGTCTGCTTCATAGGACCACTTTGTCAGTGAAGTGGTGTACACTCTCTTCGACATAATTTTATCAGAGGCGTCAATAAATAATTGAAACGACCAAGGAACTCTTGTGTATTCTTGGTGCAATCACGAACGTATCTATGCGCTGTAGTAATACTTTTAGATCCATAGTGATTATTTGTTCTCTTATTCAGGTTAGCTTATTTATCCGTGGGCAAATTTCGTGATAGTCCAGGCAATAAGGACTGCTTAAGGCCAATTGTTATTATAAAGATCAGCATATGTGTTGATAAATGCCCAACTTTAATATACAGATATATCTGTATATTAAAGCTGCCACTCGCATAAGCCAAAGGGACGTACGGATGGACGGATATAATTGTAGGGGAGCCCAACGTAATCTGACATAAATACTTGGACCTATTACAATGAGGCTAAGTGTGGTAAGAAAAAGTGTAGATTTTAAAAATTCATTTGCTGATTGCAGAGGCACCGCGTGTGGATGAACATGTCGCGAGGCTTCTGAACTCCTGAAATTGGACCAAAAGTCAAAATAATAATAAAAATGTTCCAGGAATAAAGAAAGAAAGGAAGGAAGAAAGCCTATTTCGTGCGATTAATGCGACGTGCTATTTTTCAGCCCAGTTCCACAACGGCGAATAGCTAACCATGCGGCATAATCCAACGTTTATCTCATGAGAACTCGTTTCTGAGCTCGCTGTTAAGCGCTGCTACGGGTATGCGTGCAAATGCGCCAGCCCGAAACAAACAAATAAATATTAAAACACGCTTCCAGAAACCGAGCAACGACATAATCGCGAAGGCGCCTATCCAACAGGCATCTCTCCTGCCGGGCTCGTTCGGCTTGCCCGCTGCCAAGCGAACAACGCTGTACAGACTCTGGAAGGCCGAACAAGGTCGTCGCGGAATGCAAACACGGATAAAGTAAAAGAAGAGAGAGAGAGAGGGAGAGAGACGAGATAAGTGAGAGGTATAGAGAAGGGATGCGAGCTAGGCAGGCGAGAGGGGCCGTGAGGCCCGAATGCACCGCGCGCCAGATAGGGGACAGCGACGGCTCGTGAAGGCGGTGGTGGGAGACGCAGGGGAAGCCATGCACGTACGGCGATGATATAACTCACCACGCGAGCCGCAACTGCAACGTATGAGCGCGCGCGCGCGCGCGAAATTGCCGGTTTCCGCGCGCTCGCGGTGCAAGGTGAGCTACTATGCAATTGCTCCGCCGGACCGGTATGTGCATAGGCTGCGCGGCTGCTGCGGCCAGCACGCTCTGAAGTTCCGTAGACGTTGAGCAGAGCACGGGCATGCGGTGAACAGGCTCGAGAAAGATAAGGAGGACGTGGGGGAGAAGGTAGCCACCACAGAAAAGGGGGAGGGCATCAGAGTGAAACGAAGCGAGAAGCGGAGAGAAAATGACAAACTGTCAGGTAGAGTGAAGCGGAGAAGGCGTGAGGAGGACGATACGCCTTGCCTGCGTGCTGGTCGGTAGTACGTGGCTTCGAAAGGCTGGACGGCGAAGTTCGCTAGCTCCAGTGTGCAATGGCAGCAGCCGAAAATGTCTATCTGTGTTGGTGGGAATATTCGGCGCATTTAAAGGGAGCTTTAGAAACAGCGTGGCCTAAGTTAATCTGTCCCCGCTCTATCTATAAGGTCGTACTTTTGGGCTACGCCACTTGCGTGCGCTGTTCCTAAAGTTTCCTAAGGGATCCGAAGTTAGTCAACGTCATCGGCCTGCCGCACAAAAGTATCCGAGCGTTGTTTTGGGCCCCTTCGTGCATATATAACAAGTCTTTCTTCTTTTTCTTTCTTTTCGGTCTTAAAGTTAATTTCAAACTCAAAGACTGAGTTGGTAGTTATTAAAGATGCTAATTCTGCCCAATATGGCTGAAAGAATGAAACTTAACTTCTATTAGTCCTTACCTTTCGCATGCTTTTCACGGTCGTAAAAAGGTGGCGCTTTATGGTTAGTTTTGTAGTTGATAGGTGACGCGACAATATGCAGGTGCCCTCCCCCACCTCCTCATTCCACTTAGCTTTCTACACGCGCTTTTCGCCAGTTATTGTGACCCGATGCTGAAACGTGGAGCCTGTGGAGTTTCGCCCGCTATATGCATAGATAACGAAAAGCCTCGTTGATAACGTTTCTTGGCTATAAAGTGATAGCTAGAGGGGTGGTGCTTCTACACATGACTGTATTCGTACTAGAGCACTGCGCGGGCTCGGGCTTATCCGAAAGCCCGGGCCCGGCCCGGCCAACGGGCCGGGCCGGGTAGGGCAGTTTTTTCGCGGGCTCGGGCCGGGCTCGGGCATGGCATGTGCTTTTTGACCCGGGCCGGGCTCGGGTTTTCTGACGCGGGCCCGGGCCGGGCTTGGACTTTTGGTCGGCCTCGGGCGGGCAGCCCACCGTAAAAACGGGCCCGGGCCGGGCCCGGGCTGACAAAATCGGCCCGTGCAGTGCTCTAATTCGTACGCAATGTAGACAGTCGAGCTCAGCCTCGGTTTTGCATTCTCCGACCTCGCACAACTTCTCTGTATACTTTAGTGAAGGCAGAAACAATAAATTCGGCATGAATCAGGTAATGTTTAGACACCTCCTATATACATGTATACCGAGTTCCGAACAACGAGCAACGTCTGCCTGCGTCGGAGACCGGAAGCGGCCATATGACCTCGCCGTCGGTTAGGACTTGGACGCGCAACCAACGCTATCAGCTCGCTCACTCGTTTGTAGTACATGCCGACGGCGGCGATTTCCAGATGTGTTCGCTTGGTTTCCGCGTAGACACTGCAAACACTTGTTTTGTGTGATTCGATAGTCTTTTGCTGCTGAAATTGGTCAGCAGCCTCTCAGGCGAGTTGGTTAACGGGACAGAAAGCGACAAACACTCTCTAGAGAGGTTAGAATAACCTTCTAGCCTCTATACACTAATCAGAAGACGCGGGCGCCATTTATCCTTCGAGAAATGCGTAAAACATGCGATGGTCTCGAGTGTTCGATATTTGAAAGTGCAAACTAAAAATGCAATGAAATACCAGTAGCTGACTGATGAACGTAAGTTACGTAGGTATGTTTTCAATAGGTGGCTGAAAAAAGTAAGAAAAATATAAAATTTTCCATTTCACGCGTAAGAAAACGTGAACGGAACTGTGGGACTACTTCCAGCAGCCGTGAAAGAGGCACGCTTTGGTTCCGTAGCCTTCGCTTCATAGCCAAAAAAAGTTGTTCGCGAGTTATAGTTAGGATTGAAGGATTGGAAGAGCTCTTATCACAAAGGCTCCGCGCTGCGGAATTGAAATAGGCGACTATAAAATGCATCAACCGCAAAATACATTGCGTCATCTCAGACGTCCGTTTCGCTACTCTATCTATATTTATACACCGTGCCTCCGTGAGTGACGTTTGGGCCCAACATATTCTATCCTCCTTCGCACATTCCGGCCGTGAATGGCGTTCGCGCCGCACAGGCGGCGGTCAGCTTCGCATGCGCGTTCGACACGCAAAGACACCGATCGTGTCCAGCGCGGCCTCTAAAACTCTTTCTGACTTCTCGCCGGCATCCTTCCGCATAGCTGGCGAATAACAGCAACACAAATGCTACGTCGTGCCGGCCACGACTGCCGCAGATGCCACGGCCGGCTCGCCGTCATTAGCGCTGTATTGTGGTTCTCGTGACGCGCGACAGGCAACCATGTGAGATGAAGTCATCCGCCGCGTAACAGCCCCGGCCTCCGGCTTTTTTTTTTTTTTTGTGTGTGTTGCGTACTGGGGCTGGCCGACGATGCCTGGTGTGATCATATATAACCAGGTGGAGGCAAAAGCGAAAAGAAAGAGTGTATATGACGTAGCATTCAATTTCAGAATCAAACGAGCGAACACTATTCGAAAATAGCAACGACGATTCGACATGCATAGGGGATGACGCATGTTTCGTCACAAGTTTTGACAAAAAGCCTGATTGTCTACTGTCATGTGTGCGCGTGAATGCATGCGTAGTGTGGCGGTGGTGACGTAGCTATGCAGGCAGAGTTAGCCTGGTAGTTACGGTCGACAATTGCTCCGCCTGAGCGTGTCTTTGCGTATTTTATGAATATATATTACCATGAGTCGATCAATTCAGTCTCTTGCAGAAATGTAAGTAGAATGCACCCAACGTCTTTTTTTTTTGTCTCTTTTCTTTCTTTTTCTTTGCTGCATAAGCGAGCGAGCATGTGTCTGCCTGTCTGTTTCTCCATTTCTCTCTCTTTCCCTTAAATAAGCTCTACAATGTCATTGAATTCAATGGAATGTGGAATGCTGCGTCATACATGAGTTTCTGTGAAGATAATTCATGCGTAGGTAGAGTACCTCGGGTACGTCATTCCTCTATGTCACACAGCAATAATATCGAGAAATAAATAGCGATAAAATAAATAAGGAAATCAAAAGTTTTGCCAGTAATCATAGGTTAGGGATTGGCCCAGAATGGACACATGAAATGCCGGATTGCTTATTCAGGCCCAGTGGCCACCTAATGGCCCAAGCTATAGCAGACAACTTGAGTGACTGGGCATGTGCCACTGTGTATTGTGCGAGATCGTCCAACCATACGAAGGGGCCGAAGTAGTTAAAGAATTCTACCGCTTCAAGAAATGACAATGAAACTATAAAGATAACGCCACAGTGGAGTTCGCTTGACGTCTATCTGTGACACTAACCGAATGATATATACGCTTTGTAGTTCTCATCTATTAGTGCGCCGTTACCTATATTTCTCTGTATCTTCTTTTCGTATGCAGTTTAAAATATCTCGTATAATCATGATGTATCAATATGGTAACTACCTGACATGTTCATCAGTAATCCCAGTGACGCGTACCACCGCATTACAGAAGATCAAACAGCACTACAAGTGCACCGTCCTTGAATCGTTGAAATACGGCGCGTGAGCCGCAGCCGCGGTAGTTTTCTTTATTATTTCTTCGACGGCGACGAACTGGGATTGAACTCGAAACAAAGGTGTCGGGAAGTTGCATGACTGCGTGCAGAATCAGCGCGCGGACTGCATAGTAAAACTTGCGAGCAACAACCACAACAAAAAGAAAGAAATGGAGAGAGAGAGAGAGTGATTGAGTTCGACGTGGGCCGTTTCGCCGGCGATGCTGCGCCTGCGATCTTGCACTTTCTGTACGCCGGTCCTGCATGGGGCGAGCGAACGCAAAGCCGTGGATGATGACCACCGCTGCCGCTGCCAAACCGCGGCGGCCGAGTTTCGCGCTGACCGCCATGCAGAAGCGAGTCTCTTCACGTGCCGCGTCCTTGGAGGGTCGTTGCGTTCCGCCGGCATAAAATTAAGCCCTCCGTCGCGAGCGCTTGAGAAAGGAAAACACGAGGCTGGCGTGGAGCAAAGGAAGAAAAAAAAATAATAACAACCGTCTATACGCTCTCTAAACATGGCAACTTGATAAAGGTGTAAATTTTCTAACTTTATTTTTTAAAGGTAACCGGCGCTATTTGCCCTATAACATAACAGTAACTTCCCTTAAAGAAATGAAGTATGATACCTCGTCCCGTACCAGGACAAATTTTTCATCAACTGCGAGGCTTTTCTTTCGAGGAACCTGTATGGGTTTCCTTTGTAGCAATTGCTACGATTGGGTGGATGTCTCATTTTCCATTTAATTTCATCATCATCATCATCACCCTATATTTATGTCCACTGCAGGGTGAAGTCCTCTCCCTGCGATCTCCAATTACCCCTGTCTTGCGCTAGCTGATTCCAACTTGCGCCTGCCAATTTCCTAATTTCATCCCTCCACCTAGTTTTCTGCCGTCTTCGACTGCGCTTCCCTTCTCTTGGTATCCATTCTGTAACTCTAATGGCCCACCGGTTATCCATCCTACGCATTACATGGCCTGCCCAGCTCCACTTTTCCCGCTTAATGTCAACTAGAACATCGGCTATCCCCGTTCGTTCTCTGATACACACCGCTCTCTTCCTGTCTCTTATTGTTAGGCCTAACATTTTTCGTTCCATCGCTCTTTGTGCGGTCCTTAACTTGTTCTCGAGCTTCTTTGTTAACCTCCAAATTTCTGCCCCATATGTTAGCACCGGTAGAATGCAATGATTGTACACTTTTCTTTTCAACGACAGTGGTAATCTCCCAGTCAGGATTTGGTAATGCCTGCCGTATGCACTCCAGCCTAATTTTATTCTTCTCTAAATTTCTTTCTCGTGATCAGGATTCCCTGTGAGTAATTGACCTAGATAAACGTACTCCTTTACAGACTCTAGAGGCTGACTGGCGATCCTGAATTCTTGTTTCCTTGCCAGGCTATTGAACATTATTTTAGATACCTAATATCACGTGCAGATTTAAGTTTACACCAACAGGAGTAAAACTTATAGACGCCAACGACACGTCACTGCATCGATAGGTCTCTTGCTGCAGCACGCATAACGTTAAGCTTAGCGCCTAAGTCAGGTGTGTGTGTGTATTCCTCCGTAATCCATGATACCTTCAGAGCGAACCAAAAGTAACGACATTCAAACTACGCCAGTAACATTCAAAACTATGCGAGTATAGCACTGCCTTGAAAAGTGCGTGCAGCTTACCTGTAAAATTGTTAATATCTGTACAGATATATAAGTTACCGTGTTTAGAGTGTATGTATGTATGTATGTATGTATGTATGTATGTATGTATGTATGTATGTATGTATGTATGTATGTATGTATGTATGTATGTATGTATGTATGTATGTATGTATGTATGTATGTATGTATGTATGTATGTATGTATGTATGTATGTATGTATGTATGTATGTATGTATGTATGTATGTATGTATGTATGTATGTATGTATGTATGTATGTATGTATGTATGTATGTATGTATGTATGTATGTATGTATGTATGTATGTATGTATGTATGTATGTATGCATGTATGCATGTATGTATTCAAAAAGGTAGAATGCACTTCGACTTCTAATTTACGTCGATCAAAGGCAATGCCTTTCTGAGCCACTTGGTTTTTAGAATGGGTGATTATCGTGATAGCCGCGCTGGAGCGACTACGTTATATCGACGTCAACTAGAGGTTGAATCGCCTTCCAACTTTTGCTTCTTTACCACGTGCGAACTGTACGCGAGGGGTCCTCCGCCAAATTTGAAGCCGCTGCAGTGTTGGCATATCAGATGGCCACTATGTTGCGTTGGGACGTTCATGCCACAATCGTCCGGGATGAAGCAGTTTGGTGACATGGCCTACCGGTAACTCCAAGCGTGCATGCCTGCTTCACCGGCAGTTCATGCTCTTGCCATGATACCGAATCAGGCTTTGCGCTTATTAAGTCAGCCCTCCTTTCAATACAGAGCAAACCGTATGCACTTTGCTTCTGTGTTGGGATATGTTTATAGGTACACGAAGGGTAGTTGCATGCCCTGAATACATAGCACGGTGCATTTATCCTATTTAATGTTGCTAGTGTAACTGCAATACGACCTTTTCGTCCAACAGAGCGTAATCGTTTAGTGTTTTGTCGCCGTTATCTGCCACGTGCGAACGGAAAACAAAAGCAACAAAATACGATTAATTTTGCTGTCCGAGGATCGGCTGCATCGAAACTTGCCACGGCTGTGTATGGCGAAGCAATGAACCACATGGTGAACAAATTTTCTTTTTCTTTCTTTCGTTCGTTCTTTCTTTCTTTCTTCACAACCTTGTAAGCGCGCACTATGCAAATGGCTTTACAGCAGTTATGCTGGGTTAGAAAGGAGAAGGTGGAGTCGACAGAGACGTAAGAATAGAGAGGTAAGTTAACGATTTGCGCGCAGCAGCCTTACCCTATATACATAAACTGCACGTGATGTCGGGAACCGTTAGCGCGGGCATAATGCCGGGACATATGAGCTTATGGCGGGGGTACTATACGATGGGAGGGCCGTTCGAACCCCAACGTTCCTCGCCTACAAGCCACGGTACACAATTAAGTTTTCTTCCGGTGCTCCCCCATCTTTCCCATTTATGCTCGCCGCATCGTGGAGATCGCGGCAGTCGATATGGCTGACGCAGGTCGTCAGATTTCCTTTTCAGGCTCGAGCTGCTCCGGCACGCGTGGAGCCCGAAGCAGGTAGCCGAGGAACAGTCGGGACCTCAGGTGGAGCAGATGGTAGATTTCATGCATGGGTGTTTTTAATTGCTAATCGTGTCCTACTTCATTTCTTATATATATATATATATATATATATATATATATATAGAGAGAGAGAGAGAGAGAGAGAGAGCTGTACTGTTCGTACAGAAGTTAATGTGGCCAGTTCTGTTTTCTGTGGTAGTACTTCCTGAAACAACAAACAGTACACAAATATATTCGCTGGAACGCCTTCAAGTGCGTAATTACTCTCTTAAGGCGAAGTTTTCTATGCCTTCTTCTTCGTTGTTTGGCGCGTGTGCGCGGTTGACTTCTACTTTATAAAAGCTGGCTGACCCCGGAGGACAGTGTAATCCAATGTCGCATGAGTACCGCGGTTGCGTGGGAGTCTCCTCGTGCGTCTTGCCGGCGAGGCAGGTACGCGCTATGCTAAAAACGCGTTGTTGAAAAGGAACGGTTTTATAGCATTTAATTACCGCGGCACGAAAGCTTCATTTCACATTTATTCCGACATAAGCTCTGGATCTAAAGTCGGACTTTTTTTTATGCATAGTTGCGACATGTGTGTTCGGGTTACACATAAATAGCGCATATTCGAAATATGTGCGCTTGAGAGCTCAACAAGGAGCCGCTACCGTGTATCTTTATTTATTTATTTTTTCTGTCCAATGGCAACATACGAATATAATAGAATGCGAATAATTGAACACGAATAATTGAATGCGAATACGAGTAAAATACGAATAATCTTAAGATGCTGACACCGAATGTTGGATCGAATGCAGTATTTTTTTTTTTCGAAAGCTTGTCCTTAAGCATAATACAAAGCATATCAAAAATACACGAACACACTTGACTCATGCAAAAAATCTAGAAGTGAACGATAATACGGTCCATGAATCCAACGTTCAAGGTCGGGTGGGCGGCCAGGCCGAAGGCCTGTTGGCCGTAGGTGGCGGAGACGGCTTAGGTGAAGTCCTGGGCACGTCCATAATAGGTGTGTCACTGTCACATTTTTAATCGTAGTGTCACAAAATAGGCACGATGTATCATAGGGACCGTGGTACTGTTGTGCCCAGAGAGCGGTCACAGACGGGGTGAGTGCGACCCCGACACGCAACCTGCGTAACGTAACCTCCTCTCGGCGGGTTAACCCACCAGGGAGGTCTGACCCACACGGAGGTATAAGAGCTCGTGTGGTACGTCGGAGGTTTTCTTTTTCCCGGAGAAGTTGCCCGCAGGCGTCTTCAGGAAAATGCGGAAGTGGGTACGTTATGTTCTCAGGGTGGGGTGCCAAATCTGCTTCAAGTAGACCCGGCAGGGCTGCTCGAGTATATTTTTCAGTAATATAGAAAAACCAAGGGCGCGATCTTGTACGCGTTCCAAAATGGAACGGAGGCGGACCGTTCCATGGAGCCGCACACGATTGGTCAATTTGAACTATGACGATCAAATTGACCAATCGTGTGCGGCTCAATGGAACGGACCGCCTCCGTTCCATTTTGGAACGCGTACAAGATCACGCCCCAATGCGGAGCAGTTGGGTGCAATAAACACCCGGTACGTTGCTCCATGCGAGCCGATGACGAAGAGCAATAACAATGGAAAGGGCAAACAATTGTTACAAAATACGGACTCGGCGATTTATTCCGCTTCAGAGCATACGCAATGCTATCGGACGTCTATTAAAAAAACAGTATAGAGAAAGAATATTCCAGCTGTGTTAGCAAATTACCCTTTGTTACGGGCCGCGGTTTGGGAAACCTTCAATAGCGTCTGCTTGGAGCTCGAACCAGGTTGACCATCGGAGAGGGTCTGGCAGGGAAGACGATGCGACGTAAAAACAAGTAACCGAAGTTTAATACATGGTTACGGGTGAGCGGTGTGCTCCAAAGAAAGCATACAAGAAACATTCAACGTGTATGCACCTACACGCTAGGGCAAATCTCTCCACGGGGCTGCTAGCTGGCTTTTTTATACCCTCTACCATCCGGGCACTATCCCCCTCTCCTCTCCCCCACTGCAGGACATGGGGCAAACCAGACGAAGTAGAGGTGGTAGGGTGACCGTAGCGGGGGGAACGTCCTCAGCGGGGGAGGAAGGGTTGCAGGGCGGCCCGACATGTTTCGTCTCTGACCCTCGCGACTGACACGTCTATTCATGTTGACGAGTGAGATCGTTAGGCACGCCGATTACCATGCGTTTGCACGTGGTCCGAGCATGGCCTCTCAAAGTGAATCAGAATTGACCACACGTGGTCCGGGCATCGCTGCTATAAGGGAATCGTAACACCTTCTACGATGCCAACAAAGGCATTTACCGTGAGGGGAGGATTTGTAAGCGAGGAAGGACGACAAAACAAAAGACGGAGGTGTATCACTGTGCGGCGCTGTTCTATGCAGTGTACTGCCCCCCTCTACATCTGACAGTGGCCACATCGAAGGAGTGCGATTTCCCGTGTCTATTGGCCGCTCTTCATTTCTTTTTTCTTGAATAATCCTCGCCTCGCGACACGCACTGTTACCGGGGTCATTTTATTTGTTTTCCTCCTTTCGTTCCTTTTGCGCCAGCTCACAACTGTTCGTGATGTGTACCGCCCGCGTTAACTTATTTTATTGCGCGCTTCGTAAACTTTAGCTCGTGGGTCGCGCCTACGCGACGCTTTAGATCCCCTTCTCCTGCTAAACTCGCACTGCGTTCGCCCCTCCGAACTTCTCCGTGTCGCAAGCCAAACTTCACAGCATTAACAACAGGCTTCCTTCCTGTACTTCCAAGGCCCTTCCGGATTCGACACGTTTTCAGAACCCACGAAAAAAAAAAAAAAAAAAGGAAGAAATGCATATAGGAGGAGAGAGACAGGCAGAGCGAGAAAGAAAGAAATGGAGGAAAAAAACATCAGTGACGGGCGGGGAGAGTAGCAGTGTAGAATGGCGGGGTCTGCCTATATCGGGTAAAAGAAAAAAAAAAGTGAAAAAAGAAAGAGAGAAAATGAGTGAGGAAGTGTCGTTTTGGCTGAAAAGCAAAAGCAGCTGCGTCATCGTAAAATGCGGTGCTCGCAATAAAAAAAGCAAAACGAAAAGAAGGAAGAGCCAAGGGGAGAGGGCGTTGTGCCCGCTTCGACAACGGCTCGCGCGGTATTGCTGCCGTTGGCGCGTTGGAGGAGGCGGCGGCGTTTTTATAGTCCGCCCGCTGTTTCCTCTGCCGCCGCGGTTGGTATTCATGCGCGGACGCCCTGTGCAGGCCGTAAAAGACGAACAATAGACGCGGAGCGATTGATAGTCAGCAGCCGGGAGGTCGCTGTAGCACGCGAGATCACGGCAGCAGCGCACGGGCTGTGCTTCTGAACTTGCGTCGCTAGCTGGCTTCGGACACCGCGGTCGCCTCTGGCGATGCTGACCTGCGCGTGTGCAGTAGCATAACACGGGGTAATCATTTTTAAGTTCTATGGAATTTTCAAAAACCTCCTGAAGCAGATAGCATAATTCTAGTACTTGAGCTGGATTGTTCGGAGAGACGCAAGTTGTTACTTGCACGAGAAATCAGACCACACATTCAAATAATTAACAAAAATTCACTAACTCACTTCCTAAATAATTACTTTACGGTACATATTGCGATTTACGAATTGTTGCCGGCGAGTTTGTCAGGCTTATCCACTTGAAATGAATTTCCAGAATGGCACCAGTTCGGAGATTTGCGCCATAGTACTCGCCGTAAAAATGCAATGTTAGTCTACTTACTCTTTTGACAAAAACGCTCTCTTATGCATTGAAGCACAAAAGTAACTGGAACGCCCATGTATTTCGTCCCACAATTTGGGAAATAATATCTCAGAACTGGTGCTATCCTGGAGATTCATTTCAGGTCCACTTCAAGGCCATAAGTATTAAAGTATATATAGTATGATGTATACCGATACAAAGCTAGTAGGAGGCAGAATCCTCTGTCAGGCTGCTTGTCCCTGCTTGCTCTTGAATGTACGAGGAATCAATAAGTGATGTCGGTTTCGTTCTCCTTGGCTATATGTGACAATGGTGAAGCTGATGACGAAGAGGTGGTGACGGAAAACGCGGCCGAACGGGCGCAGCAAACCCAGGCATTGAACCTTTAATTGATGTCGCAGTAAAATTTTCAGATGTTCAAACACCTACCAATCACATACACACAATAAAAGAAAGAGAAACGAAATAATACTGATATATACCGTCGAGACATTCGTTTCAGGAAACATGGAGGGTGCTGTAAAACCGCTCCACACTTTCGCCAACCTTCGTGTTTCAGCTACTTTTGTACCGTATTTTTTTTCCTGCCGGCTTTTTTTCCTGCACTGACTCTGAAACACCGCACCTGCGAGCTCTAAATCAAATTGTCGTGAACCGAGCGAGCCAATTACGAGCCTAACGAAACGTACATTTGTTTCTCTTTTTCCTTCGCTCGAGGTAATGGCAGTATTCGTTGTAAAGTTCGTAGCCTACACCTGGGCCCGAAAAAAACTTATTTTCTTTACTTCTTTTTTCCTTCGTCTATCTTTCAGAGAGGAGAGATTTATTGTTTAAAAGTAACAAAGCAAAGCCCAGAACGGGAAAAGACAGGCCACGAACATCGTAGTTGTCTCACCTTACGGTAGACGCTTCAACTATCCCGCCCGAAGAAGCGAGGGAAAAAGGAAATCAGCAAACTTCGGAAAGAAATTTAGAGCAGCGCACAAACAGTTGAAGATATTGCGTACATGTAAAGAGACAACAAGTTTCTACTAAAATGTAATGACCAAATAATAAACAGAATAACGTAGTAACACTACCACGTCAACGCCATAGCATAGCACGTTCAAAGAAGCATGTGGTTGTGAAAGACGAAAGACGAACGCTTTGAGGAGAGGAGTCTGCACTTGTTTCGGGAGAGCCAAAGAAAGTCAATTACTTCATCATTTACTTCGTGCCACACAAAAGTTTCTAATGAATGCAAAGAAAGAAAGAAATTTGCGTAAAGTGCTTGCATTAGTTGACGCCAGTTTCTCGTTCCTTAAACGTATGTTGATTATACATATAGCTCTTTCACGCCTCTGACGTTGAACAGGCCTGTTACATCAGCAGATGCAGATGTATGCAGTGACGAAAGTATAGGTGTACAGGATGCGGTCAACAACTCAACTTCTCTGCCATACTTTGCAACGAAAGCCACTGGCAAATGCTCGACCAGGAAGATGTGACGATCGCCTAATTCTTTCAAAAGCAGAGTGACCCCTTCCTGCGCGCACGAAAGCTTTTCTCTTCCGACTGCAGTGATTCAGTGGCTATTGCTTTACGCTGCTGATGTCGCAGGTTTGACACCTCACGGCGATGACCACATTCCGCATCAGAATGCAAAAGGCTAGTGCACTTAGATATATAGCTGCACCTAGAAGATCTTGAAGTGGTCAAAACTAATCCGGAAAGCTCTCTAATATCGCACCTTTCATAGCCCAAGAGTTCCCTTAGCAAGTCAAACCCCATGAACCAATCAGTCCAAGTCCGTGACAAAATTTTGGCACTAGCACTGGGTGTGCCAAACACGGAAGATGCCTGAGTAGTTTTATGATCACTTGCCGCTAAAAGTGCCCTGCAGGTGCTCGCCGTACTGGAGCCGCTTCATCGCAGCTATTTACATTTTGTAAAGCTTTTACTTGGCACCTGTGCTTCTGAGTTAGGAGAAGCTAACACACAAGGTTCGTCCTAGCGCCTTTATCTGAAGGTTCGCTTGAACTAGTGAACACAGACAAGGTGTGGAACCCGGTGGTGGCTTCATGAATGGCATGTCTGAATGTTTATCAAAAGAATGTTGAACTTGCTTTCGTCGTTGTGCATCCCTCTATATATCATCATCACGATAGGGTCCGTGCGGCCGCACCATACGCATCCACCGCAGGAGTACGGTTGATCACTGTTCATAATGGTTCGACGCGAATGGGTAAGGCGCTAAAGAGCGATAACGGCTTATAATGGTCGGAACGTCATCAGCGCACCTGGCGCCGCCACCTGCAGTAGTTTGCTTGCGTAGTTTGCTTGCGTCATCAATTCACCTTGCACCGCCGTCTGCAGCAGTTCGTGCAACCGCAGCGCTTTCGTTTGTACTGGTCGGATTAAGTTTCATAACAGTGATAATGACACCGGGCTGCGTGGAAATGAGCAAGTGGCACAATGCTTACGCATACCTAGACAACTCCCAGAGGAGTTACGGCGTGACTTTTTTATTTTTCTTGCGTTAAACTTGGGTCCGAGTTACGTGAAACATCCGTCATACTCAAGGCGCCTCTATAGCTCTTTTCCTTTCGAAAAATTACTCGCCTGTCGTCTGCAAATGTCGATGTTGGGCTGGCGCTAATGAGCATGTTCTCTCTAGGACCATTTGTCTCGGCTCAGCAGCTTACTCGCTCCGACAGAGGATCTGCCACTGTGTCTAATTAGAGCCAAAGAAGTTCAGTGTGCTTCGAGAGCAATTAAAACTTCTTTTTTTTTCAACTTGTCGCGGTGGGCCCTGTCTCCTTGTCACTTATATTTATGTTCCGGTTCTTCATCCGTCTTCTTCACCGCGTCTAACGGAGAGTAAACTATAGTGCCAAGCATCGTGTTCACGAAGATGTCGGTTGCTGCGCGCACTTTGCTTGAAAGTCTGCTACCATCACGACAGCTACGCCGGATTTCAAACCAAATTATTCTCTAAACGAGAACACGAGGTCAACTAAAACAAAAGCAGACCGACCATCGGCACGACTGGCATACTGACGCTTTCTATTTGAATCGCTTCAAGAAGAAGGTTTGTACTTTTGCGGCATTATACGTTCCCTCAGTTCTATGACGAAGACATACCGCACGTATACCACGCGTTATAATCATTATATTGTGAGACGACGCCCGGGACGAAGGCAGAGCTCTTCTATTGTCACACAGCGCGAGACAGCCCCCGAACACCAACCCGACAAAATGATGATGGTTATGAGGATGGGTACATACACCTGAAGACGATGATGAACTGCACAGTTAGCGCTCACACTAACTCCCCCCCCCTCACGAAAGCGGCCGGTAAGGTAGCGAGTCAGAAACGGTCGGAACGCCCAAGATACGGCTTCAGGCGAAAGACGTGAACAATTTCAGTGCTGCGGCAACGGCGGTCAGTAACCGCGGTAACAGGAGCTACGCGATAGTTCACGCCAGATGTTCTTTCAAGCACGGTATATGGGCCAGGATACCTGTGAAGAAATTTTTCACACAGCCCTGGCACTCGAACAGGTGTCCACAGGAGCACTTCGTCGCCTGGTCGGAACGAAATGACACGACGGGTCACATCACAACGGACTTTCCTCTTATCCTGAATGGTCGCGGTGTGGGCGCGCGCAATTTCGCGGCAGTGGGCGACGCGGGCGGCGAACTCCTCTAGTAGAGATGGATGGAACAGAAGGCGTAGAGAGAAGTGTGGTGTCCAAAACAAAATACGGTGCACGGCCGTACACGAGGAAAAAGGGGCTGTAGTTTGTTGCGCGTTGAACGGCAGTATTATATGCAAACGTGACGAAAGGAAGTATAGTGTCCCAGTTTGTGTGGTCGGGTTTCACATACATGGAGATCATGTCGGACAGAGTTCGATGGAAACGCTCGGTAAGACCATTGGTCTGGGGATGGTACGCAGAGGTGGTCTTATGAATGGTGTTTGAGGCCTGTAGGACTTCATCAAGAACATGGGAAAGAAATGTCTTGCCACGGTAACTTAGAAGAACACGAGGCGCACCGTGGCGCACCGTGGCGCTCACAATATTAATAGCTATGCCAACGTTCACCTAGACATAGACAACACGGGGCGCACCCTCACACTTTATGGTATAGTGACCACGCTAGCACTTTCTTGGAAATTGGAAGGTTTTTTAGTACACTGTGGTAATCCAGGTGGTAAATGCATCCGTATATCCGGAGACAACGAATGCAAACGACACATGGTGAAAGTGTTCGAGTCCCACAGGGGGAAAGCTCATTCACGAGACATCTATCGCAGCCCAGCCGCAGCGTCTGTTCGCGAAAGTGGAATCAACACGCATTGACCATGTTCACTTTCATGTGCAGATCGGCAGCTTCGTCAGCGTGGTCATTCGCGGTGATGTTGCAATGTCCTGGAAGCCACTGAAAGATTATGTTGTGTCCCTTTTCATGGCTGCGATGATATATCTCTCGTATTTCTGAGGCGATTTGTTCATTGGGTCCGTGGCGCATTGGGCTTTGCATGCAATGAAGGGCTGCCTTGAAATCACTAAGAGCTGTCCATTATTGCGGTGGTTCCTGGCTAATGAAATAAAGTGCAGCACGGAGTGCCGCAAGTTCTGCACCCGTCGAGGTGGTAACAAATGAAGTTTTTAACTTGATTTCTTCAGATTTTGACGGGATGATGACTGCAGCAGCAGAACTGTTGAGTTTTACCGAACCATCTGTGTAGGCATGTTGCCGGAATCTGTGGACGTTGTAAATGTATTCCAAAGTTACTTGCTTTAAAGCTTGCAACGGTGCTCCAGCTTTCTTTTTGATGCCCGGAATTGTCAGTTCAACTTGCGGCCGGCGCAGACACCGCAATGAGGCTGATAATCGTGTAGCAGGAGTGAATCGTGAAGGCAAGTAGGACTGATGTCTTACAACGCTTTTGGCAAATGTCGAATGTGGCCTCTTTGCTGGCATGTAAGCAAGATGGTGTGAAGGAATCCGAGTCAGTTGTCGGATGTGTGCCCTCAGGACATCTGTAGCAATGTAGACTTTCAAAGGAGAGTCTCCGGCAATGGCCACTGTGGCAATCGATGATGTAGTTTTTGGGAGTCCCAGACAATTAGTTCTGAGTGCTTGGGCTTGCACACTGGGTTGTCTGCGGATATTTGTAGTGCAAGTATTTCCTAGTAAAGGTGGGCTGTACCGCAGGAAGCCCGAAAATAGCGCGTTATATAGTTGCAGCATTGATGAGACTGTTGCACCCCAGGACTTCCCGCCAAGAAACGCGAGAAGATCCACAATGGCAGCCAAACGCTCTGTCATGTACGAGATGTGAGGGCTCCCTGACAAGTCTCTATCAATGATGACGCCAAGAATCTGTGCGTTCGTCTGTATGGTACATTTTGGTCATTAATCCGCAAGGCATACGGCGCCCTCGCTTTGCGAGTAAAGGCAACGAGTGCACACTTCTCAGGTGAAAGCTCCAGGCCTTTTAGATATGTTGACACGGCCGTTGAAGCCTTCTAAAGTCATGCGCGGACTTGTACACGTGTCACTTCTGAAGCCCGTATGCAAATGTCGTCTGCATGCATATATGGAGAGCTGTGCGGTTTGCGGTAACGAATCGGCGAGACCAACGTGCACCAGGTTGAAAGGGTAGGGCTAAGTACTCCGCCTTGCGGTACACCACGACTGGTATAGCTAGACGGCGTTGGTCCGTCTTCAGTCAAAATAAAGAAAGATCTTCCAATCAAATAGCTGCGTATCCAGCGAAAGACGTGTCCACCAATTCCTACAGCTTCTAAGGCGTCCAGAATTGCATGATGGTGTACGTTGTCGTAGGCACCTTTAACATCAAGGAATAAGGCCGAAGTGATTCGTTTCAGGTGTTTCTGGTGCTTTATATACGTTACAAGGTTAATAACGCTATCTATTGACAAGCGTCCGCGTCGAAAGCCAGCCATTACCTCTGGATAGGCATTGTAAAATTCAAAGTACCATTCTAACCGTGTAAGGATAATTATTTCCATTACCTTGCCGACGCAGCTGGCCAGTGCTATTGAACGATAAGATGACAATTCCAATGGAGATTTGCCAGGCTTGAGGAGCGGAACAAGGCGACTTGATTTACACGTGGTAGGGATCAAGCCATCACGCCATGATGTATTGTATAGGCCAAGAAGTGGATCTCTGGCTTCTTCACCAAGGTGTGCAAGCGCAGAGTATGTGATGCCATCGGGTCCTGCGAGTGCGGTCTGCAGTTCTTCGCTTGAGAAAGGATCGTCCATACGAGGATCTCGGGAGCCAAGGGTGACCATAGGAAGAGGTGTGCAAGGCTGGAACGTCGGGCCCGCGATCCTTGCGTAGTAATCTTCTGCTACGTTGCCTTCTCGGCGTCCTTGATGGAGGGCTAGAGATTTAAATGGACGGTGCTGTTGAGGAGCTGTTCGAAGTCCACGGAATGTTCTCCAGACAAACGACAGAGGTTTGAGCGGATCTGGAGACTCACAAAAAGATTTCCAGCGTTGATTTTGCAGTACAGCAATGCGACGCTGATTATTTTTTTTAATGCATCTGGCCTCTCTAAGGTCGTACACCAATTTAGTTCGCCTGTACCGTCGCTCCGCTCGCCGGCGGATTGCGCGGAGGCTCTGTATTTCCGCCTCAAAATCCGTGTATTTCTCCAATGGCCGAAATAAACGCATAGCTTCCTGGCATGACCTTGGCGATCTGGATTTCCAGTGTGGACGAAAAGCCTTCGTGGCCATGCTTCTTCCATAAGTGATTTAAACTCGGACCACTCTATTGGTTGTTGAAGATTTGAAGACGCCGATTTGACAAGGCCCTTTATCTACAATTAGGTAGGAATCTGGTCGCTTCCGTGGGTTTCTATATTTGCGAACCAATGGACGCTGCAAGTGAGACATCGCGAGACAATAGCTAACTTTAAACACCTACTGTACGTCCGGCCACGCAGAAACGTAGGATTTCCATCGTTTAGACAGCAAAGTTCATGGTCGCAGGCAAAGGAAACAAGGTTTCTTCCTTTGGAATTTAACTTGATGCTTCCCCAAAGTGAATGATGTGCGCTAAAGTCCCCAACAAAAATCCATGGACCAGGAGTCGTATCTAAAATGTCACTCAGTCTCTGCCTGTCGAAACGACTTGATGGAGAAAGGTAAGCGCCCACTATAGTAAACGCAAGTTTGTGTTTTTCCCCAGTCATATAGACATACTGATTACTGTCATGAGGCCGCACTGGAAGAACAACAAAAGTCAGTTCACACCGTATGTAGATGATCACCTCGATAATGTCATTACAAGTCGATGATACATAAGGTTCATAGCCTGAGAGCCGGACAGGTTTCTGTAGGTTCGGTTCTCAGTCAACAATGATGGGGAATCGATTGGCGAAAACGTACTGGCGAAAATCGGCAATACGGGATTTCAGTCGACGGGCGTTCCATTGCATAATGGACGCTTCCTTGACTTGCCTGAAGAATGGCTGAGACGGAGAAGCCATTGTGCTTGCTATTCGAGGCTCGCAAGAACCGGATCCAGACCCTCCAGCACTTGCAGTGCACACCGAGCAGATGGCGTCTGCATGTCATTTATCAGTACGTGAATGACTTTCATTAGAGACTTGATGATTTTGATTACTTGCTTTTCTTGACATTGCACGTGATCTGTGCAGTCACTGGTGCTTCGATAGTCTGCTGTTGGTCTCTGGTCTGCTGGGAAACTTAAGGCCGGAAGTGAAGACCAGGCGTTTGCAATAGACGTATTCACTGCGTCACCAAACACCATGTTGTCAGTGCGGGTGCAAGTATGGTTATGATAATAACGTTAATGATATTAGAATACAATAATGACTCAATAATGACCATGGCTCAGCAGTAAGTTACAATGACTCAGCGAAAAAAGATAAGACTCAGCAAAAATGGCAATGACTCAGCGAAAAAATAATACCACTCAATAACCACTGAAACGGGTTCGGCCATGGGTACTAAGTGAAGGAAACACTAAAGGATAATGGGTCTACTGTCGGTCTCTGTTCTGCTGGGGGACTTAATGCCGAAAGTGCAGACCAGGCGTTTCCAATAGACATATTCACTGCGTCACCAAACACCATGTTGTCAGTGCGGGTGACCGCCTTGGGAGCACCAGCTGCAGGAAGTAGCGTCCTTCTTACGACGATATCAGTATTTTTCCTAGACGAAGATGGTCTGTGGCAGGTACGACACCGTCGCACTTTGGTGGCGCCCTCTCTGTGCTTTCAGCTGTTTCTCACCGTGTGTTTGAGGACTTTCAGCTCTGTCTTGTGTCTCGGGCAGTCTTTCTAAGATACTTCATGAGGAACAGAGCAATTGGCACACTTGAAGTCAGTCGCACGGCAAGCATCAGCGCTGTGCTGCTCAGAGCATTTTTGGCACGTGGTCGAATTTTTGCATATACCGCTGACATGCCCGATCTTCAAGCAATTACGGCACTGAAGTGGTCTCGGAACGAACGATTGCACTGGATGACGAAAAAAAGCCAACTTTCACGTGTGACGGCAAGTTTCCTCCCTTGAAGGTTATCTTCACACATTGTGATTCTCCTACCCGACGGACTTCAATAATATTTACACCTGCTGTGGCGGGTTTCAGCTAAATAGGCGAGCATTTATCATGCCCAGCACTTTGACTGTACTCAAGATATCCAGCGCTGCTCTGTTCTTGACATCGACCCCAAGAATATTCTTACGGGCGTTAATTCTCACATCCATAATCTCACTCGGAACAAGAGCCTCCAGTGTGACAGATATGGCTTGCCTGTTTAGCCGATTCAGGTCGTCGGTCGGCGTATCGGGCAAGAGGAGGATGGTATGGACAGTGTCAGTGTTCTTTGGCGTCACCATCATCCTTGTTGAAGACGAGGAAGCAGTGACGATTCTCATCTTTCCTTTTTGCCTTACAGCAGTCAAGTAGTCACCGTCATCCGACACATCTTCTTCTGAAGCAGAGTAGTACAGCATGGTGTCCTCGCTGCCTGTGTCGTCGTGAGGCGGTTGCGCTTCCTCAGAGCGCTTGACGCTGTGATGTCTGTCTCGTTTTGACGCCTAGCTGACTCTGCTTCCATTGCCGGAAGTGTCGGGAACGGCGCCTCCCGAAAACACGCAAAAATACTCGTAAAATGAGAGCAGTAGAAAACGTCGGGACTCAATCATATTGTGGTTTTGGCGCGTGAGATCCCAGAATTTAATTTAAATTTGAATATATAGGAAACACAGCCTGGGCAGAAAACACAAAAACACCAATCCTACAAGCCACTGCTGTCTGCAGGCTATCACTCATTCAATAGGTAGGGTAATTGCACTGCAATGTAGACATACAGAGGGCACACTAACACACGGATCGTCGTTTTGGCATATGTGAAATGCTTCGCTCGTCCCACAGGCACGTTGCTCTAGTGTAGTGTCCTATGTACGTGCAGTTTGCAAGATATGGTTCGCACCCATACTGTTTGCAATGTTCTGCCGAATGACTTGTAACTGAGTCCTTAAGCGAGTACGCGTGTTCCCGCAAACAATCATTACTACATCTACGTGTTTGCGCAATGTAACAGCGCCCGCCCAGAAAAGATATCTTTTAAGCAACTGCGCCCGTGCGAACCTGGTGTTTCGCTTCGCCAAACTTTGAACCGCTCAGCGACTCGAAGAAAGGCATCAGCAGGTTTAACACGCCTTTTCCGAACACTTCAGTACTTCAGAGAACCTTCATTCCAATCCATCAAATGAGTACCTATATGTTCCTGTAGACGTGCTGACTAGACTTTGACTTTATTTAGGCATGTATTCAACGCAGTGCAACCTATCACCGAGGTGGGGCTAAATCATACAGGCAAATCGTGCACCCTGTGACATACCCCAGAGAGCGCTAAGTCAGCAAAACACAACAAAACATTTCAAGTGATCATGTTGATGCAGGTTCTCATAAATGCATGAAAACCGTTGCAGTATACATTTAAAGGAACCCTAAAACGATTTTGAAGATTTTGTACAAATGTACTGAGTCCTTATATGGTAGATCCTTGTGATCATTAAGTGACGCATTTAAGAGTGTATCGCTACCGATCGCAGCGGCGCCGTGCGCCTGCAGGGTTTTCAGCCGCCCCCTTAAAATGGACGTAGTTAGCCCAATACACGTAAGTTGGGCGAGCTATCCGATTGTTTACCCAGGTCGCGTCATCGGTAATTTTTCCAACTTTATGGTGAACAAATGTTCTTCGTAGCAGTTCAAATGTTGGTTAATTTGTTTCTATAAAAACAGAAAGAGAATACACGACACTTTATCACTACAGTCAAGCACTTCCGGCCCACAGCAAGTATCGTCTGCTTGTGTTGCAACATTCTCCGTGTTGAAGTGAGCTGCCAATTGTGGGCTGCCAATCTAGTGATCGGCGACACGTCAAGCTGCGACATCGTGTCCCTCTGCGAGTCAACATGCGAGCGGAGTGTCTGCAGCGCATCGGGCTGTCGGTATCCGGTCGGCGCCAGCATCCACGCGTTTGTGGCCGTCACTTCGCGCCGGAGGATTACTACCGCATAGAGAGTATTAGCTTGTCTGGTATTCCGGTAAATGCAGGTGGACTGGGCGTTCTGCCAGATGGGCGGTGGCGCAAACGTGAGCGGCCTGCAGGGTGCAGCCACCTGGTGGCACAGAGCTCAACCAGACAAACACATAGCTAATATAGCAGTAACCAAGTGTATTCTACCCTTCTGCTGGTGTAAACTTTTGGCAGCAGCGTAATCATGAACATGTTGACTTTTTAAATGTTTAAAACGATTTACACTTGGTTACAGTCAAATTAGCTCTGTCTGAACAGGTGGCTGCATCGTGCAGGCCGCTCACGTTTACGCTATAGAGAGCTCCTTCATCACCACGGTAGTAGTATTGAGGGGCTTTAATTTAAGCCTCCGCCCATCCGCCGAAACTCGCCTGCTTTTAACCGAATACCGGGCACGCTCAGCGCTGCCAACGCTCGCAACGCGCGCTACTTTCTCGCTGATCAACGGCCAGGCGGCTAGCAGAGAGGTGTAGGCGCTCCGTGCGCTGACTCCGAGCACCGGAAGCGGACGACATGATGTCAAATTATGACGCAGCGCCAGTGAAGGCGGAGTTTAGCCACAATCACTCGGTGAACGAATTGAGGAGGAAAAGCATGGCTAGGGAGGAGGATAACTTGTAATCGTCCGTAGCGCTCGTAATATGAGACGCTTCACTTAAGTTGTGGCGCTGTTTTACTGTAGCTGTACCCTACGCGTCTACAAAATTTGTCCACACCGTTTCAGGTACTCTTTAAGAGATTGTCGCAATTCGCGAAATAAATTATATGCAAGCACCATACGCGATGCTCGCGCGTCCTCTCTCTCTGTGCAAGGCCGGCCATCTGGTAGCGTTCCGCGCTTAAAGTGTGTTCGTTGTATCGTGCACGTACTCCTTAGGTGTGCTTATGGTCGCCTTATCCTCCGCTCGTGAGAAGCGAGTGGAGCGGCAAGCGTGATAGCGCAGCGCCGTAAATATAGGAACAGACGCGGAAGAGGGCGGCACACGACGGGGAAGCCAGAGGCTCTCGCGATCTGCGCGACGATTGGCGCGGGCGGGTGGAGAGTCAACGACTCGTTGCGTAAACAGGGACCAGCTGCGAGCGCTTCGTCGAAAGCCGCCGGGAGTGGAGGGAAGCGAGAGAGGTGGCCCCGATCAAATCGTGAAACCCTAGCTTGGGACGACGACGAAGTATTGGTTTTGTGAGCACGCGCAGAAAGAAAGCGCAATTTCGAGGTGCATCACGGCTGCCGCGAGTGAGTTGGGCACCATGCGGGGCTGTCGAAATGGTCAGATTTTGACACTAGTGGGACGAAGGCGCTGGGGGTCGTGGCTCTGTGAAAGACATGATTGACCCTGCAGACCACCTGTGCCTTAAAGGGACAATAAAAAAGAATATTTAGATTAAGCTGGGTTGTTAAAATCAGCCTCTGAATTAAGGAAACGGTCACTCATACCGTGAGATGAGCCTTGGCAAGCGAGAAAACACGCAAGAAAAAAAGCGCTGCTAAGCCCGACGGCGCGGGATCGAATCCCGGTGACCGTATTTCGATTGAGGCGGAATCGAAAAACGCTCGTGTACCGTGCATTAGATGCACATTAAAGGAACCCCAGGTGGTCAAAACAAATCCGGAGCCCCCCTAGAATCGTGGCTCATAATCATATAGCTAGTTTTGGCACGTAAAACTGCAGATTTCCTTTTTTTTTTTTTTTTTGTAACTGACATCACACCAGTTGGCCGCGACGTCGGTGGATTTTGACCGCATCTGGAAGATGTCGCGTAATTTCTGGGATGTACGTACATCACTTTCTCGTCCCGCACGCAATCTGATTACACAAGGCTCGGTGACAACATAAACAAGAGATAGATCCAGCTATAATATTCGAGAAAATTCCGATACCGAAAGACGCGTGCTGCGCCGGGCGACAACTTTTAACATTTGACAGCCGCGGAAAGACGGTAACCAGTAAAGATAAATAAGTACCCGTGGCAATACATTTATCGGCAAGTGAGATGCAAGTTACGTTGTGTGCATTCAATTGTAAAGGAGCTAAATACTCGACCTAACGATTTTTGAGAACATTTCCTATGCCAAAAAAGAAAAAAGAAAAAGAATCTAAAAAGTCACATTGAAACTTGGAATACCACAGTGAGGTAGCTGAAGTTTTTATGCGACATCATAAAAATAAGGGGGATGGGGGAGTTCGACCTGTATTTTATCCTGTGCTAATTAACGTTCTTCCACCCAATTTCACCGAATAAAGTAGAATGGAGTTCGGAAGCGATATATTAGCATGTGATTTTGTATTGCTCTTTTGCTTCGATCTAAACTAGTCGTGTCATGAGCTCGACATGTCTCATCCAACCGTAAATACTTCTGGTTAACCTCCCTGCCTTTCTATGCGTCCTTTCTCTCTCTCTCACTCATAAGACAAACCTTAGACCAAGCTTGAAGGACCCCTGAAATTGTCTTAACAGCACCCGACTGCATTAGCATTGAATGGTTGCGTGTATCGACTTTGTGTGCCACCAGGGGATTGATAGTGCCCGGCCTATAGTGTTGAAGGTTCTGAGTGACGAAGCAGGTCATTCACTTATGCCCTGTTAGCAAATTCCTGCATGCGAGCAAAATTGAGAGCCACAGTGAGAGACCCATGCGCAACATTGATGCGAAGCATCATTGGGATCGATTCCCGGATTGCTTCGTACGTCGGGCTGCGTAGTATGGTCTAATTTTGACCGGCGAAGTAGTGTCATGCAGTGGCCGCAACTGTTATTCTGCGTAATAAAAACATAATCAAAATAAAACCTCCAAGATAACTCTAAAGCAAATAGGCGTCTTGATGGAAGAGCACGGGTATTTAACGACTTCATATGTTTTCTTAAATGTGATATATCATGGTTACCCCATTGTTGGACCATTGCGTATGTGCCATTCGGTTGGTGCCCATGCTTGGCCAATTCTCTATCTCTCCGCAATCACTATTTGTCACTGTGACATTGGGAAGCAAAGTGTTTAAATATATTTAGATATATTTCGTACCTCTCTGTGCATAGACCTCTCATCACTCTATCACACTCGAAGAGCATCACACGTCGCCTTCGTCATCGTCATATCACTGCTCCGACATCACACACTGTGCATCAGCCTGGTTTGGTGTTTGCACTACGGCATAGTTTGTGAACCATGTACCGCATAAACGTAAACACCGTATCAGATTAATGTTGTGGCCATGTTATGACCTGCGCGGCACAACACTATGACGTTTCTTTGCCACAGCACAAATCAGTCATCATGCCGTAGCCTTCATATTGTTGCCGTATACACATTCTCGCCTAGCACGCACAATTGCTTCCATTACACAAAAATATTGGTCAGTCTGATAACGCTTTGCAGAACCCCGAACAATGTTGGATAGGAAGCTGCAAAATGCTCTGCATAACTTTGATTACCGCAGTGCATGATATCTGCGTAACGTTTTCGCAGACGAATGCAAATTTACACTCCTGAGCCGTTTTGCTAATCTATATACATAATAGTTATGAGCTTCAAACAGCTGACACAGTATTTACTGTCGGTATGTCAAGTACTCGTATAATGCACAATTTCGTGAAGAGAATAGGTACTCATGTTTGGCGCAGAAGGCGTCCATGTCAGAATCAAGCAGTGACCTGAAGAGTGCCAAAGAAATAAAGTGAACTCCATGAAACTACCACGCACTTGAACCGAAATGGGTTATCCTTTAGTAAACACGCTGTTTAGCTGTCTGGAGCAGGAGCGAGGGTTACGTTATGTTTGTGTGAGAGCGATGACCCGTTATTTTTGTTTTCATCCCTGTGTAGCAAAGCTGAACAGGGAACGATAATACCATTTTTATCTAACTCTTCTACGCTTTTGCGCAGTGCAAAGATTATCTTACCTCTTTATGATTTATTTTGCTAGATAAGAAACTTATGTACAGCACACTTTCGAAAGGGTTGCGTTTCTAAATATATACGCCAGTGGACGAAAACACCTAGCCTTACACTGGTTTGTTGTGCTTTGCATATTTGAGTGACAAAGATATTTCTACACACTCTGCGTTGTGGTCTCGGACAGTGGCAGCTTTTTCGATAGGCAAAGTACAATTTATTCACACTCTTTTGGGCATCTGGAAAGAGCAAGCAGGAAGTTCCGCAAGAGCCCTGGCACAAGGTACAAAAATATCAAATGTGACGTCAAAACATTATGTATACAATTGAGTTTTGAAATCACGTGCTCGACTGAGTGATGTTCTTTTGTCAGTGTCCGGCACATGAGAGCCCAAAAGCGTAATATTGAGGTCGTCTACATAATCCTTATCACATTGTATGTTTCTCACAATGCTTTTGATTTCCTTCGATGTCGCTCTAGCTCACGTCGAACTGAGACTCATAAACTCAAATTTTCTGAATTGATCTTTTAATTTGGCACTATATGCCACATTTTATCAAGTTTATGTTTATTGGGTATAGTTAAACCCACATCGCTCGACATTGCTCCTGCCGTTGAACATTTAAAGGCTCACATGTCGTGAAGGCTCATATACGAGCATATAGCATTGAAGGCTCAGTCGTCATTGAAGGTTCAATTTGGAATAGCATCCTGTTTGGCCACAAATGATAGCATTTTTTTCGGCCTCTCAGTTTTACCGATGCCTTTGTAAGGTGTTCCGGAGGCGCTTTGGAACAGAGGGTAGGTATTTTAGTAATTGTTTAGTGTGACCCACCGTGGTTGGGGGGAGGGGGGGGGGGGGGGCTCAGTGGCTATGGTGTTGGGCTGCTGAGCACGAGGTCGCGGGATCGAATCCCGGCCACGGCGACCTCATTTCGATGGGGGCGAAATGTGAAAACACCCGTGTACTTAGATTTAGGTGCACATTATAGAACCTCAGGTGGTCCAAATTTCCGGAGTCCCCCACTACGGCGTGCCTCGTAATCATATCGTGGTTTTGGCACGTAAAACTCCGTAATTTAATTGCTCAGTGCGAATCCCATTAATGGGACAGGGTGTTCGAGTGGTACACTAATTTTCGCCAAGATCTCTTCTGGCCTGAAAGAAAGTACGTACTGGAATCATTATGTCGTCATTATTATCATATAGAGACACCTGTGTTTAAACGCAAAATCAGATTTAGACCCTAGTACAAAGATTCCAAGCTGTTGAAAGTGATCACCATGACCGTGCCAGCATGCCATAAATGGTCCTTTTTTTCTGCACAGATAATTCTCAAAAGTAGACGCATGCACAATAATGTCGCGTAAATGGCACTGCAAAGCTACAGGTGTTTGCAGCTGACAGTTGACACAATCGAAATGGTGACGACAGCCTCTTCTGTGAATGTCGCTGCTGTCACAAATTATGACAGCGGCGACAGTTATGAAATGCGTCTTAATGGGCGAGACTTTGATGTACATTGTAGGGACATTGACGCTTTGCGCGCCAGAAGCGAAGAAAACGGGTCAATAGGTCCTAGTACACCAGAATAAGTTGTGGATTTTCTACCAGACATAATGTTGGAAGGCACAGGATATGCTTATTACTTAATCTATACTTAATCTATACTAATCTAGCGGGTTTGTGTAGGCTGCAGTGTGTCAGGAGCAGAACGATGGTTTCATATGACGAACAGTGAAAGTCATTTTGGTCTTGTATATATATGGCATATAGGTGTCATTTGGTAAAAATGCCGCGGAGTTGCACTTGTACCACATGTATGCGTTGCAGAAGCATAGGGCGTACGATCCCTGGGGTACGAGCAGTTTGGTTATCGCTAACACTTGTATCAAACACACAACACGGATATGCTATTCCTAGAAAATGTAGCACCGTCGAGACCGATCCTTTGGATTTCCTGGTCGGTAGATTGGTCTTTATCATTTATAATGTAAGCAACAGTGCAATGTTGTCGAATACGCGTGTCGCGCTCGTTCCACCTTTGATAATATGATAAACAGTGGGCAAGCAAGGTAAGCCTTAGCTCATTCAGCTTGCAGTCAAGGTTTCAACAAGGATACTTTTATTTTCCGGGTAAAGACAAATCTTCGTCAGAACGTTGGCTCCAGACAGGCTGAGGCTTCTATTGTTTGCCTATAGTTGATCAATTGAAGTCTTCATTTTCCAGTGATTCGTTTGTCTTCTGTGGTCTATATTTGTCTGCGTAGCATATTTTCCAAGAAAGTGTTTGGTGGCAGCACCTGAGGGCTCGGCATCCCAAAAGAACTTGCAACGCTGAGCTTTTCTACGCTATCTGCCGTCCGCCAGGTATCCGAGGTCCTTAAGAGCACCTGCGGAGCAGAAGTATTACAACACAAGACTATTGGTTTCTCATATTATCTCTTCACGGTCCGTTCGGTCCCCGTTCTTGAGACTCCGCTTCTCCGTAGGCTCCCATTTGGCTTGAGGAAGCGCAAGTACCACAGCAGCGTCGTCGGCCCGCTCGTCGACGCTCACGAAGAAGCGCTCCCGTCCTGGAAGGCCTCCGATAATGACACACGATCATGTTTCCGCGTAAATAGAAACACGGCTAGCAGGGGGTGGGGTTCATGGGAGGGGGGATGTGTAGAGAAGGAAGGCGGTGCAGGAAGCTACCTTACAAAGCGTATGACGAAACAGAGGCTCTCAAGCGCAACTCCCCGGCGGAATGCACGTGACTTCCGAGAAAGTGGCGTCGCGGGTCGCCTCGGAGCTGAGCGCTGTTTCGCTTTCCGGGATGGGGAGGTTGTTGCAGGGTGGAGGGCGGGCTGATGTTCTGCTATATACGACCGGGAGCAAATGAAGACCGGAACAAAATAAGCGGCGACGTTTGTGCGTCTTCGGTGTCTCTTCTCCGGTTTTGCGGAGACGACGCTTCGCGTTCTGAGAAACACTGACGACACCTGGGTCGCCGCGTCAATCAGTCTCCTGTTTTTAGCCTTCGCTATAACTTAGTCTCAAAATGTCACACAGTTGCGATGTTACAAAATGCCGAGTCAGGGAAAGTATGAGGGGTGGAGGGAGAGGAGGCTGTAGCCCCAATGACGCATGCAGGTTTAAGTTGCTCACTAGCAGTGTTAACAGTGCGATGCAAGATTGCGCTTATTTTTTGGTTTTCTTTGTAATGCAAGATAGGTCATGAAAACGATTGATTGATTGACTGATTGTTTGATTATTGATTGATTGATTGATTGATTGATTGATTGATTGATTGATTGATTGATTGATTGATTGATTGATGTTAAAGACGGAGAATATCGAGAGAGAAAGGTAGGGTGGTTAAGAGGAAATCTGTCAGGTCGGCTACCCTGCATAGGAGAAGAAAGAGGAGGGAATAAAAGATGGGAGAGAGAAAGAGAGCGCTCCCTAATGTAATGCGCTCGCTCACAAGGAGAGAGCCCATCGATCTTAAGAAACACAGTAGCCCCTTCTGAGCCTTAACATCCCAAAACAGCAATGGAGCTATGAGAGACGCACACGGAAATTTCACTGTGTGCTTATCTGTCACACATGTCACTTGAGAAATTCATCCAGGCATGACTAAAGTGATCCAGCCAGCACTAAAGTACCATCCGTTACATCACGCAGCCAACGAAAGGCCGAAGCAGCGGAAAGCGCTCAGTGCAGCGAACCAGAAGGACCTCGTCGTAAGTGACGCGCCTGTGAAATGCAGTGCCAAAGCCGGCGGGCACACTGCATATGCGTACTCTCTGTACGGTCGTGCGGGGAGTTCCTCGGGGACAGGAATTCGCACTTAACGGCGCATATTACGCAAAGGGAAGTTGGCAGCGTCACCAAGTGTCTGAGCAGTTCAAACGTGACACCAACATGAATCCCATCTCGATGGAATGGGAAATTCGGCTTGCGCCGCGCAATGACGCCGGCTTTACCCGATGGCCTTGTCTCGTGTTTTGCCCGTGTAGAGAGAGCGGAGAGAAGAGAGGGTCGATTTTATCGACAGCAGTTTGCTGTGTGTCCCACAGCTGTAGTTGGCATATAAAGTTATCATTCTTAAGTTATCCAGAATTTTTAAAAATCGCCTGTTGCAGATGGCCTAATTCAAGTCCTTGAGCTAGATTATTCAGAGAGGCGGACATTACTCGAACAAAGACCTGAAACACATATTCAAGTAATTAAAAAGGTCAAGAATTAACTGGCTAATTAACTACTTTAGACAATATTGCAATTTACGAATTATAGCCGGTAAAATCGCAAGGCGTATCCACTTGGAATAAATTTCCAGAATGACATCAGTTTGGAGATACGTGCCATTTAAGTCGCCGTAAAAATTCTCTGTTGTCCCACCAACTTTTAAGCGAAGCTTTATAGGCTCACTTGTGTAAGATCGGTGTACGCGTACGCGGCATCATCATCAGCATTGGCTCGAGCATCGTCGTATTCTTCCGCAGCTGCCTCGTTGGCACCGTCGATTGCGCTCGTGCTCGGCACGCGCTCCTGCGACTGCTCCCACATTCGTCGTCGTCTTCTACAGCTGGCTCCTTTGCCGCTCATCATTCCAGCGTTCTCATCTGTCGCCGTGATGGGGAGGCCGCGTTTACGTGGGTATGAGCCATTCATTCATCTCCAGCCATTCTGTAATGTTGTAGAGTTTCAGTGTAGTTCAGTGGTTCTGTCGGTGCGTTGTCTGGGTTGGACAGCTCTTCCAATGGTGCCCGGTTAGCGAGCTCTCGGCTACCGCATTAGCGCGTTCTTACCATGGAGAAAGGCGTGTCCAGGTTTCCAGACGATACGCACTTCGTGTAACGCTGTGGGGTGTAATGATGTAAGGACGCGGTGTGTGTAGGGTGTCACCATCCCTTGTGCCAAAGTCCTGCACGCGGTTCGTGAGTCAGTGACCACTGTGATAGGCCCATCCGGTGCCGGTATGGTTGAAGCGTGTACGATGGCTGGGGCAATAGCAGCCTCTTCAACCGTACCACTGTCCACAGTGTTGAGTGTCGCCGAAGCTCTCAGAGTGTATGTGCTATCTAGTACGACTAGACACAGGGTACGTCTTTGTTGGTATCGGGCCACGTCGGTGTAAAAGACCGATCGTCAGAGTCGAACCAGGGCAGGTGCTCTTGCCTGTCTCCGGCCTTTATGACGGTCAGGGCGCACATTCCGGGAATTGGGCCACATGTTTTTTTGTTTCGAATGCTAAGCGCAAGAAGTGTGCGGTCTTCCTGCTGTGGCTTTCTTGGTGTTTGGTATCCTATTCGGGATAGAACAAGGCACCCCTGCCTTGTTTGTTGGAGGCGTTGTAACTGGCTGTTAAGGTAGCCTTCCACTAGTTCTCGGATGGTGTTGTGTACCCCGAGTCGTATAGTATGAGCTGCGTGGACGCATGTTGCGGTCGTCAGCGCTGCTTTTATTGCCGTACAGAGGAGGGTGTCCATCTGGTTCGTCTCAGTCAGGTTATGGTGTGGGAGGTAAATCTGCTAATTTTGAGGGCTTGCACGATTCTGAGTACATCTTTTTTTCTAGGAGTCCTTGTCAGCGGTTCGTAATGCGCTTTATCAAGTGCGTTACTTGGGTAATTTCCTGGCGCAGTATGTGTAGGGTATGTATGGCCTTCCCGTTGTATTGCATGGGAAGGCCTAGCACACGGAATCTGTCTACCCTCGGAATAAGGTTGCCAAGCAGAAGTTTACGCTCTAATAAGTACGTTCGGTTCGGGCTAAGGCTTCTATTATTTGTCCAATGTTGTTCAAGTTTCCAACTTCCTGTGATCGCTTTGTCTAGTGTGGTTTATACTTGACCTTGTAGCGAACTCAACGAGAGTGTGAACGTCAGCGAAGAACGCCAGGCATTCGGATGAAAGGGATTGGAAATTTAATTTCATAGAAGATCCCGCGCCACACTGCGCGTAAACCACATTGCATGGTAGCATCGTCAGCGGACTTCCGCTTCTCGAAAATTAATCTTGGCTTTATCTGGTCGACGCCTACGCTTGATCAAAAAAAAAAAAGGTACGTGCCTTTTAAGACACGGTGGATTCATCTCGGCGTTCGATAACTAAGGGCGTTTTGCATCGTTTCACTTACAGTGCAAGTTCTAAGCAGCTTCCTCCACCGACAGTCCACTCGACATTTGAAAACCACACTTTTATAGGCATTTTCCCGTGTGTGCCTGTGCTTGTTACATGTGTATGCTGCATGTGGATGTTATAGAGTATGTACGAGTGCATCATGTCATGGGCGTCACCACTGTCTTTCTGTAGTCACAGGCGCATAGCCCGACAGACATCTCGGACACCCATTAAAGATTGCGCCTCTCTCTTTCTCCACTGACAGGATTTCTGTCGCATTACCTCACGAGACACGACGTTATCGTATGGAAGCGTTGCTGGGCAGTTTATTTATTTATTTATTTATTTATTTATTTATTTATTTATTTATTTATTTATTTATTTATTTATTTATTTATTTATTTATTTATTTATTTATTTATTTATTTATTTATTTAAAACATACTGCGGACAAAAAGTCTAAGCAGGATGAGCGGAACACACAAGATTATTTACACAAAAGAACAGGATGAAACAAGTTTGTAACACGCTTTTAACACAATTTCTTTGGTCATAAGGTAGACGATTAAGAAACTTGGTACAACTTGGTTATAACACAACTCTAATACACGTGGTGTTCGTGCGATATGTAACATTTGCGGAGACGATGGCTTTGCATGCAACGCTCCATATCTAATACGCGACGTTGTTACCATTGCAGTTTTCAACTGACTCGTCATTGAGGGCACTCCTGCCATTACGTTTATGTGGAAAAGGTTAACGCCTAAATGCGCTGGCTTCTCAACGCTTCGTTGCGTCTGTCACCCATATAATTATTATGTTCACCGCAACCACGTTTCCTGGCCAGAAGAAGTCGTAAGAGCGAACATTTGCTGCCGCCTCGGTCGATCTCCAGTCAGCAAAGTTTGAGCCGTCACGCCGTCGTCGTTGTCCCCGCACCGAATACGAAATTCGCGAACCCAACACGAGCCAAACACGTAGAAGCTTTCGTTTCGTACTTGTGTAGTCGGAGCGTTCTCACAATCAATACGTGAAAACTAAGCAGTACACATGCTGGGATATGTCTTGATCCGAGAAATGTTTGAGCGATGCGAGACGCCTTGTGAAAAGGCGAAGTGGCAACGCCCCACCCGTTTGTGTGCGACCCCAATTTGTTCTTCTCAAACTCCATTTTTTTTTTTTTTTTGTCATCGCCATTCATTTTCTCCTTAGGGGACCCCCCGCGCTGCTTTTGTCTTGGTATACTTCGAAGCTACACGTCCTCCTTTCTCTTCCTACCCTTTCTTTCACTTCAGTGGGGAACCGGGGTTCTTCGGTCGCAGCAGTCTGTAAGAACGCCGTTTAGCTTTCAGCGCAGAGCCCCCCCCCCCCCCCCTCCTCCTCCTCTCTATCTCTCTTCTTCTCCTCCTTGCACGACGCCATCTTTTTCCGGGAGCTAGCGCTGCGTGTTGAAAGCGGATGATACATTTTGCTCACTGTGTAGTTCTGGCGTTCTTCTCCGCCTCTTCAACCCCCTGCCCGGCTCACACTTCTTCAGCCAACCTCCTCTCCCGACCTCCCGTTGAGAGTCCGTACGTTTTGTTGCGACTACAGACGACGCCAGCTCCTTTCCCCTAAGGGGTTATCGACTTTTCTTAGTGCCTCAACGCGGGGCTTCGGCTCGAAACTAGGCTTGGCTTCGGTGTGTGCGTTCGAGCCACCGCCTTATCGCCCTCCTCCTCCTCCTTTCCCTCTGCTTCATCTTTCAGTGTCACTTTCGCTCCCGAACGTTCCGGCGGTTTTGTTTTGCTGGGGGCCGCGTTTGTTTGTTGACACGCCACAACGGTTTGCGGTTGATTGATGCTTGGCGGCGTTGCCTAGGCGGCCCGTTTCCTTCCGCTTTGGCCCCGGAGTTTCCTTTCTCGATCGCGCGACGGCTTTTAGCGACGGGCAACGTGGCACACCTTGTTCCGTATCGGCCAGCGCTCGAACTGCGCGCTAAGCTGCGCGACTAAAGTTCATCACGCTGCTGTGAAGACCGGTGACACAGTACTCTACTTAGAGGGTGCCACAGGATTGCGTACGCAAAAAACCAAGCTCTGCATATATCTTGCTGTGACTCAAGTTGCTTGCGTACGCAAGCAAAGCACGGGAGGCGTGCGTCCCTTAATATGAAACTCTCTATTATATATGGTTGAAGAAAATCGAACCCTCGCCAACCGAAAAACAAAAAGAAAAACGAGAATGTCTTTCACGTTTTCTTCAACCGGGTTGTTTCCTCGCCGGGACGAGCTTTCGTGGAACCCTCGATTACATATCTATTATACATGGTGGCGAATATAAGTTCATAACTGCCGCGGTGGCTCAGTTAGCTAAGCCGTTGCGCTGCTAAGTACGAGGTCACGGGATCGAATCCCGGCCGCGGCGGCAGCATTTCGATGGAGGCGAAATGCAAAAACACCCGTGTGCTTGCGTTGTAGTGCACGTAAAAGGAACCCCAGGATGGTCAAAATTAATCCGGAGCCCTCCACTACGGCGTGCCTCATAATCAAAACTGGTTTTGGCATGTAATCCCCCCCCCCCCCAAAAAAAAAAACGAAGAATGTAATTTATAGGTTATGTGTGTGTTTTAAAGCGAATGCGTCCTTTGACGACCCTACAGGATATGGCGTGACTGCTCTTGCTGCTAAAGTGTCTGCTGATTGCTTGCTGCTGGATCAGTTGGTATCTCGTCAGATATATTGGTGGATATATATTCCAAGGTGCTATCTTGCACGATTGGCCGGTGCCGGACATGCAGCGCAAACCGGCACCGCATATAGTGCAAGCCGAAGCTAGCCCAGGGCGGCACGGCTTGCTCTATATCCACAGCCGGGACGTACTTACGTCAGGGCGGACGTGAGCTTCAACACAAACACGCCGTCCGCGTCACTCCGTCACCGCCATTCGGTCGCCCTCATTTCGTCACCTCCATTGCGTTTGCGTTGGGATCATTCCTTCGTTGTCTTGCCGTCGCCAACGTTCCACAGTCCTCACTTAGTCGTCTTCACCGCGTTGCCATTTTGTCGTCATCACGCCGTCATCGCACGTCATTTTAATCATGCAGTCGTCGTCATTCTGTCGTCATCACGCCGCCCTATGATAATATGCCATCGTCATTGTGCCGTGGTCGTCATTGAATCGCCATCGTAGAGTCGTCGTCGTACATCGTCGTCACTGCGCCGTCGTCATAAAGTGGTCGTCGTGCCATCATGGTCGCTTTGCCGTCGTCATTCTGTCGTAGTGGTTCCAGTGTCGTCCTCCAACTGTCGTCATCATTCCATCGTTGCCATGTCGTCGTCGACATTGCGTCGTTGTCATACAGTCGTCATCATGCCATCGTGGTCGATCAAGTGTCGGTCACCCATTGCCGTCACGCCGTCGTCGTCATCGTCATGCATAGAGCACACAGCGCGGTGTGTGTGTGTGTGTGTGGGGGGGGGGGGGGGGGGGGGGGGAGTGTTCTTGAGTGTATGTATGTGTGTGTGTGTTCTAGAACGCGGGTGGGCAGAATTGCGTCTAATTACTTCGCTATGGTGATCCACATGTTCGCGCACCTCAAGTTTATGTTGACCTGGACGTTTCCTGGTAAAAATATGTGCAGCTTGATCGTGTGCTCTGTGCTTGCAAATGATCCTTGAGCAAGAACAGCTTTCTTCGCAAACGCCAATAAAAGATTCGCTTAAACGGATTCCCTCAGTGCATGGCATCCGCACTTTTTTCTAAACATGCGATGTCTAGGAAATGTTCGCGCCATTAACTATAGCCAGCTACCTCATTGTCGCAAAAATATGTATCGAATGGTCTATATGGATGCGACAGTAGCGGATCACATCCAGTAGCATACCAACTATTTCTCGAGTGAGAGGGCAAACAGCAAATGATCCGACCCCTCCTCTCTCTCTCTCTAGTATATATATATATATATATATATATATATATATATATATATATATATATATATATACAGTCGAATCCGGATATATCGAACACGCTTATAACGAATTATTGTGTATATCGAACCGCTGTAAAATTCCCTTGAAAATCGCCTGCAAATGTATAGGGCTGGTGCACGCGTATATAGAACGCCCGTTCACCAGCACATTCGTTATATCGAAGTCGGCGCCACGCCGAAGACCTCCAAGTGCACTTCTTTGTGCACTTTGAGGACTTCTGGTGCCTGGAGGTGGAGAAGAGAGTCAGGTGAGCCGTGTGGGTCGTGTGTGTGTGTGTGCAGTCAATTGAGCGCCGTCGAGCCCCATCGAACCCCGTCGAACTGATCGGCCAGCCCACGTCAACATTCCTTCTTTCCAATTTTTATGACGTCGTCGTGTGCGTTGAGTGCCTATTGGTAAGTTCGTTTTCCGTAAGCGGTGGCCGCTGTAAGTGTAAAGAAAAGAATCAACTTGGACTTCGCAATGAAGTTGAAAATGATCCAGCAATTTTTTTTTTTTTTTGCAGGTAAATAAAGTGCTTGCTTTTTCTTTTCCGAGTTGCGTACGGTAACATAGCTTCTTCTTCTTCTTTCTGGGGTTTTACGTGCCAAAACCAGTTCTGATTATGAGGCGCGCCGTAGTGGAGGGCTCCGGAGTAATTTTGACCACCTGGGGTTCTTTAACATGCACTACAACGTAAGCACACGGGCGTTTTTGCATTTCGCCTCCATCGAATTGCGGCCGCCGAGGCCGGCATTCGATCCCGCGATCTCGTGCTCAGAAGCGCAACGCCTTAGCTGACTGAGCCACCCCGGCGGGTTAGAAGTAACATAGCGGCCCTCGGACGCACCAGTCGGTAAGCCGCCGTTTGCCTCAGGGACTATTATATTATATATCGAATTACTCGTATCTAAAACTTTTTCGTGATCCCCTTCAGATTCGATATATCTGGAATCAACTGTATATATATATATATATATATATATATATATATATATATATATATATATATAGAGAGAGAGAGAGAGAGAGAGATAATAAAGGCGACGAGGCAACAGCTATGCTGCTGCCTTGCACCAGTTTGTAAGGCAGCAGCACAGCTGTTGTCTCGTCGCCTTTATTCGGCTGAGCCACGCGCTGAACGAAGATGGCGCGCACAGTGATGATGATCATGTACAGGTGAAGATGAAGGATGAATATTTTGCTCACAATATATATATATATATATATATATTGCTAATTGCAAATTACCATTACCCGCTGTGGTTGCCTAGCGGTTAGGGCGTTGCGCTACTAAGCCTGACGTCGCGGCATGAAATCCCGGTCGCGGCGGCCGCATTTGGATGAGAGGCAGAATGCAAAAACGCCCCTGTTCAGTGCATTCGGTACACGTTAAAGAACTCCAGGTGGCCAAAACTAATCCAGAGTCCCCCCTCTACGGCGTGCCTCATATTTATATCGCGGTTCTGGCAGGTGAAATCCCAAAATTTAATTTCTTAACATGACTATTTATTAGAGGTTCAACTGAGGGCCGAACGCGAATAAACTTCGCGCACAGACTCCAGCGCTCATGACGTCATATTGACGAATGGTTTCGTAATATTTTTGCCCATCTCAGTTTTTATCCGCCGCCACAAGAACCACGAACGTTGCCAGGCCAAGTATTCAATTATCTTAGAATGCAGCGTAGTCCACTTATATCTCAAGCTTCGACGAACAATTACGAGATCTATGAAATCCCAGAGGTACTGTGGGTTAACTTCAAGTGCGCATCTTTCTAATATACCAAGACATTGCTTGCTCCATAGCTTTTAAATTTTCAGTTGAAGGCCACTAACCTACCGATCAAGCTCTGTGTTTATCTTAAGTGTCCATTCTTATCAATCACCGTCGGTGTTACGTAGTTGCAAGGAAATTTTCAACCTTAAACGTGTGGTGATTCAGCCAAAGAAAGGACACTCCATATCTTTTTTTTTTTTCGTCTTGGTGGGCTGTATGTAGGAGACATCACCACTCGGTATGACTGCAAGCTGTCTTCTATAGCTGCGAGCTGACTTCCATAATTACCACACCACTTAGGAGAAACTATCACCATATTTTTTCTCCATTTACGAACTCCGCATAAAGTGTTACCTCTCGCGAGTCAACACTGTAGCGTGGTTGTATTGCTCCTGTGTGGAACAAGTAACCAGGTGCCACTGATGTGACTTGCACTATATGTTCAACCGCTCGTTGTCAAAGGACTAGACGAGCGCAGACGACACGCCATGCAGCAGCTCTCTTGTGTCGACTAATGGTTTCTCTCTCTTAATTACCCCCACCACATTTCTTAGGCGACACTCGAATTACATGTCTAGCAATGCGTGCAAAGATGACGCGCAGTGACGTAGCCAGGAATTTTGTTCGCTGCCTGTTGTGCACGCCCCCCCCCTCCCCCCCCCTTTTTTTTTTTTTGTCTACACCCCTTATATTAAGAGGCCAGGACTACGTTCTGGGCCACCGTGCAGTGTGATATGCACAGCGGCTCCCAACCAAAGTCTAAATTTTGGTGATATTTTATGCCATACCAATTCACCCAATGCTCAACCTCACACATTTGGTCTCACGAAAGCTCTCACTAGTTCGAAGGATAGATACCCAGGAGGAGCCTCACATCCTCATCAGGTTCCTTAAGACTACGTGAGGAACTGAGCTATGCCAGATGACAATCTTCACTACGAGCTTCGTACGACCGTACGAAGCTTGTACACAAACAAATGAAAAATATTTGCAAAAAGTTTCGTTTATTCTGGAATTTAAGTAGAACGAAATTAAGTGTGTAGAAATCGAACACGACAGGACTTCGAGGCCATTCCCCAACCAAACTCCGTAGCTGCTTATAACCCGTGTTCCGCGATGAAAACAGTGTCATAAAACTATCTTGTTAGCGCGTACCAGCTAGGAACCATTAAGAAGAGTACCAGGTATTCCTTCGCCAGCGTTAGGTGAGCGCGTTAGGAGGCAAAATACAGATGACTTATTATAGGAGAGGCCGAGAGGGTCGACGCAAGCTAGCGTACACTATAGATGACAGTTCATTAGTACGGAAATATAATGAGTCGGTAATGATCGATGATCTAGTCCAGAGGTGTCCAACCTTTTTGTCAAGAGAGCCGAATTGGAGACCAGTGGCGGTGCCTAGGGCCGGGAAGTAAATTGAATAAATAATAGGGAAAATAAATTCGTAAACTTAGGTAATTGTACTGGGCGTAGACTAGAAAACTTTATTCTAATTAATCGGCATGCTTTCTTCAAGTAATTGTAATTACATTTAAATACAATTATTTGTTACTGTAATTTTCTTATTTCGAAGTCCTTATTAAAATTAGTTGCGTTGAACTCTTGGATTAACGTGCAAATGAGCGAAAAACTATTTTATGATTACAATTTCGCTTCTACCGCCAAGTCTTCGTGAGTATATATAATTTTGAAATAATAATAAACAGTCGTGGTGGAAAACAATTAGCTTCTTCGCATGTCCCGGCAGCACGCAGTTTTTCTACTCCTTCAGTCATTCAGTCTGCACCAAGCAGATATCTACATGACGTTGAGGTGATCTAGGAAGCGTCCCCATTCTTCACAAAGGGTCGTTTGTTTTACTGGAGTGTCGTTACCGCAACTCTGGTATTTCTAAGAATCCGTGCTGCCTTTTGTGCACAGTGCTTACGTTTTAGTAGTTTAAAAGCGCAGCTCAGTTGGAGTAGTATTGTCGAGAGTATAATAGCGTGTAATGAAGAATAAGCGCCGGTTAGCCCGGCGCATCTCCAGCGTATGAAATGTAACGAAGAAGTGCCGGTCAGTCAGACGCATCACCAGCGCTTTACGCACGGGGCCGGTTCTGACTGCTCGCAGGGTTCTGACTGTATACCGCGCACCGAGTTCGACCTCTCACTCCTTGCGTATCCTGTCAATAAACACCTTGACAAGGGCACTGCACAAAACAGAGGACATTCGTGTTGTTTCGTACTGCTCTCTGTCTTGCGTACTGCGCTATTTTATCATTGACAATGTTTGCCTTTCAAGAGTTGCCGGAAAAGCCGACTCGCATAAATTAGCGTATAGGCTTATCTTAACAAAATGAGACAGAAATTTTACGCATTTGAAAAGCTGCCCCATCATTTTCTCTTTCTGTTTTCTGTGATCGCTGCCATGCAGTCTTTTAATTGCTATATTTTGCAATGTGATATTTATCAACAGTAATCATGCCCGTACTGGATAAATTATTACTTAAGTAGAAGCGTTACTTCAAAGAGATCTCCGAGTGCACACAAGCATTTTCGGATGGCCCGCTAAGCTCATTTTCTTGCATGGTTGAACCGAATAACCTTATTGAAAAATAACAGTGACTGAACGACTAATAAGTTACTGGATAGGTAATCGACCAAATCGCCCAGTCCTAAAACATAAGCCTTTCATCGCAGGTTTGCAAATGCGGTTAAAAAAACAATCTGAGGTAGGTGATTACAAGTCCTTTATGAGGGGTACTTCCTATTTACATAGTAACCACATTGTTACGCTGTTGAGACACAGAACACATCGAGCACTTAAAATTGAACGCCTTCTAGAGCACTTAAGAAACTCGTAGTATTTGCAGAGACATGAATCGTTGGAATCGGACATGAATCGGATTGGCACATACGGCAATGACAACGCACGACAGCACTAAAATAAGGCATGAATCACAATATGCATGATGTGGGAAAGAAGATTTAACAAAATTATTAAGGCGTTAAACTTGAAACTATAAGAACAATGGTGACCAATGACAACAACGTACAAGATATAAGACACTGTACTGTCAGACCAAGCTAAACGGATAAAAATTGCAACATATTAAACACAAACACCTGATCAGCAAACTATCAACATTAATAAGTACGTTAATAAACAAACTTTGGAACAGAATTATCATCCAAAAAATTCGGTGTGGAAGAATACGTATATTCACAAATTTAAATTAGCACACTCACACATTTGCAATATTACCATATGTACAAATAGGGAAGCAGCTGACGATAGCAAAATGGCGCACGGGGCTCTAAGCGGAATGCAGTATATTTGATTTCATGGGAATTGCACGCAAGAAGACACGACTTCATTCACAACTCCGAAAAAGCACAACCAATGTTCCTTCCCCATTTATCTGTCGATTCCCAAAATACACAAAAAGTCTAGCCAGTCTGTTTCTGCACTATTCCAATTGGCCCAGTCCCACCTATTTGAAAAATTTGGAGATTAAATTAAAGTATTCATGGGGACGCATCTGTACGCAGCGACGCCCAATGCGCTTCTGCAGCTCTCTTCTGTCCTTCGACTGACATCAAACGGTTGTTTAGAATACTTCATCCAACCTCATCAACAACTGCAGAACTGCAGTGATTAACGTTGCTTTGAAGTACGTACACGAAGAATTAAACGCATTGAAGGTCGTCATTCTTACAGATTCCCGTGCTACCCTCAGCAGACTGAGGCAAGATGCCGATAGCCCAATTTTATGCAGTATCCAAGAATCTGCCGGCAAAATTACTTCGCATGGAGTGTCCCTCATTGCCCAGTGGATACCCTCGCACGTGGGCATCGCTGGAAATGAAGAGGCTAATCGCCTCGCTTCAAGTTCTGCCCACCCCGAATGTGACTGCCCTGTACGTTTGAAAACGCTCGTCATCTGATACGCCGACACATCCTAAAGCAGCACCCAGACCGGCGTGTTGCAGACGGATCGTTCCCTCCCCGTGTTCGTGGTCAAGGCTTGCCTCGTCGTGCTAGAGAACTGCTATACAAGTTGAGGTTTGGATGTGTGTTGGTGCGCGAACGCATATACCGACAAGGACGTGTGGACAGCCCGTCGTATACGTTTTGTGGCTCTCGTGAAACATTTGAATATCTCGTTTTAGAGTGTCCCGCATTTGCTGCGCAGCGCGCATTGCTAATTAAGGAATATAGACTTATCGAACTACAATGTGCGACCCTTGACGATTGCTTGTTTCCAAGGGGGTGCGCTGCTCGACATGACCAGGCCCATCGAGCCCTGCTAACATTTCTGTACTGCTTTAGCCTCCCATTTATATACATTATTTGTGTATTTGTTTTGTTCTGTATGTGTCTCCGTCATTTGCTTATTTCCTGTTTTCTTTCCTCCTACTTTCATTTCCTCTATTCCCTCCTCCTGAAAGAGTAGGCAGGCGCTGTGCCCCTCTCGGTGGCAGTTGTCAGCTTGCTCCCTCCCTATTTCCTTCATGTCCTTGTGTGTATATGTGTACAAATAAAATAATAATAATAACTTCAAGAAGTATAAAGGGGGCTAATGCGAGTCGTAGACCTGATGCTTTGACTAATTGTAACGGGAAGCCTGAAGCCAATAATGGGCTGAGAACTCATGTGCTCGTCAGATAAATTAGCCCTCTCAACTTCCCACTTTTAATAATGGATAAATAGAGAGATAGATAAATAAGATGCCGAAGGCGGGAAGCTTAACCGGAGGATAAATACTCAGTTTGCTACCCTACACTGGGGAAGGGGTGAAGGGAAAACTGAAAGATAAAGAATATATGCACGCATAAAGAAAGAGAGGCGGCTAAAAAATATAGAGAAAGCTTGCTTACAAAGGTAGGCAGTGCGAAAATTGATAGATACCTGTGGGAAAATGGCTTTAAGATTGCGGAACTGCTCAGTGCCTCGTAATTTAGAGAAATTGGTGGTATTTTATATGTAATTGCCGTCCAATACGTAGTTTGACTGCAGTTAGATCACTTAATTGAGTGGAAGCTGGCAGTGTGTCCAAATCGCCGCTAAATGAATTTTGAAATTTTTGTAGTTCCTCCTTCATCGCATAATTGTCACAAAATCGCTCGAAAAATTTTGTGCGTAGAAAGCCGAGGATCCTTGTCGGAAATAGGGAATAAAATGCCCTATTAGCCTCCACAATAATCCTTGATCCACAGCGGAAGCGCTCTCACTTTCGAATTTACAACTGCTTCTCTAAAAACTGCACTTTTATCCTGAAGCTTTTAAGATCCGTGTACAGGACATGAATGACGTGTGCCTCTCCTTGCACTTTCACATTGAGCTTATGTGGTCCGCAAGTGGACGAAAAAGGCTCATTTTCAGAGCCATGGCGTAACTGGATTTTAATGGCTAGGCGCGATCCGTCTGTGCTCGTTATTTCTTCCCTAAGGATAAAAAAACAAGAACGATGCAAATATTTTCCGCAGCTCAGCCATTGAACTCTCGTGTAAAACGCCAAGTCAACGCACTCAGACTCCGTCGCCTGCAGAAAATTATGGAAATGGCCATGATTGAGCTCATGTGACCACATAATATTAGCAGCTGAAGCAGCAGGTTTCAGAACACACGACCTGCCCACGTACTTCCTACGGAGGGCCTACTCGTGAATCATGCAGTGGAAAAACATGGGCTTTGAAAATCCGCCAGCTCCGACAGCTGTTATTATTCGCCCGACGAGTCCTTCTGTAGCTTGTTCTGTAACTGTTCCTCCTGTTGTTACCGGTTTAAGTGCTCTTCACCAAGCTTGACCATTGGAAACAGGCAAGCGGGTGCGTATATAGATAACACGGTGACTGCAAAATATTACTAGAGACCGGAAGTTTAGGCACTATAAAATGCTGTTTTAGGCTCCTATAACACGCACTAAAGCTGTCAGTGAAGACATATATAGACGCCAAATACTGTCTCTTGGGGCCCCTCCATGTACAGGCTCAATTAATAAGAACTTCCAGTCTGCATTTGAGGATGAATAATGATTTTCTACGGCACGCAGCCCACTAAACACCTGTTTTGTGAAACTCATTTTATTTTCTCGATAAAACGGAATGAATCAAGTAGCGCAGGTTACAAGATTTATCTGAATGAGGTCGCGGGATCAAATCCCGGCCACGGCGGCCACATTTCGATGGGGGCGGAATGCGAAAACACCCGTGTGCTTAGGTTTAGGTGCACGTTAAAGAACCCCAGGTGGTCCAAATTCTCGGAGTCCCCCACTACGGCGTGCCTCATAATCAGATCGGGGTTTTGGCACGTAAAATTCCATAATATTTTTTTTTAATAACAAGATTTGTCTGAAATTCAGTGTGACTATAGACATCACGAGAAAATTTGTGAAAGCAGTGACAAACAAACGCCATCTCAAGACTTCCTGTTTTCACATTGCGCTTTTTATCACTGAATATTGGTTTGTATGCAGAAAAGGAACACTCGCCACCCGCCGAGGTCAGCGGTACATATTTGTACTTCACAACATTATGTGATCCAATGCCCTGTTCAATTACAGGATGTTCGTCAGTCAGGCCCTTTCACCGTTCCTTTAGTACAAAAAAGCGCGAATTTTATCCAAGGCTGATTGGAATTTCGAGCTCTATCAGCAATGGGTCCATTGGAAATGGGGGCAAACCTTACCTGAACGTCCAAAATTATCCTCACGTTCCGGCTCGATGTTGCGCCCCATCACTCAAGTATCTCGATGATGTCGGCTAAAAACGTAAAGTGGGCGCAAAGTACGCTAAGTCACTTTCAAGTGTATCTACGCGTAGCACAGCTTGAGCCCTTTTCACAGACATTCTATAGTCTGTGGCGAAGCCAAATAAAACAGCTTTTACACCAGCAACGTATTTGTGAACAATCGGCTGCCTTCAGCCACATTCCCCATTGGCTGACAGCACTATAAATAAAATAATGTTAGGGAAAAGAGGGAATTAAATAGTCATATTTAGGCACAATATAAAGTGCCACTAGAACGTTTCTAGACCCATAGTTCGCGCTTATGTGTTGAATACGCCTGATAAGCACGTAAGGAAAAAAAAATTGGCATTTGCCTAAAGTTCTAGTCTCTAATTTCGAGAACGATTTATCCCGCGAGAACTGCTGAAAATTTAAATGACGAAAGCCCACACGCACTTCTTCTCGAAGGAGCAACTCGGGCCCGCCAGGGAGACAACGTCACACACAATGAGTGCGTCCGAGTTTGCAGTCATCAGGTTTATCATTGTCGACTTACCAGAAAAAATCTCTGATCCCAATAATTAACGTCATACTTCTTATCATAATCACGATTATGATTTAGGTTCGAGAACATACAATAGAAATTGACGACGCAGGTTCTGACGTCAGTATAACGCATTGACGGAAGCACGGTAAAAGAAATATTCGCAGATCAACGTATCAGACAGTCGAAAAGAATTTACGCACATAAAAACGTTTTCCTGGAGTCATGCGTGAAGAATAAGCATGAAGTGCGCAAAATAAAAAGAATGCAATTCAATGGTAATTCTCTTCCATTGGGAAATGACCTTTCCAGCTGGGTTCTCTCACCGTCTATACTTGCGTACTTATCCTTCGCACATTCACACACGGGTAGCCCGGCGCTAGTGCGCGAACACATTTAAATAGAATGATGGATTCTTCTGTTTATCACTATAGTTGCTCTATCCTTGGAGTCAGGCATCACTTGGATGTCGGCAGGCCGCCTTGCTAATTTCCATGCCGCACACTTGTCTGTGGGCCGTTGTAGGTCATTGTCGCAGGCGAGACACGCATTGAGCACGTGCAAAATTTTAAAAATATATATATATATATATATATATATATATATCCGGGAAAAGAAAAGAAAATAACATGAAATTAGCTACGTACCGGCGTTCTAGTGCATTGGAATGTGAAGCCACGTGTCGACCTTTCAGTGAAAACAACTTCCCAGTGTCGAAGTGTGTGCGTGATAAAAAAAAATGTGGTATTTAAACGCGGCAATTCATATTTTTTTCTGTAAAGTTTCTTGCTGCGCAGGCCGGTATTCTCGTGGAACATATAAGGACACTAGAGGAAGATATTAGGTCAATGTAGACTGTTAGAATGCCCTAACAGAAACCTCACAGCGTTTGTCCCGTGCCAAGAAATGGCTCAATATTGTATTTCAGGAAAGCATATAAGCAAGCCCTTGGGCTCCCTTACGCTACCGCTAATCTACTACTGTAATCCCTAGCTATACACAACTCCGTGGACGAAATTATCGAACCCCAGTAAGCCAGTCAAAGAGAACGCCTCGATCTCACACCTGCGGGGCGCCAAGTTCTCCAAAGGCTCGGCAACTCAACCCACGCAGACAAGCACTTTTCCGCGCACTCCGTTCCTCCGCATTAGCACAAAAAAATCACCATTGCCCCCATAACCCACAATATGTACCCGGAGTACCATCAAGACAACCGGGCAGAGAGGGCCTAACATGCTCCACAAATAATACCACCAACAGCTGTCCATGTACACTCGTATATACTACAGGGTTGTATCGCAAACCACCAAGCTCAGGTTGCCTCAGTGGTCACCCACGACTGGTGACGAACTCACATCGGCCACCACCCGGACCATGACAATCACAGAAGCCGAAGATGCAGGCCATCGCACTCGCTGTCATTGTCGTCGAAGCGAACAATTTCCGAACCGTTACAAGGTCGCGCCACGGACTACATGGGTTTTATTCTGTATATTGACAAATCCCGCCATATTGTCAAATTCGCCATCTTGTCCGCTCTGATTGATTGAAAGAGCCGCTATAGCCTCTCTGATTGGCTGAAAATGCCGGTATATATAACAAAATTTGACAATATGGCGGAATTCCCACAATGTACAGAATAGCACTCCATTTCAGCGACTTCAGCTGACATCCCATGGACGCGGAATTTCCTCCTGCTTGCAGTCAGCTTGAGCTTCGTGAGCCAGCGGAATGACCTCAGCACTACGCCACACTGAAAGTAAGAGCGCGAGTGGCTTCCGATTGAGAGAAAATGAAGCTTTTTGACCACTCGCAAGCTCGGCTTGGCGGTCCCTACGTGGGACTAGCCGGGTGGCGTGGGGTCTCCCCTGCGTCTTCTCTGGACCTCAATAAAGTTATTTCACTCACTCACCCGCAACGTCGTCAAGGGTGACGTCAATGAGTTCTTTTATTGCGATAGCAATTATATGGACACTCAAAAGCAGATTTCTGCCGTCGCCGTCGCCGTCGCCGTGAGGTTCCGTATGACGTCATTTGGAGAAGAAATCGTCGCCGCGCACCGAACGCTGTATGTGCGAGTGAAAGGGCGCGAGGGGCGCGTCTTTCACGGGGAGTGAACGCACGGCGGAGAACAAACGCGCGTTCTGCGCCGTGCTCGCTTAAGGGCTGCAGAAGTAGGCGTCTCTGTTCTCCTTCACAATCACCATGTATGCAGAGCAAACGCGCCTTCTTCCGACGAGCGAGAGGCCGTGGGGGAGGGAAGGGAGGCGACGTTTAGCTGCGGCACTCTGTGCCTATTTATATCAGAGGCTCCGGCAACAGTCACCAACGCCGCACGCATTTTGAGCGAACGCGGGCAAAACGCCGATGGCGTCGACAACCGCTCTGCGTGTTGCCGATGCTGCTGCATGTCCAAGTTTATACAGCTGATAAAGCTAATATCATTCCTCCGTATAGCTCTCTACAAGTTTGCTATCGCAATTGATGCTTCGCCTTTCAGGAGAAACTGCGACAACTTTTTTGAGAATGGAACAGCATTTATTCGGTGTTAAAATGAAATGTAATCATCTTTGTCATTATCGGTGGTTCATTTCTAGTGACAGATCTATCACGATGCAATGTGACGTCATTGAAGTAATGCTGGAATGTCCCTGTCGTGTCGCTGATCGGATTCGGGACTTACCTCATTTTCTCGCTTACTGAATCTCGGTCCTCGATAATATTGAGGTCTTAGACGTTTTCGGGCATTATACTATCAATTTAACTAAATTTAATATTTACATTTAGTGTCCGTTTAAGACTCTGCGGTTTCTTGCAACTATGAATTATGAGCGCTGTCCGGTAATCAGCTTCTTTCTACATGCAAATGCGTACGTAGAGGTATTAGAAGGACTCTGGTGCTACTACACTGCTCACAAACAGTCCCGATTCTACTATTTATATAGAAAGCATGCATAGCGCTGGCGATTCCACATGCACTTAAAGGACGACTAAAGCGAAGCACAAAGTCACTTTAGATTTATAAAATTTATTTTACAACTCAATTGTCGTTAATTTCACATTATAAGGTTTATTACTAGAAGTGACAATAAACGCAAAACTTTCATTTCTTTTTGTTTTTCTATTTGTTTCGCGCCTAAACCCCATCGCCGGGACGTCAGTGTGACGTCATGGATTTCATTGTATGTTCTCACACGTGCGCCGTTGCGGCGCAGTAAATGTGGCCGAAACTTGCATTTTCAGCGTATGGTTTCTTTAGAATACAATGTAGATCATCTATACCGATAAATATTGAAACAAGCAGGCGCCGTCAAAATCGATGACGTCACGGCGAACTCGTGCGGCATCTTCAAGGCGGTGCCGCCACCCGCTTTTCCTTTTTGCGCCTTTTCTTTCTTACTGAGCCTCTCAGTAATAGGGTTTATTTAAATAAATAAACGCTGTTATTTTATTATCGTAGAAGCTTTTTTTCTAAGTACAACGGCTCAATATATTCTTTCTCTAGTGTACCTTTAAAGGGTTTCACGCCAGATGCAGCCTGAAATGTCGGTTGCATGTACTCTGGCTCGTGTGAAATGCTGTCCTCAGCCTGTTCTACCGTCAGACATTGCAAATTAGTTTAGCAATGGCGGAGATAGAAGCAAATGAAACGTATCGAGATTATCTTGCGAGGAGGAGAGCAACCCTTACCGTAGCAGGGGTTATCTCTCATTGCCTCGACCAGTGCCCACAAGCGACGTAGCTCGCCTGCCTTCTGCCACATCGGAGCAAGGGGCGCACGTGACGTTTACGTCACGAAGCTGGCTCCTCTCTCTCTCTCTCTCTTTCTGACTTCCTTGTTAGCCCTTCTTTCCTTGTGGTAACACCGCCACTTTAGCAGTGCGGTGCACTTCCTGAGGTGGTGTAGTGCGCGCTCTGCATTTTACGGGAATCCCCGAGTTTTTCGCGTTGCTTGTGGCTATTTGTGCGCTGCAGGCAGCATGCGTGTGACGTGAAGGCAGCAGCTTGTGACGTCGTCTCTGCTGGTGGGGACAGTGGGTCCTCCGAGAAGAAGGGCGCGGGGGGTTTCGTTATATACTTGTGCTATTTTCGCAGCGTACATCGTTGCTTTACTTCGTATACACGATTTTCGCCGCGTGATCTGCGCACCACGATTATCAGTTTGCAGTGTCCAAAACTCGTGAGGGACATTTAAGGTGTACCTAACACGAAAACGCGGAGAGGGCATGGTTGTGTTGAGGTCCAGAAATACTATGCTTATGGGTCTTTACGTGTACGTTAATCGGGAGCACATTGCGATGCGTTACAGGGTGCCTGAGTTGGAGACTTAGTTTAGGGTGCGGGAACGCAAACATTAAGGAATCGTAAGCGATGGTGGCGCAATTTGATTCCTCTTGTCAAACCTGTCTAAGACAAGACAATCCTCTTGGTCCCGACGTGCCGTTTCTACGGACGTGAGCATGGCCGAACGATCTCCGAAATGGCGCGAAATCGCCCTTGCGATTCGCAAGAGCTGAGATGCAGCGAAAGCTTGATGCACCATTTGTCGACAGTCAGTGATTGCAAGCATCGAGAAAGTAAGAGAGTTTTGCTTGTCTGTAAACTTCTTGCCGCTTACGGATTGCCGGGTCACTGTAGCCGCAGCAGAGCGCAATGTCAGTGGTGGTCACTGGAACCTGGAAAGCGCCCGCACAGACAACAGTGTGGTCTTGTTGCCAGGTTTGATCCAACACGTCTCTCGGGAGACAACAGCTCGGCTGTGTTGTCTTGCTTGCTGCAGCTTATATGAAATTAAATCGACGTATTTCTTCGCCTTTTTGTTAAACGATGAGATAGTGCATGTATGATGCATCTTCAGAAGTTTTACAGGTATAAGTATAATCGTAAATTGCCGGCCAAAGTGCATGAAGCGAAACGGGCGAACAGACGGCCGCTTGAACTTCCGTGATGTTGTACTCGCCACCCTCATCAAATTTACCGATAAGTTTTGTCTTCATTGTTGAAATATAATCGAAGTGAACTAAATTGCTCTATAATGTGCATAATTAAGAAGCATTGCACGTGTTTTAGGGATGTATACGTCGCCGGCACGTCCATGCATCTGACGAGCTGACGGCATCGCGCGAGGTGATCTCAATGCGCCCGGGTATCTACAGCATTTGCGCCAAAGAGCTGTCGGTGTAAATTAGAGGTTCACGGCGGACACGAACTGGCCAGGGCTGAGCGTGTATTTTTGGTTCCGAAAATGCCTGATTTTTTTCCTCACTCTCTCTCTCTTCTTTACTTTCTCTCCTCTGAGCGTTACGTCAGCACCACCTCATCTTTGTGACGTCCTGCTCTGAAGCTTGTCTATACGCGGCCGCGGCACTGCTGCGTGCTAAACGGCTCGACGGCACAGCAAAAGATGTGCGGGGGTCCTTTGCCCCCAGTTTGCGAGTGTGCGAACGAGTCGCTCGCAAATGCGCTGCATGCTGCCTCGTCTGGCCAGAGCATCCGCTGCCGTAAGCACACAAACACTGGTTCCACTTCCGCGTGCCGTGGAAGCCGGAGAGCCGCACACACACACAGACCCGCGCATGTGTTTCTTTTCTAGAGGTCGGTTAAAAGAGGGATGTGAGCCGGAGAGAAAAAAAAGATGGGGGAGAGTGTGAAAGGGATGAGATTCGCTTTCCGGGGCCGCCAAGAGGTAGAACGCGCGCTGTGGCTCATTCGGGTACGGAGACGTGCCTTGGGCCTCGTTGCGTGGGCTCGGCGTGTTGATTTTGCGCTAACTAGCTTCATAAATCAGTCGACTTTGGCCTCGCGGAGTTCGCCTTGCTCTGTGCGTGCTCGGATGTGCGTACGTGCGAGAAGGAAGAAAGAAAACGAGCGAAAGATGCGGAGGAAGTTGAGGCCGAAGAAGAAAAACAAATTGTAGCTATGTTTGCGCGAGAGAGAGGGATGCGAGGAGTTACGAGACAGCCGCGGAAGGCGAGGACGAGGCGGGAAGACGACGCACTGGCGTGACGTCGCTTATGTATCTACACAGCACGCACGTGTGCGCCGCCTAGCGAGACGCTCGGTCGTTACTGTTGCCTTCCTACGGCAATTCGTTGCGAAAATCCGTGCAGTACTGCGGAAGCTACGAACCGAAGCAGTCAAACAAGGTTGTGGTTAGGAAGAACGTGTTCGCACGATAGTAAATGACCGGATTTCAGCGCAAATCAAGCGACAACAAAGTAATACACACAGAACTGGGGTGTGTGCCACTTATGTGTATATTCCTTATGGTCGTGTGCATTGCGCTGAAATAGAGTGATTTACAATCACTAAGACAGGGCACAAAAAATGTACGCTTGTGAAATTGCTTGTTTGTGTCCATTCATATTCAGAGTACAAAAATTTGTCACTCACTCACTCACTCACTCACTCACTCACTCACTCACTCACTCACTCACTCACTCACTCACTCACTCACTCACTCACTCACTCACTCACTCACTCACTCACTCACTCACTCACTCACTCACTCACTCACAGAAGCAAAATTTCAATATCGCTGCCTGTGTTGTAGCATCGTCTGCTTGAGGTCCTCTGCAGCAAACGACGCGGCCAACAGCAGACAGACGCACCTCGCTGTTGAAACCGGCTAACGCTCTCGACTGCCTCACGCGACATGTAGTCTTCCCATCACTGCACTCATTTAGGGGAGCAAAGTATAACACACTCCATGCCGGCATCCTATGGTTGCTCCTTTCATTTCTCTTTTTCCAGCTGGAACGAAGCTGATGCCCTGGTTAAATGGCTGTGCGTTCCTCCCAGTTGGTTTCAGCCGGGCCGCGCTGTTAGAATAGCCGAAACTTTGTTGCTAAAACGAGGGCCGTCGCCACAAGCGGCCGCTAAAGACAGGGCTGCTGCTGCTTCAGTTTGCATCCATACTGTAGACATCAGCGGTCTTGCGAAGCGAAAAATGAGCGCCTCACGGCATCTCTGCTCAGACACCGTGCGCTCGTTCTCTTGTCGCGGTCGCGAGAATGCGCGTTTATCTCTGCCGGTGACTTAACTGGCTCTGGAGAGAGAACAGGCGATGGGGGCACGGAGTGCGAGGGAGGGTGTTGAGGAGGAGGGGAGACAGACAGAGACACTCCGTGGCATTCGTGTTCCGAGACGGCGTCGTTTTGCTCGCGTGTCGAGAAGAGTGCGTCAGGGGCAAGTATGTATCAAATGTAGAATGGGGGATGAGGAAGGGGGAGGGAGGGAGGTTGTACCAGTGCTGGGCCACCGCACTGTGCAGGGGTTGGTGGTGTCAACAGCCTCATATGTCTTGTTTTCGTCCGGACGGCTGAGTGTCTTTCCAATCATAGTTTACTTTTTTTATTATTATGTTTATTTTCACTTAGATACGCGGGTCGAGGCTCGACACTTTCTTTCGTTGACTTCTGGTGTTGCGCAGATGGCGCGAACAAATAAATAAACAAAAGGCTGAGTTCAAGTGAAAACTGCGGAGATATTCGCGCTCTGTTATAAATTTCGCACATTTCAACGCGCACTTTTCTGATGCAATAATAATTTTTACTATTCTTGCTTGCGGCTTCCTTTATGCGATGACATGGACATGAGCGCTGATAACAAGAAAGTACAGGGATAAAAAAAGTAACAGCGATAAAACATGAAAAAGTAACAGGGTTGTTTTGGTCCTTAGGCAACCGGCTCGAGCCTCAAATAGCAAATCACTGTGTTATCGTACAGATTTTCCCTTCTACTTTCTTTCTTCTCATTCTTGTAAATCCCCATGGTTCTTTTTGTTTCCATTCTTTGTATCCAATTCACTGTCTCTGTTCGCTCACTTTCTTTCTGATGACTCCTGTTTGTCTGTTTACAGTTTGAATTATCGTGTACTTGGTTGCCAACTTTCTTGACCTCTTCCTCCGTTCTGTGTCCACGCCTTTCAGATACAGATACTAGTGCACTTTAACCAACCATTTATTTTCGTCCCTGTTCCTGAGTCTTCCTACAAAACTAATTGTGCTCTGTGCTTCTCTGACTTCAAAAGAGGCCCAACCTATGTCCCCTTGCAATGCCTCATTTGCGGTTTTACCGTGGACTCCAAAAGCCAATCGGCTTACTGATCTTTGGTTAACTTCCAACCACGAAATGATATCCGATTTTAAGCATAGAATGGCATTTGCGAACGTTAGGGCTGGCACCATTACTCCTTTCCAGATTCCACGCAGCACGTCATACTTATTGTGGCCCCACAGTGCTCTGTGTTTCATTATTGCTGCATTCCGCTTCCCCTTTATTTTCGTGTTATCTTGGCGGGTGCTTGAGTAAGTCTTTCCTTCGTTTATGTATACGCCGAGGTACTTGTATTGCTCGACTATGGGTATGACTTGTTGTTGAATTGACACCACGTAATTACTCGTCTCTTCATTAAAGATGATAATTCCTGATTTGGCGCTGCTCTTGTGGCGCTTTCTTCAACAACAACGTGTCCGAAGTGTTCTGGTGTTGAATCAGTAGTCTCGCAGAAGGGAAAAAAATCGCTATACAGGAGTGTCACCTAAAACAAAAGACATTTCGATGAAACAGGTTGTAAAGCTCTATTTTTTTCTGTGGAAACACTCCTATGCTTCAGCGCTGTAAAATTCTCTCTGCGGCAGCGTATAATATTACTGCAAAACGGTGCCGATTCTTTATGCAAAAATGCTGAAGGATTTCGCTGAAAACGTCTTTCGCAAATACAAACATCTTCTTTTCATCGTAAACACGTTGGCATCATTTTTCTCGAATAAAATGTTTTCCTTGAAAATATTCGCAGTTTTCACGAAACGGACACCGCACCCTGTCAACGCCGTGTAGCACTCTAGCCGGAATCCGCGCGAGTCAATTCCGGAAACACCGTGTTTGCTGCGTCGCTTGTCAAGCCCTCTTTGGATGTCGCCAAAGAAGCGGTGCGATAAGAAATCTCTGGAACATTGTTTCGTGCCGTGCTGCACACGCATCCACTAGATGCAAGAAGGTGTCATTCCATTGCTTCCATAATGGCAGCGAGGCAAAGAGAAGGCAGCTATGGGCCCAGAAACTGCGGATGGGCAAGCCCGTAATAGTGACGATGGATCATTGAAGCTAAAGGCAGCTTTATCTAGATCTAGGCCAACTACAATTGCTCTTTTAAATACATGTAAAACGCAGAAATGCTTTCTATAGGCAACAGCTGGGCAGACTAGAATGAAATTTGCGGCATTTGAGAGAGAAAATTAAGTTCCGGTAACAGAAGGTAGCAAAATTTTGGTAAGAACCTCGTACTTTTCACAGAAATAGCTAAAAATTGGTAAATTTTGAAAACAACATTGAAACACAAGGCTTACAAATCCGTAATTCTGCGCCAAGAACATATATCGCATTTCTGTAAGCTGTATCTGTTAGAACATTTAAAGCGCTCCAATTTTAAGTAAGGGTTTACAGCTCAGTTTGCAGCATGGTTTATCGGATTTTTTACCTATGCACATCGATGTGCCTCAAGGATCCATTCTTCGACATCTTTTATTTTTAATTTATATCCATGATCTTCCTAATTCCCTCAATAACACAGAGCCATATTTATATGCAGTACTAGCTAGTATTGTGGTACTGCAGTACCACAATACTAGCTACTGACCGTTCACTGTCTTTTCTAACAGGCAAACTTAACTCTGACCTCAACAGCGTATTGAACTGGTGTCGTAATAATGACCTTACAATTAATCCTTCTGAACCAACATTCATAATTTTCTGCTCCAGTCACAAAATTATTTCATTCAACCCCGTTATTACCCTCAGCAATAATTTTATTCACGCTGTCCATGAGGGCTCATTTCTTGGAGTAATATTGGATTCCAACCTCATATACACAGAGAGAGAGAGAGAAAAAAAACATTTATTTAGACCATCAATATTGAAATCACATTGCGTACATTCAACGAACGTTGATGTATGGCATTAGAGTATTGCTGCGAGCACGTCATTATTTTACCATGTCCACCTTGCTTAAGTTGTACTTCAGCTTCATTCATAGTCATCTTAATTACTGCATTCAATCATGGGGAAACACCTATCCCACTCTCCTCATGCCACTCGAATACATACAAGAACAGGCTACTAGAATACTAACATTCAATACTTACCGTTCTGATGTTTCCCATCTACTACAAAGCTTCACGACACTCTCTATAGGGCAATCAGTCCAGTTTAATACCATAATTACCTTGTTCAAGTCTATAAATAATTTATTTTCGTGCAATATTTCATTGGGCAATCGTCTCTTTAACACTAACCCAACCAAATTTGCCTCTGATTGGAAGGTTTTGTTGCCTTCAATACACTAGAACTAGACGTACTGTTTATTTTACAGCGTTATTCTTGTGGAATCGTCTTCCATCCCAAATTAAACATTCTACCTCGTTATTAATTTTCAAAAAGCTGTTGCTACCTTTCTTATCAATACCTAGCACTTTGAATTTTTAGCACGTATTTGTTGCTTTATATTGTAAAGGATTAATGCTTTACGTATGTTTGTTTTTCTTTCTTCTAATATTTTGACTATCTGCATTTTCTCACGTACTGCTGTTCTACTCCACATTCACTGTTTATATAACTTCCTGATAGGAGGTCCCCATGCAGCCTTGTGCTCTGGGACCTCCTTCTGTAAATTTATCGATGCAATGTTTCTACTCCTGAAATGCACATTGATTGATTGACTGACAGCTGACCGGAAATTTTACAATGCTTATGATGTTTTGGAAAAGCTTTGCTCTCCAATTAACGACATATCTGAGAGCTGTGTATAATACACCAATTTCATCCGCTTTAGATGCCTTAATAGGTTTCGTTTACGGAATTCTCATATCGCCGTTTATTGCTGAGTTATAAAGTTAAAAACTTGGTACCTAGTTTGTTTGTTTGTTTTTTCATCTCTCCATTTTAGAAAGTTTTGTAAAATGAAATGTATATTCTTAATAAAAAATCTGCTTGCTCCAGTCACTAGATTTTAATATGTTTCTTTAGATGCAATAAAGCTCATCAAAATAGGTGCTTGTGGATGCCGAGAAAAATATGTCCCATTCCTATTTATTTATTTATTTATTTATTTATTTATTTATTTATTTATTTATTTATTTATTTATTTATTTATTTATTTATTTATTTATTTATTTATTTATTTATTTATTTGAGTAAATATCCCCGGGTAAGAAGCAATATGAAAGGAAGTGGTTGCGTCATTTCAGTAACTTAATATATAATATTACCTAATACAGTGTTTTAAAAGGGATATTTATACGAAGCGCAGGTAAGTTGAATTACTTCAATATCCGTGTCCCCTAGTCTGGAAAGTAACTAAGATGGCAGCACCTGAGGTAAAACTTTCTCTCAACTATTTCACCTACTTGTCAGTTTGCATACAAATATGAGGCAGTAACTCCCCCCCCCCCCCCCCCCCAAAAAAAAAAAAAAAGAAAGACAAAGAAAAGAACGAGAATGGTGTATCACATTATACATAGTCTGACGTATAGGCGGTAGAAAACGTATTGTAGTGTTCGCAGGCATTTCTGGAACATTTGACGCATGGTCACTTTCAGCAGTAGAAAGAGAGAAAAAAAAATAGTTTTCCAACAGTTTGGCAATACAACATCAAAAACACGAGCCATCATCAAAACTAAACAGAAACTTTGGTAACCTGCAAAGAATAAGGCAGCTAGAATATAAGCAAATAATAGATGAAACTGAAAATAATAAAGAGGGTCAAAGTTCACTGTGTATCATTAATTCGACACCATGTCACTACCCCACATGGATACAAGCAGAACCATTCGAACGGTGTTTCACCGTTTGCGACTCGGTACCTCGTATACAAAACACATTCTGCAGAAAATTTTCTAAAGCTGATAGCTAAAAATTAACTAAATTTTGAGGTTTTACGTGCCAAAACCAAGATAGGATTATGAGGCACGCCGTAGTTGGGGACTCCGGATTAATGTCGACCCCCTGGGGTTCTTTAACGTGCGCCCAATGCACGGTACATGGGTCTTATTGCATTTCGCCCCCATCGGGATGCGGCCGCCGCTGCCGGGATTCGAGCCCGCGCCCTCGGACTTAGCAAAGCAACGCTAAAGCCACTACACCACCACGGCAGGTGAGAAGCTGTGCGCAATGTATTTGTGGCCACGTGGATGAGGATACACAACATATTCTGCTAGAATGTCCACGACAATGTGCGCAGAAACAACGCTTAACCTGCGATTTAATGGCATTAGACCACAGGCTTTTCAGCCTTCTTCTTCCTGTGGTTTTACGTGACAAAACCAGTTCTGATTATGAGGCACGCCGCAGTGGAGGGCTCCGGATTAATTTTGGCCACCTGGGGTTCTTTAACGTGCACTACAACGCAAGCACACGGGCATTTTTGCATTTCGCCTCCATCGAAATGCGGCCGCCGCGGCTGGGATTCGATCCCGCGAACTCGTGCTCAGCAGCGCAACGCCTTAGCTGACTGAGCCACCCCGGCGGGTAGGCCTTTCAGCCTCAGGAAGATCCCGGGTCTATGGTCAACATGCTCGTTACAAAAGCAAGCGTTAATGGTCCTCCGAAGATTCCTGGAAGCGAGCGATATTCTCGAAAACTATTGAGTAGAGCATTTATCTATGACAAGCTCACTTTATGCATTTAATTTCGCCCGACTTTGGCCCATTCAATGCCTGGATTCAGGGGCCTTCGTCTGAACCTATTCATTGTTTTCGTTTGTGCCAGTGACTTTAGTGTAATTGCGGGACTGGACTTTGTGTTCCTTTGTTCATGTGACAGGAATTTAAGGTAAATGTTTGACTTAATTATATGAGTTGACTTTGAGATATAGATCTTTTTGTTGCTATTTCTCATCTCTCGCGCATCTCTATGTGAAAAAAAGTTGAAGGCGCGAACATTTTCTAAGCATCATAAATTGCTTAATAAAGAATGCTACTCGCAATCGTCGCTGAACAGTCCATGCAAGAACTGAAGCTAGATTACGGGCCTAAGGTAACGGTAGCCCTTCTCAGATAACTTCCATTCTGGCGCAGCCCGGCTACATGATGTTATCTATAGAAAACCGGCAGTCCTTGTGCATGGGTGCCCCTTCCTTACATAGTCTTTTCACTGTTTTACACGGCATGGCATATGCCATTTATATAAACCCACTTCGGGCCAAAATCGACCGTAAAACGGCCTTTCATTATTGAATTTGTTCACGATAGGCTTTTAATTGGCAGATATCTGGTGGGCCAGTATTGGCCACCTTCATGGTGGGTCCCTTACTTCATTCTGTGGGTTTACACTATAGGGGTATTCGTACGTGGCTCGTCAAGACTGTCGATATATGGTCAGGTTGCCCGCGAAAATAGAGACAGATAAAGGCGCCACGCTGCAACTTTGATAATCGTGACTCGCTGTAAGCGTCAGAAATGCTTGCACCTTTACCTTGCCCAGATACCGCGATGTGGTGCAACTCGTGCAACTCTCATTAGTAATGCGAACACATGTGGCCAGAGCATTTCTGAGTTCTTTCATGTGACTATGATATTATAGCTGTAGAATATGACATGCAGCCAGGCACTGGGTGTTGTGTAACAATTTGGAATTGCTATATTTACTCTTCATTGATTTCTTTTTTCTTTCAGTTATTTTTCAGACTGACAGAACCAGTGCACGTTGCATTGAACAAGGTCACGCAAAATGCATGAAAGTTGAACAGCATTGAGTCCGCGTGGTTCTAATGCAACCTTGTTTTGCTTTACTTCATTTTCATTTAGCGCGTGTGTTTAATTATGACACGCCGTGCACGAGTACTTTCTGTACTTTCGGCGAGTACCGTTGGCGCTTTCAGTAGAGCACGGGACAGGGCGACCTTCTATTCGTCTTTTCTTTTTTTCCGTATCTGTGGCGCGCACGGATCAGACCAGCGCACGCAGAACGAGGGGTTGCCCGTCCTGCGCAGCTGACAAGCAAGAAAAAAAAAAAAAAAAGACACGAAGAGACACGTGACATCATAAAACTAAGCTCGCATGAGCGAGCGCTGCGAATAGCGTCATCCGGTCCAATTTCACCGCCGCCGCTGCCAGGCTTGCTCGACAGGCTGCAAGGCCATAGGCGCTCGCGCGGCTTATGAAACCACCAGCGGCTTGCGTCTGCGCCGTGGCGTGTGCGTGAGCGTTGTGTGAGTGCGTACATGTGTGTGTGTGTGTGCGCATGCGTGCGTGTGTGGGCAGTGCATCGTGAGCGTTTCTGCCTCGTGCTTGCGCGAAACCGCTCCACATGTGAACCGGAAAGGCGGAGAGAGCGAGACGATACTTTCGGTCGTGTGACTTCAATCGCACGCTCGTTTTCCAGTTTAGGACCGAGTTGCCGGAATGACGTGTCATCTATCACTTTTATTTTTCTTCCTACTTTTTATTGGTCTCTCCAAATCGTATACCAACTCTGTATTTTGAGGCCGGCCGGACGAGTCTTCCGCATACCACTACACGTATCACATGTCAGGCGAAACCTTTTACTGCATGCGATATATATCAAGCCTATTATGTAGCGGTTTCCCGGTGCGCAGCTGGCTTTCTCTAGAAGAGGAAAGGCCTCACGTGATGCTGCAGCTTTTGTATTATGACTTAGTTTCTAATTTCGAAGTCTATAGGCCTTCGTGAGCACGTAAGCGCCTTTCCGACACAACAGGCAGTAATTGGCAACCTTGTGATGCGCCAGATTCCTCTGAAAAGTATTTGGTGCATTGCTGAAAGCTGGTGGCGTGGAGTAGAGGTAGAACACCCGACTTCAAATCTGAAGGTCGTAAGTTCGAATCCTGCTCCATTCCACTACATTTTCAGGCATGGAGTGGTGCCTGACACCGGCAAAAAAAAAAAAAAAAAACATATTGCCGAGAGTTAGTGGGGCTATACTAGTTCAGGTGCAACCAAACTAGGCAGGCCCACTAAGCTTCATCAAAGTCACTCCCTCACCAGAACAGGAATTGGCCTCCCTGGTGCAGTATGCGGCCACCACCTCCCTCATGACTCCGACAATTAACCCATGGCCCTCAGTTCCCAGTGGCTGCGGAGCACCTGACCAAGGCGGCGGTCAGACTTGCTACGCGGCAGAGGGTGCTAAGAATCTCTGGGTCAAGGCAGGCCGCCAATGGAAACTGAACCTGGCAACGTTCAACACGCGCACCCTCTCGAGTGAGGCTAGCTTAGCAGGACTATTTGAAGAATTATCAGGCATTTCCTGGGATATTATTGGCCTTAGTGAGGTTAGAACTGGTGAGGCTTACACAGTACTGACTAACGGCCACGTCCTCTGCTACAGAGGTCTTCCAGATAAGAAAGAATCCGGGGTAGGATTTCTAGTGCATAACAACGTAGCGGGCAACATTGATGAATTCTACAGCATTAATGAAAGGGTAGCAGTCGTCGTAATAAAGCTGAATAGGAGGTACAAAATGAAGGTAGTACAAGCCTATGCCCCAACCTCTAGTCACGATGATGAAGAAATAGAACAGTTTTATGAAGATGTTGAACTAGCAATGAGAAAGGTGCAAACTCAGTATACTTTAGTCATGGGCGACTTCAATGCAAAAGTGGGGAAAAAGCAGGTTGGTGAGCAAGCCATTGGTAACTACGGCATCGATTCTAGGAATGCAAGAGGAGAGATGTTAGTAGAATTCGCGGAAAGGAATAGGCTCCGAATAATGAATACATTCTTCAGGAAGCGCAGCAACAGGAAGTGGACCTGGAAAAGCCCTAATGGAGAAACAAGGAATGAAATAGATTTCATACTCTCTGCCGATCCAAGCATAGTGCAGGATGTAGCAGTGTTAGGGAAGGTTAAGTGCAGTGACCATAGGTTAGTGAGGTCTAGGATTTCTCTCAATTTGAAGAGAGAGAGAGTGAAATTAGTCAAGAGGAAACAGGCCAACCTAGAGGCAGTAAGGGTAAAAGCAGACCAATTCAGGCCGGTGCTCGCAAACAAATATGCAGCTTTAGAACAGGAAGATGAAGATAACATAGAGCTAATGAATGAAACCGTAACTAGGCTGATCTCAGAAGCAGCAATTGAAGTGGGAGGTAAGGCACCAAAGCAACCTGTAGGGAAGCTCTCCCAAGAAACAAAGGACCTAATAAAGAAACGACAAAACATGAAAGTGTCCAACTCTAGAGATCAGATAGAATTCGCTGAACTGTCAAAACTGATCAACAAGAAGAAAGTAAGGGATATTCGAAATTATAACGTGGGAAAAATTGAGGAAGCCGTAAAATATGGACGCAGCATGAAATCAGTAAGAAGAAAACTAGGCATAGGACAAGGCAAGATGTATGCACTGAAAGATAAGCATGGTAATATCATCAGCAATTTCGATGACATAGTGAAAGCAGCAGAAGAATTCTATACTGACCTGTACAGTAGCCAAAACAGCCAAGCTTCTTCCATTCGAAATAGTGATGAACCGGATACAGAAGCTCCTTCTATAACTAGCGATGAAGTTAGAAGGGCCTTGAAAGACATGACCAGGGGAAAAGCGCCTGGAGAAGATGGAATAACAGTAGATTTAATCAAAGATGGAGGAGATATCATGCTTGAAAAGCTTGCGGTCCTTTATACGCAATGCCTCACAACTTCAAGTGTACCAGAGAGCTGGAAGAACGCCAACATTATACTTATCCATAAGAAGGGAGACGTTAAAGAATTGAAGAATTACAGACCCATTAGCTTACTTTCAGTATTGTATAAAATGTTCACCAAGATAATTTCCAATAGAATCAGGACAACACTTGACTTCAGTCAACCAAGAGAACAGGCTGGCTTCAGGAAGGGATATTCTACGATGGACCATATCCATGCCATCAATCAGGTAATCGAGAAATCTGCGGAGTACAATCAACCTCTCTATATGGCTTTCATAGATTATGAAAAGGCATTCGATTCAGTAGAGATATCAGCAGTCATAGAGGCATTGCGTAATCAAGGAGTGGAGGAGGCATACGTGAATATCTTGGCAAATATCTACAAGGATTCCACAGCTACCTTGGTTCTCCACAAGAAAAGTAGAAAGATACCTATCAAGAAAGGGGTCAGGCAAGGAGACACAATCTCTCCAATGCTATTCACTGCATGCTTAGAAGAAGTATTCAAGCTCTTAGAATGGGAACGATTAGGAGTGAGGATCGATGGCGAATATCTCAGCAACCTTCGGTTTGCAGATGACATTGTCCTATTGAGCAACAATGGAGAGGAATTACAACAGATGATTGAGGACCTTCATCGAGAAAGTGCAAGAATTGGGTTGAAGATGAATATGCAGAAGACAAAGATAATGTTCAATAGCCTGGCAAGGGAACAAGAATTCAGGATCGCCAGTCAGCCTCTAGAATCTGTAAAGGAATATGTTTATCTAGGTCAATTACTCACAGGGGACCCTGATCATGAGAAAGAAATATACAGAAGAATAAAATTGGGTTGGAGTGCATACGGCAAGCATTGCCAAATCCTGACTGGGAGCCTACCACTGTCGTTGAAAAGAAAAGTGTACAATCATTGCATTCTACCGGTGCTAACATACGGGGCAGAAACTTGGAGGTTAACAAAGAAGCTCGAGAACAAGTTAAGGACCGCACAAAGAGCAATGGAACGAAAAATCTTAGGAGTAACGTTAAGAGACAGGAAGAGAGCGGTGTGGATCAGAGAACAAACGGGGGTAGACGATATTCTAGTTGACATTAAGCGGAAGAAATGGAGCTGGGCAGGCCATGTAATGCGTAGGATGGATAACCGGTGGACCATTAGGGTTACAGAATGGATACCAAGAGAAGGGAAGCGCAGTCGAGGACGGCAGAAAGTCAGGTGGGATGATGAGGTTAGGAAATTTGCAGGCGCAAGTTGGAATACGCTAGCGCAAGACAGGGGTAATTGGAGATCGCAGGGAGAGGCCTTCGTCCTGCAGTGGACATAAATATAGGCTGATGATGATGATGATGATGTGTGCACTTCATCGTTCTAACGTGTATATATTCGCTATCACCTGTTATCGCCTTCTTGTTAGAGAATATCTTGTGCAGCCTTTATATATATATATAGAACAAGTGAGCTAGGCAATGTCTCACAACATATCGGGGAGAGAAAGACATCGTTTCACACCCTACAGAAGAAAGGCCTTCCACACGTGTGCTTTCAAATCCTAGGTTTCCTGAAGAGAGAGAGATAAAAACGAATAGGCAGGGATGTTAACCAGTCCAGAATCCGGTTGGCTACCCTACGCGGGGGAAAGGAAAAGGAGAATGGGAAGACTATACAGTGAGAGGAAGCCGGTGAATGTGAGCACGTACACGGACAGCTAGTACTACGGAATCAAAGACGCTGGCACAAGCCAGTCGTTCTCAGAAAGCACAAAAGTGCCATCGCTGCGTTCTGAGCCGATGCTCTGTGGGGAGTGTGCTCCAGTACTGTCAGTTCACCCATGAACGATCATCTGGTCCCCTCAATGCATAGGACTAAGATAGTCTGTGTGTTTCAAATTGAAGGAAGTGGTGCAATATGTGGTCAATGTTCTCATCGCATCGGCAGGCATCACATGCAGGACTGTCAGCCATTGCAATTAGTTTTGAATAAGCTTTCGTGAAGGCAACTCCCAACCACCACCGACACAAAAGAGACGCTTGGCTTCGGTGCAGTCCGGCCGGTGGTCCGAGTTGCAGCGAAGGGTAATTAAGTCTGTGCAGTCTCGTGTCCCTTGTATGTGCGGTATTCCACTCAGCTAACGAGAGTGTGCGTGCTAGAATACGAAGCTGTCTCGCAGCGTCAGTCCTTGAGAGATGACTGTGGACGCAGCGGTCTTCTTGGTCTGACGTCCGAGCTGCCTTATCTGCCTCATTGGTTCAAATGATACCGCAATGGCCTGGTGTCCATTCAAAAAGGAATGTCATGCCTTTTTTATTTTATTTATTTGCACAATACTGCAGGCCAGTAATTTGGCCCTAGCAGGAGGGGCTACAAATGATACATACAATGTAGCGAAGATCAACCACAAGAAAATCACGAGAACACGAAGACCGTAACAATGTTCAACCATCGAAGTTTACAATCTGAGACTCAAGTACCTTCATAAAATCGGCGGATAAAAAAATCTTTCGGGGCAAAGAATTTCATTCAAACACTGTTCGGGGGAAGAAGGTGTACTTGTGTGCGTTGGTTCTAGCGAAAATTGTCGATAAAGAGTATTCGTGGCTATGTCTAGTTCTCCTTGTAGTTGAAGGTTTTATACAATTGGGAAGTATTAATTTAGTTCTCCCTGCAAGACAATTGCGAAGAAACCCAAGACGATTAATTTTCCGGCGAGCCTCGAGAGTCAGTACATTGTACTTCTGTATCAATAAGGATGGCGAATCGTGCCTTCTGTATCTACCAAAAATAAATCGTATTGCCTTTCTTTGGACTCTTTCGAGTGGCATAACATCCTTCCTATAATGGGGATCCCAAACTTCAACAGCATACTCTAGTTTTGAACGAATACATGTATTGTAAGCTAACATTTTGGTACTAACTGGAGCATGTTTAAGTTTACTTTTAAGGAACCATAGCTTCCGCAGAGCTGATGAAGAAATGTCCAATATATGCTCTGACCAAGCAAGCTTATTAGTTAGAGTCACACCTAAGTACTTATATTGGGAAACTTCTAATACAGGCTGGTTATGGATTTGGGAAGCAAAAGAAGTATGACATATTTTCTTTGTGACACGTAAAAGTACCGTTTTCTCCGAATTTGATCTCAAGTGATGGATAAGCTCCACGACTTCGCACGTCACTTGATCATGAGTTCCACGTCGAAGGCCCGAAGTAATCAGGAAAGGAGTACTACGACTGTTGATTACCTTCTCTTGATACCGGAGTTGATGAGCGCTCGGTGACACACCCGTATTAACATGTTCAGGCGCCACAATTGCCGGTCAGGCACGACAGGCTAACAAATCCTGCTGCAACACCAGCACCGCTATACCATTGCGTCTTTCAGCGACTACTTCTTTTCTCTTTCTGATTACTGAATAGAGAATTCAAGGATTCAGTGCAGAGAACATTGCCCTTTCATACGAGTGACGGAAATACGATTTTGTGCGATAACTGCCAATGCTGTTGCTAATTTAAATTTTAGTTGCCGACATGTAAGGTGTCACAGCTGTCCCCGATTCGTCGTCGGCGCGAAGTCGATCGACGGGGTAGACAAGCTGGTTGGTCGTTCCGTACGCAAGCGAGCACAGTGAAAAGAGTCAGAGTCGGGAGTAAACAAAAAACAAGATATTTATCGGCTGATAAATATACACAATTAATAAAGTAAAATAAAAAACACACAAGATAGACTAACACACCTGAACTTAATATGCACAAGGATGAAGACAAATAACTACGAGCAATTAACAGTAGACATACAAATGAAACATGGCGCGGATCAAATATACAAGAAGAACACTTAACAGTAATTCACTAATCAAAGTTCAAAGGAAATCAAAGTTGAAAAGAAAACCAACGATGTCATACGCATGGCCGGGCAGCAGCAGCAAGTCCATAAGCCGTGAAGTCGGTGCACAAAGCTTTCCCGAAGAAGGCTGGCGGTCCGATCTTGTCGAGGTGGATGCGAATTGCTGAGCTGGGGTTCCCGGGAGTCTAGATTGGACGTCTTCTCTCAAGCAGGTTGAGCTAACTTGAGGCGAACTACCGTGAGCTTCGTTGCAGACGCTGGTTTGACGTCTCGTACGTCAACAAGTTCCTCGGAGTTCCGACGTGGCCAGGCGGCCCAGGCGATACTGGACGGCACTAGCCCCCCAACGGCTTCTCAGCAGCGCATAGGTTCAGCTTCTAGACTAATCAGCAGGGCCCAAAACATGCGCCTAAATAGCCTCTGCCTTCCCTAGTTCCCTAGGTAGGGAAACTGCCGCTACGTAGCATTCTCCGAATTCAGCTCTCTTAGCTCCCAACAATCTTGGCCGCGCTCTCACTATGGACGAAGAACCGCAGATCAGCCTCTCTCCCACTGTCAAGGGCCAAGGCTGATCCCGGCACTACCACGTGGCCGTACGCGCACACTTCGGGGCCCGTAATTCGGCGTGTCGATGTCGAATGCATTGTACGCTGCACAGTCAGGAGCCCACGTGTTTGCCGCTCGTAATTCGGCGTGTCGATGTCGAATGCATTGTACGCTGCACAGTCAGGAGCCCACGTGTTTGCCGCTCGTAATTCGGCGTGTCGATGTCGAATGCATTGTACGCTGCACAGTCAGGAGCCCACGTGTTTGCCGCTCGTAATTCGGCGTGTCGTTAATCAGCGTCCAAACCATTCGAAAATATGCCGCTCCGTGACACAGCCCCCCACTTTCAGAATATTATCACATAATATTCACTTACACGAGTGGCATTTTCGAAAACAAAAACAAGAAAAAGAAGATCATTCCATGTATACATAACATTATACATCTAATAACCACGTGTACCATGTAAAAAAAAAAATCGAACACAACACCACACGTCCAGGCACACAACAACAACATTCTCCAACTCGACTGCACAATGACCGCAAATAAATGGTACTCGAAATAACATATGCAGCACACCTGCCATAAATCGTCTGTTCGTACTCCGCATCAGTTTCAATACACGCACTAGTGCAATGGCAATCAAAAAAAACGTGCGCCAAACACGCGCTCAGAACTACCAGAATAGTTGCGCATCTAGCAAAGTACTTCCATGCACCAATTGAACCGCAAACGCTGTCGTCTTCCAAACACACATGCGAGACACACGCCAACGCTTTGTTTCCCCTTGTGTTCGCGGAAGACACGCCTTAAGGAACGGCGCAAACACTCTTCCTAACGACAAGGCCGCCCCACGGCTCCTTCAAAATAAAGCGACCCACTCTCAAAGGAAAAAAGAAATCCTGAACCCTTCGGTAAAGTGAACCGATACAGCGTATTTCACCCACAAGCAAGCCTAACTGTTACAGAAAGAATGACATATTAAAAAAAAAAAGCAAAGTTTCAAAAATTTTTCTACGCGCGTAAGCCAGCTCTCTCAGAATATCGGAGGGCTTCCAAAATAATTACACAAAGCTCCGAACTTGCTCACCCAACGATCTCTAAAAGTTTAACTTAACAGGGAAAACATAAAGAAACAGACAAACTGTTTCTACAAAGCCTGCGTGAAATCCTTAAGCCGTACACGAGGCGGGCGCGGTTTGACGGCTGGTCTGGTCAGCGAGGGAATACAAAAGCTACAGCGGCCATTCTCCTCGCTGCCCATCCCCGACACTTCATAAACAGGAAACGTGCCTGTCACGCATCGCACTGCGACTTTCTTGACGCTTATGCCTAATTCGCCGCACCGTATCGGTTCTCTCTTCTGTGCCATGCCGTGCACACTTTTCAAGGAACCTAACGAGGGGGAACATAATGGCCCCCTTGCTTTTGTCCGGCCCCGCGCCGAACGGCCTTTTCCTTGCTTCTTTATCCGGTGGTTCGGACGCGCTTTTACTGAAGACATTGCAATCCGCCAACGCGCCTTTCGAAATCCTTCACTGCGCTCCCCGCAGAGTTTAGCGCCCTTTGTTTTCCTCGGCTGCGTTGCCTTCTCTGCCGCATTACGAACTTTACGACGCCCCTTCTTTCTCCTAGCCCGCTTCGCGGTGCTAATTTCCAAGCCTTCCTCTGGCTCCTCGTGGTGACCAGCACGTATATCGTCGGTCACGATTTCCACCTCAACCGCTCGGTCTTGATGATTAGCGGGTAAATCACCCCTCTCAAATCCACCCTCACTGGCGGAGACCTTCAGACACCCCGGGGAAATGCAGCCATTTTCCTTTGCGCACCGTAGCTCGCCTACCTGGGCGATGTCCCCAACTGCACTATCCTGCCCGCATTGTGGTTCTGCGCACTTTTCTGATCGAGTGGAGTCTGCCCTGGTGCTCTCGTCTAGCGAGCTTGTGTCACTTCGGACTACTGCTGCTAGAGCCACATTCGCGACATACTCCAAATCGTCAGCAGCTGGCCTAGCTGCTTCTCTAGCATTCAATTGGCTCGTTATCTCGTCGCGCTCAATCCGGTCCTCATCAACGGGTCCCTCAACAACTACGCCACGGTCTGCGGATCTGGCATCACCTTTGTTAGGCTCGCAAAGATTAGCCTCTCTTCCTACTATCGGCAGAACCGTGCGTGCGATTTCTTCGCACTTTCCGCGTGCGACTTCTACGGGCACCTCACATTTCTGCTGCTCCTCCTGTACTTCAAGGTGCTCGCTACTACCCCTGCTCAGGCTGCCAGTTTGCTTAAACTGAATCATTAATTGTAACAGCCGTATTTCTCGCTCTACAGCTTCCTTCGCCGCCACTTGCTCTTTCTGCTTTTTCTCCCGGGCCAACGCCCGCTCCAGCTGTTCCGCAACCCATGTCCTCAGCTCATCGCCCTCTAGGCCGAACAGTTTGCCTCTTTCTATCCACTTTTCAGACTCCATTCCCTCCAAAATGCGGCTACACTACCAAAAACCGAGCACTCACAATTCTCATGCACATGCTTTCTACACTGCACAAGAATGTGTCAGTAGCACTAATCGATCCATCTCCACGATTATCGTTCTCAGTTCACCGTGCTGCTTTTGTACGGAACGTCCTGTTCGCGGACGCCAGTTTATGTCACAGCTGTCCCCGATTCGTCGTCGGCGCGAAGTCGATCGACGGGGTAGACAAGCTGGTTGGTCGTTCCGTACGCAAGCGAGCACAGTGAAAAGAGTCAGAGTCGGGAGTAAACAAAAAACAAGATATTTATCGGCTGATAAATATACACAATTAATAAAGTAAAATAAAAAACACACAAGATAGACTAACACACCTGAACTTAATATGCACAAGGATGAAGACAAATAACTACGAGCAATTAACAGTAGACATACAAATGAAACATGGCGCGGATCAAATATACAAGAAGAACACTTAACAGTAATTCACTAATCAAAGTTCAAAGGAAATCAAAGTTGAAAAGAAAACCAACGATGTCATACGCATGGCCGGGCAGCAGCAGCAAGTCCATAAGCCGTGAAGTCGGTGCACAAAGCTTTCCCGAAGAAGGCTGGCGGTCCGATCTTGTCGAGGTGGATGCGAATTGCTGAGCTGGGGTTCCCGGGAGTCTAGATTGGACGTCTTCTCTCAAGCAGGTTGAGCTAACTTGAGGCGAACTACCGTGAGCTTCGTTGCAGACGCTGGTTTGACGTCTCGTACGTCAACAAGTTCCTCGGAGTTCCGACGTGGCCAGGCGGCCCAGGCGATACTGGACGGCACTAGCCCCCCAACGGCTTCTCAGCAGCGCATAGGTTCAGCTTCTAGACTAATCAGCAGGGCCCAAAACATGCGCCTAAATAGCCTCTGCCTTCCCTAGTTCCCTAGGTAGGGAAACTGCCGCTACGTAGCATTCTCCGAATTCAGCTCTCTTAGCTCCCAACAATCTTGGCCGCGCTCTCACTATGGACGAAGAACCGCAGATCAGCCTCTCTCCCACTGTCAAGGGCCAAGGCTGATCCCGGCACTACCACGTGGCCGTACGCGCACACTTCGGGGCCCGTAATTCGGCGTGTCGATGTCGAATGCATTGTACGCTGCACAGTCAGGAGCCCACGTGTTTGCCGCTCGTAATTCGGCGTGTCGATGTCGAATGCATTGTACGCTGCACAGTCAGGAGCCCACGTGTTTGCCGCTCGTAATTCGGCGTGTCGATGTCGAATGCATTGTACGCTGCACAGTCAGGAGCCCACGTGTTTGCCGCTCGTAATTCGGCGTGTCGTTAATCAGCGTCCAAACCATTCGAAAATATGCCGCTCCGTGACATAAGGGCAGATTTGGGCTCAACTATTTGGCAAACCTTTAAACAATGACTAAATACTCTTTGCCTACAAAGTACCAATTCCGAAAAATATGGACTCTAAACCTGAGGCGAAGTGCGTCACGGTTTCAATTAACGTGTTTCCGCTCTGAGGGGAAAAATAGTACGAGTACTTAACTAGAACAGCAATGAATTTCATGACGCATTTCATCCAAGGCGCAAATAGAAAAGACTAATTACAATTTCTATCATTTTCGCGGTTGCCTTAACGTAAAAAAATTTTCAGAATCCGGTGCGTGTCGCTGAAATTTAAAATGCCACTTGCGCTATTCGAGGCATTTGGACGTTTAAAAATATACCTAATCGGTGTCACTAACTGTCCTGACAGCTGCGCCGGCACAGAAAGAAAGATGGCGTCCTCCTCCACGTACTCCAGCATCTACTTGAATTTTCCTCCAACTTGTAATGAAGTATTTTTTCACTTATTTCATTGTGTTATTTCTTGTATGAAAGAACAATGCACAAATATCATTCTTATGTCAAATTTTCAGGGAGGAAGTGACTAGAAGTATTTTTTGCCCCCAAATTGTGCTGTGGGGGTAATATGGGGTTCCCGACCTGCACGTGTAGCATTGGGAGGCGGCCATTTTCGTCGCACCGTAGTATCACAAACGCGACGAGAAGTAATAGTGAAATGGCTTTTATTGCACCAGATGATCATTTGCAGGCGTTGTTTATATATATGCATCATTGGCGTAGCCCGAAATATTGTTCAGGGCGGCTGTTCATGGGGGAGGTCATATAAGCATGCTAATCAGCATGTCCATGATCATTCATATCACCTTTGCCCATAAGTTAAATGTAGTTGCAGGAAGCTCTCCACCTGATCTCTTAGCTGCAGCTATCTATCGTTATGTCGAAAACACGATGACGCAGTTTCATCGCATTTTCTTCGTGTAGTTTTGCGCCTTTTTAACAACCCAGACAAAGTAGAAGACTGACCCCCGTATTCAGAAATTCAACTTCACTTCAAGTCCGTGCTTGACTTAAGTGACGCCTATTGTGAACGTGCCGAAGCAAACGCAATGAGTGTCCATGCATGTTCACGCCAGGCGTCCTTTAAATCAAGTCAAGCATGGGCTTCAAGCTAAGTTGCATTTCTGAATACGGCGGTGAGTAACGAGGCTGCACAGGTGAAGCGAAGAATATAAACTGTTATTGCAAAAAGTATGAACTAACAAGCTCCACAACAAGTGATAATAGATAGGTCGCCGAACCACGGAACGTTACGATTTTTTTTTTCATCCGTAATAAAACTGAAAAAAAAGAAAAAAAATCCAGATTCAACACAAGCGTTGGATCAGTCAATATGATGCGAAGCATCAGTGAAGTGGTTTATGTTTATGCACAACACCGTTCACAAGTTACGCTAAAATCCTATTCAGAGGTCGGTGTGCTTTAAAGATACCTACGAGCCAGCAATAGATGTTCAGGATTTATTTTTGAATTTATTTTGTATTACGCATAACAGAGGTGCGCCTACTCGCACTACTTTGTCGGTCCGCGCACATGGGTTATATAAACCCATTTACTGGCTTTAGCATTCGGCACACATGCACACGTCGCATATTATATAGCCACGATTACATCCGCCGAGATATTGACCGACGCATGCAGCAGCAGCAGCCACACGCCAAGCCGGTGAACGTATAGGCAAATCAAGCTTTGCTTTAAAAGGAAAGCATTTGAGTTCAGGTTCACCGCCTTCTCTGGAGATTTTCATCCATGCATTGCTTGCATTTATGGCTCAACCAGTTATCACGTTTGAATGTGCACCTGCGTTCCCTGTCATTTTAGAAGAGGCAGCAGCGTTACTGTGCCTTTCAACATGCTGCGTCGGGAGCCAGCTTGAGTGTTGTACTACCACTCGTGAGCGTTTCAAAGCTGGTGACCGCCAAACAGTTATTCGGCGGTGGGAGGCCTGTATAGTACTATAATCGGGGAAATCAGGTGCTTTCTCTTGATCACACTAGTAAATCAATTATTGAGCCATGTGCCAAAGAAATGAAGCATTACTTAAGGCGTACTGCTTCTGAGCTGTCCTTCCGCAACGTGAGTTTCTATTATTATTATTATTATTATTATTATTATTATTATTATTATTATTGTTGTTGTTGTTGTTGTTGTTGTTGTTGTTGTTGTTGTTGTTGTTGTTGTTGTTGTTGTTGTTGTTGTTGTTGTTGTTGTTGTTGTTGTGTTGTTGTTGTTGTTGTTGTTGTTGTTGTTGTTGTTGTTGTTGTTATTATTATTATTATTATTAGTTATTATTATTATTATTAGTTGTTGTTAATGACGTTATTTCTGTTATTCGGAAGTCTTCTTTCCTTCTGTATGCCGATGGCATCAAGATTTTAAAGAAAATTCCCACTGTTGATGACTGTCGCGCCCTGCAGTCTGACCTGTTTTCCTTTTATAAATGGTGCAAGGATAATAACCTTACCTTGAATGCTGCTAAGACCAAAGTCATGACTTTCACACGCAAAACAGCAAGTATTTCTTTTTCTTATTCTGTATATTCTGTGCCGTTGTGTAAGGTCTCCGAGATCAATGATCTTGGTATACTTTTTGATGCAACCTTATACTTCTGTTCACACTAAACGTGTTGCAATGCGGGGTATGCGCTCTCTTGGTTCTGTATGCAGACTATCGAGGGAATTCAAGTCTCCTACACCGTTCCGCAAATTGTACACCACCATCTGTATTCCTCAACTCGAATATGCGTCGGTCGTCTGGAATGGCTCTTCTAGATCCAACAGTGACATTATAGATCGTGCCCAGAAAAAGTTTTTAAGCTTATATAATCACCGCTTTGCAAACCTGGACATTGCACCCTGTACTAGCACTGTTGAATTGTTGTCATTGCCCTCACTTCGCGACCGACGTAATCGCGCTGACCTTCTGTTTCTCTTCAAACTCCTTCACGGTAACCTCACGTGTCCCGAACTACTCAGCTGTGTCATGTTTCGTATCCCACGCAAGATCACCAGAGAACATAGAACTTTCCATGTTCCTGCCTGTCATCACGAACACTCAACTGTCCAGAGGATACAGAGTCTTTATAACGCTTACTTTCATGATCTTGACATCTTTCATAACTCCTTGTCATCGTTCTTTTCCGAGCTTTGCCCTGTGTTATAATTTCATGCATTGTTCAAGTGACATTCTCATCCTTTTTCTTTTGTATTTACTTTGTGTTTTGTAGCCCGTACTCTCTTCTTTTCACAATTTTTATTTTTATTCATTTATTTTTTAATGATTCTCCCCTTCAGTGTTTTGTTTTTTGGTTTGTAATGTATGCGTGCGCCAGCACTCAGACCTTAGTGTTGTTCCTGGGCACGTTAAATAAACATGATTGATTGATTGATTGATTGATTGATTGATTGATTGATTATCCGAATCAGCATGGGTTCCTCACCGGCCGCTTCACTATCACAAATCTCACAAGTTTCATGACCCAGGTCTCCTCGCCAGTACTCCAAAGGGGGCAAGTTGACACCATTTATTGTGACCTCAGCAAAGCTTTTGATATGGTCAGCCACTCACTGCTTCTGATCAAGCTTACACACTTTGGTGTTGAATCGTCAATTGTAAATCTCTTGCGCAGTTATCTTATTGATGATCATGTTATGTTAACGGCACTGGCCATACGTCTTCTTCTTACGTGGCAACTAGCGGCGTCCCTCAGGGATCAGTATTGGGACCACTCCTTTTTTTTTTTATTAATGACGTTTTTTCTGCCATTCGGCATTCTTCATTCTTTCTGTATGCCGATGACAGGTTTTTAAGGCAATTCACACTGTTGATGACTGTCGCATCCATGCACTCTAACCTGCTTTCTTTTTCTAAATGGCGCACAGATAATAACCTAACCTTGAATGCTGTTAAGACCAAAGTCATGACTTTCACCCGCAAAACAGCACGCATTTCTTTTTCTTATTCGGTAGGTTCTGTACCATTGTGTAGGGTCCGTGAGATCAGTGATCTCGCTGTACTTTTTGATACAACCTTACACTTTTCAGCTCACAGTAAACGCGTTGCAATGCGCGGTATGCGCACTCTTGGCTCTGTTTGCAGACTATCGAGAGAATTCAATTCTCCTACACCGTTCCGCAAATTGTACACAACAATCTGTCTTCCTCAACTCGAATACGCGTCGGTAGTCTGGAACGGCATCTCTAGATCCAACAGTGACATTATAGATAGGGTCCAGAAAAAGTTTCTAAGCATATATCATCACTGCTTTGCTAGCACGGACGCTGGACTCTAGCACTGTTGGGTTATTGTCATCCGAATCAGCATGGATTCCTCACCGGCCGCTTCACTATCACAAATCTCACAAGTTTCATGACCCAGGTCTCCTCGCCAGTACTCCAAAGGCGGCAAGTTGACACCTCCCTTACTTCGCTGCCGACGTAATCGTGCTCACCTGATTTTCCTTTTCAAACTCCTTCACGGTATCCTTATGTGCCCCGAACTCCTCAGTTGTATCATGTTTCGTATTCCATATAAGATCACCAGTGAATACAGACCTTTCCATGTTGCTGCGTGTCGCCACCAACACTCAACCGTCCACAGAATACAAAATCTTTATAACGCCCACTTTCATGACCTTGATATTTTTCATAACGCGCTGTCATTATCTTGTTCTGAGATTTGCATTGTTGTCTCTCAGTTTCACATATTGTTCAACTTCCCTTCTCCTCCTTTTTCATTACGTATACATTTTGCGCATACGGTTACATGTATGTACACTTTTCTTTTCAAGATTATAATTTTTTATTTATTTTTTTAATTGATATTCCCCAGCTGTATTCTTTTTCTATGTATACGTGCGCCAGCACTTAGACCTCATGGTTGTTACTGGGCACGATACATAAATGATTGATTGATTGATTGATTGATTGATTGATTGATTGATTGATTGATTGATTGGCTTTTTTTTTTCAGTCCTTCCGTGCAGTTCAGAACCACCATCGAGTTTAGTGTACAATATATTTTTGAAGTTCTTCTGGAATAAATTTAGGCTATGCAAACTATCATAAACCAGCTCAAACGTTCTGGAACCCTTCTCCTTTATTATTACTTTTTTAGGCTGTGAGTTGAACCGGAACTGAATCATTTTCGCTGAACCGAAGCGGTGACCGAAACGAAAAAAAAAAAAGTTTGGTTCGACACTGGCCGTACAGATGCGTACGACTGTTTTGTTGGACGTGCCGAACATCTCCGACCTTTCCGCCAACAGTTGCTTGCACGGCCCCTCGCTAGCGAACGTTTCCCACGGCCAGACAGACAGAGAGACAAGCGAGGGAAATGGTTGCAAAGAACGCGAAACTAAACTGACCGGCGCTAGCAAAAAAGAAGTCGTTCCGCACGGTGCCGTAAAAGCAGTTAACGATCAAGAGGAGTGAAACGGCGTTGTCAATGCGACGCCGTTCGACATTTTATGGTCGTATACCACGTAAAGCCATGGCGGCCCGTCGAGACAGGCGGGAGGAGGCAGGGGCGTCGTTATCGGAGTCGTCTGCAGCGTACCGCGATACACGCGGTGGGATAAAATAGCCTTTTATGCCCCCCCTATATACCTAAGCTGCGTGTGTGCGTCCCACGTACGCTTAGCGTTAAGAGCTTCCACGTTAGCGCGCCAAGGCCGCGCTCATTGTTGTGCCGAATGGGACTCCCGCACGGCTTCACAATGCGGACGGAAAGCTGTCACTGTGACCGGTTCGCTGCGACGGCTGCTTCTCTAATAACAAGAAAACAGGTGTCCCTTCTCCTTTGACTGTTTTATGTTCGTTGGTTGGGGGAAAAAAAAGCTGGAAGCAGTAATAATGCGGCTCAAAAGAAGGATGCAAGGGACCGTACGGGGATGACGGACAAGTCCGGGTTTACGGCAATGTGGTAGTTCGTGTGTGCCTTTCTGTGTGCTTTTGTGTACGTGCGGGCGGCGGGGGAGGGGGGGGGGGGGGGGTTGCTGGATGGGTGCTAATGCACCTATATATATTCACCAGAGCGTCAAAATGAAACTGTGAAGTCGTCCTAAACCAGAGAACCGGAAGAGTGATAATGACCGAAGAGCGAAAGAGAATGATGCAATGTTGTGGCGTTCATGGATCATAACGTCACAAACGCGGCGGAATCACGCGCATTGGATCCCCCAGTTCCGTGACTCTACGTGACCGCTACGCTCAGATGTGAACAGCCTAGAGAGAAGCACAGGAAGGTGCACGGATGTCAAGGAATTGGTCAGCTGATAATTTTCATGGCGTTTCTGGCGCTGGCCTCAGGCTTAATATATTTGTGAAGAACTATTCTCCGGAAAAAATAAGACAGCATCAAACCACCATTTCAAATAGCAATGGTACATTCCACTGGTCGCTTTCGAGCGCTTTCGCGGCACCGCTTTACGTTTTACCGGCCGGGTTTTCTACGTACTGCACGCACAAGGATGATACACGAAGAAACACTGACACACGCACGCAGCGCTGACTCACAACTAAAAATTTATATGCACATCACGTGGTATAAATACATGCGTAGTTAAATCTTTGAAGAAAAAAAAAAACAACGAACACAAAAGTGAATTGCTTGGAGTAATCGACAAGTCGAAACGGCTGTGATGGTGCTAGACGACGAAAACAGGGCTTGCGGGGTGGAGGCCGTCCAAAAGACAAAATAGTTTGCTAAGGACCGCCAGGACTTGTAGATGACTGCATTCCTCCTTGTGCTTTTTGTTTTTGCCTTTAAAGAGTTCTTTCTTTGTGTCCAATCCTTGTGTGCGCTGTATGTATAGTAGAAGATCGTGTACTTGCCCAAGCGGCCGCCAAGACTGGTCACAATCTATAGCACTCGGAACACATTCACCTGGTTCATTTAGAGGGCTGGCCCCCAGGGAGAAGCTCTCCCCTTAAACCTGAAAGGCGCCACCAAGATCTGAAAGACCTCTGGTCACGTGGTTTCTCTAACTTCCGTTCTTGCAGCTCTCATTGGGGTTGTCTCTCTACGTAGCGCCAATTAAATAGAAAAATTATAGCCATGGCGGTTGGGGTTAGTTAGACACGAGTGGAAGCACTAGCGGAAGGACTGCTGACAAGATTTCATAGAGGGCGAGATGCAACAGTGGCTGCGTTGTTTGTTCGCTTCATGTTGTCACTGACAAAAATTGTGCCTCTCGGTTCCCCCTCTTCTTGTTCGTTACAAAGCAAGGGTCTCGACTTCTGCAGCTTTGATGCCTTCAGGTAGCGTACGAGGTTTTAGTGGCCAGTTGCCTGCTCCTAAGTTCACATACTATGCGACGTCTGAGGTTAAAAAACCGATGTTCCCCATCCGCCGCCACAGCCGTGGCTGGCGCTGGCTAACACAGCCGTGTTCGTAATGGAATGCGAAGGGATTCAGCCAGTTTGGCCCGTAGGTAACGTGCACCTTCCAGAAGCGCTTGGACTTAAAGTGGATGGAAGCATCAACCGGTCAGCAGTCGAGATAAGCAAGACACGTTTAGAGTATTGGTGAAAAAAAACGGGTATATATTGATACGACCGGATCCATTACAGGCATAGGTACTGGTACAAGGTAGATAAAGAAGTTTTGAAGGAGGGACAAAATATTGAAGAGATGTATACAAAAATGTTAGAATTAAAAGCATGCATAGTATAACTCATTAACTCGAGCTGGCTAGGTGACTATTTGTCACCGCGCCGTTTCAACGGGGCTGCCAATAAATCATCATCGTCATCAGGGCCAATTTTACACATACACAATGCGGAAGCTGCCGGTTCAGCTGCCACCGACAGCAAGTTGTCCTTTCGCCCACTTTCATTTCCCCTTTCCTTACCACGTTCTACATTTCAATTAAAACCACAGTTAAATTCACCTATGCTTTCCTTGGCTTCATTGTCTGTTCGCTTCACGTAGTACGAAAGGAAATACGTACGTCTTTCGTTTTACGTACTTATGTACGTAAAACGAAAACCATTTATATACGTATGTACATACATACATACATACATACATACATACATACATACATACATACATACATACATACATACATACATACATACATACATACATACATACATACATACATACATACATACATACATACATACATACATACATACATACATACATACATACATACATACATACATACATACATACATACATACATACATACATACATACATACATACATACATACATACATACATACATACATACATACATACATACATACATACATACATACATACATACATACATACATACAAGCGCATTTGCACGTGGGACGCCGGTGTTCATCGAAGGGAGCAAAAAAAAGTGTGTTTCGTAAACGCATTAAACTAGGCACCAAGTGAGAATGTGCATTCTCCAGATCTCGCCGTTGTTGCTCCGCGTGCTTGATTCTTGTTCGCGAGCCAGACTCCCTCTCCCGTTACATAACTCGATATGCTGGCTCAGCGTGGAAGAAGCGGGCCCAGACTTTACTTGTAAGCTTGCGGCTTTATCGTACCGTGTTCCCGATTCCGTTGAGAGAAAAAAAGAAAAGAAAGGGCAGAATAGTGAGAAGGAGCAGCGATAATATAGGAGAAGCAAGCCCGCGCAAAGCCCAAGCAATGTGTGCCGTACACTGCACTTCTCAAGCTGGTTCAACCGCGACGGGAACTGCTCGCGATATGCCTCCTCGATCTGCTGCTGCCGCTGCTGCTGCTTTATCTCACTCTTTCGGTTTTGTTTTGTTTTTTCGTTTTCTTGCTTGAGGTTTCCTCATAAGTGCGTGAGCAGCCGTCCTTGCGGCGCATGGCTATCTACACCACCGTCCTCTCTCGCCGCGGTGTTTGCGGATGTGAGCGGCGTATTTCCGCACATTGTGCAGGCCTGCCTCGCTTATCTCGCAGCGGTCTTTTCCTACTTTTCCTTCTTTTCTTTGATCTCTTCTTGCTTTATCTCTCTCAGACTGGTGTCCCTATCCGCACCCTCTTCTCGTGCTCCTACTGTATCAGGGCGGCTGTCTGTATAGGCACTGCAATGCTCACTGGAGCACCGTTGCGTGTGTGTACCGTATCTTACACGTGCCCTGCGCTCGCCGCAACGTCGGCATTATACTTTGATGCCATCGACTAAAGGCGTGCCGCTAGAATGCATTCTCACTAGTTTACATCTTGCTTCCGAAAAATAATTGTGGAATTCCTGTGTAGCTATGGAGAATTCTATTTCGACATATTTATACCTAAAGCCAAGTTTTATTTTTCCCTTATCCGCACTTTACTCGGACGGTTGGCGGGCCGAGTAAGCTGGGCCGATCCCGGCGACAGTGTAATCAAAGGTGGCGACTTCATGGGTCGATCCACGGCCAAGGTCGACTGTCTGTCTGTGCAGAGAGAGAACGGGCACAGCCCTTACGCCAGTTAGCGCTTTTCCACAAAAGAAAAACCTCCGGTACAGGTGCTTCGCGGACTATTACGGAGTGCTGTTTAAGATGCAGCAGCGGAGCATGAGCCTACACTTTTCACCTCGTGTGTAATTGCCCAGGGCTCACGAGGCATCGACGGAAAAGCATCCGGACGCTTCCCGCACCGTTTTTCAAGCAGTAGATAAGGTCAAGCGGGGATCCAAAGCACAGAATATGCATCTTGGATTGCCTCATGGACTATCTTCAAGAATCAGAGCTGCTAATATACTTCGAAACTGCACCCCCTCCAAAGAAGCCCGTCCTCTTCATCTTCCTCACTTGGTGGTAACTGCGAAGAAAGGAGATTATAGCTTTGTAAAGGTAATAAAACATTTTTACCACCACCACCCTGTACCAGTGCACTTCATGTGTCACCCTCCACCGTAGCCCAGTGTCTATGGCGTTGTGCAGCTGAGCTCGAATTCGTGGGTTCGATTCCAGCCGCGGGGGGCACATTTCGATGGGGCGAAATGCAAAAGTTCACAGTCACTTAAGTATCTTTACGGGATTTGAAGGCGAAGGCATGAGGACTTGTCTAAGTTACCACCTTAAATTAAAACTCCACCTTAATTCACCTTGCTCTAATTTTTACCAACCCTAATCCACCTTAATCCACTTTTATCTACCTTAATTCACCGTGCCCTAATTTGTACCGACTTAATCCCCCTTAATGCACTTTAGTTCACCTTCATTCATTGTACTTCCCCGTGAAATTTCGCAGTGCGAGCCGCAGCCGGTCCAGCGCTGGGATGACGTCATCACTTGGTCACGTGGGTTTTGGTACCATCGGATGATAACGCCGGACGCCGGATTTTTCGTTTCATAGGGCATATAAGGCTATCGCCTCAAAAACGCTTGTGTACTGTGGTTTAGGTATACGTCAGAGAAACTAAGTTGGTCAAAATTTATTCTGAGTCCCCCACTACGGCGTGCCTCATAACAGATTGTGGCTTTGGCTTGTCAAACCACATAATTTAATTTGTTTATCTTTGACGACATGCATCCGCGAAAGGGTTTCAATGTAGTTTGTAATGCAGGCCGACTCTGGAGTGGAATGTCACAGCACCCACACGCCTGGTGGCATTAACGAGGAACCTTATACCTTGAAGCTTTCCACAGTTGACATGAGCGCCAGTACAAGCATGCCTAGCGACTGGCGGAAGCAAAATGGAAGAGACGCGATGAACATTCGCCGTGACACTCGCCGTGATATCTGAAAAAAAAAAAAAAAACTGGCAAGTTTGCACTCGGTCGCGCAAAGCTTAGGCACAGCGAAGCTTACTGGCTGCTACTGCTAGGTATGAACTTGGTTGCTGCTAGGTCTTACCTTGGTTTAACTTAACTACGCATGTCGTAGGTATTCTCGAGCGATTATTTTCGGAGGCACCTTCCCTTTCGCGACATTTCGCGTGACTAGCGCTGGACGCGTGGGCGCCTACGAGCGACAGCGCTCCTGGCATGCCACAAACGCAGGCAGGCTAACCAAGTTTGGTACAGTGCCAAGCACGCTGTCGCTTGCCGACGCCGAACGCGTTGGCGGCGTTTCGCGTGACTAGCGTTGGACGTGTCGGCGCCTACGAGCGACAGCGCTCCTGGCATGCCACAAACGCAGGCAGGCTAACCAAGGTTGGCACAGTGCCAAGAACGCTGCTGCTTGCCGACGCCGAACGCGTTGGAGGCTAGCCGCTCGATATCAATCGGCCAGCTTCGCTGTGTCTTGAGCTTTGCGCGGCCTAGTGCAAGCTTTCGCCTATTTTTTTTTTCTTTTTTTTTTCTTCTCCTGGCTCAGTGCGCCGCGCGAGAAGAGAGGCAGGGGTCGGGAAGGCAAAGAGCTGGCGAGGAGGAGACCGCGTGCGCATGCACGTGGTCTCCTCCTCCGGGTTGCCATGGCTACCATGGCTACGCACCACAAATTACGGCTGGCTTAAACAGCTTCGCTGTTGAAATATCGCAATGCGCATACCGTGCAACGACGAGCATGTATGCACTCGAGATCAGAAACGCGAACATTGTTGAACTCGAGCTTGGTGAAGGTCGGTGCGTAACACTCAGGCAAGCGGTTAGGCATGGGTCGTTGTCATTTGGGATGTCACCCCATTTTCTTCGCATCCCTAGAGGCCAGTGCCAGCGACACTGGGGTGATAAACGTAAGCGTTGCAGCGTCCTCTGGTCGGGTGCAACGTGCCTTATAGAGCCGAGTAATAAGTGTATCTAGCGGTATTTCTCAGACAAATGTACCCGGAAGCATTCGCTTGACTCGGACGATAATCCTAGCAATAATTTATGCCTAATCGTTTTCTGTTTGTTCTTTTCAGACCGTTTGAACTCGCCCCTTCCTACTGTCGCCTATCTGTGCGCCGCTAATGTTGAGGTACAGTGAAATACAAAGATAGAGGGAGAAAGACACGTTTAACAAACTACAGAATGTCCAAACTATCATGCAGCAAGATTTAAAAACATGCAAATGCTGCGTAGCTGGACAGAACCAAGATAATGGTGTTTGGCGTCGCTTGGAGATACTCAGATTATTATTTTTTCGTCCCGCCTAATTACATAATTAGTCTTAATTAATTAATCAACTTCTCAACTATTATGATCACATGAAAATCATCAATGAGGAAATTGTAGAGCAACATGAAAAACTCCTGATACAGGTTTCTGTTGCTCAATACGTGCTACATAAAAGTGTTTTTCCGAGCGTGAAAGAAGCCCGCGAATACACGCAAAGTGCATCGAGCGGCCACTAACACGATAATTTTGCGCGTATGCGCGGTCTTCTTTCACCGGAAAAACACTTTTATGTAGCATGTATTGAGCAACAGAAACCTGTATTACATGGTCGGATCTACTAGCTTTTGTTTGAGAGCGGGTTCCGCGGGAGACTACCAGAGAACATAGGCCCTTCCATGTTCTTGCCTCTTTCAGCAGACACTCGCCTCTCCAGAGAATGCAAAATCTTCACAACTGTAATTTCTTCCACGTTGACTATATTTAAAAACCTGTTGTATTCTTTTTGTTCCGAGCGAGCTTCGCATTCTCTCTCGCTGCGCTCCTCTCCTGACTTCTCATATCGTAGTTTCTCTCTCCTTCCGTACATGTTCTCCGTCTCTCAATTGTATGTTATTGCTGTATTGTTGTTCATTACGTATTTATTTGTTCCAGTTATTTTTCCTTTTTCCTTTTCTTTTTTTCGCTCTAAATTTTGATCCCATAACTTTTAGCCGTAGTAGTTTTACATTTTCACCTTCTTTGCTTTTGTTTTTCAGTGCACCAGCACCCAGACCTCAGTGTTGTTCCAGAATGCATCAAATAAATTGATTGATTGACTGGTTGATTAATTGATTGATTGACTTATTGATTGATTGATTGATTGATTGATTGATTGATTGATTGATTTATCGTGATTATGCTATTTTAATAAGTGTGACCTACGGTGATTTTCTTTGTGTGCCATCTGCCGTGCACTATTCGTTATCGTTGTATTCCTTAAGTCATTGTGGTTTGTCATCGTGTTCTTCCTCGTCATCTGGTCATCTTGTTCGTCACGTGGTTGGCGAGGCAAGAAATGTTTCATAAAATAGCCAGGGTTGATATCGTTGCATGTGTGCACGGAAAAGAAAATATAGAAAGAAAAAAAAAGCCACTGGAGTACCTGCAACTGTTGTGTCCCAGAGAGTCGACGTCATGGTAAAGAAACAGAAGGTGCTCCAATAAACGCGTGATACCAATCTCACAAACACGCACACACATAAAAAGAAGACATTCAAAAACGTGCTTGTGAGGTGCGTACACAGGATTCGTATCAGGACGAGGAGGCAAAGTGTTCAATAAGTTCGCCGCATTGACATCATAAGCATAAGGCATACGCGCAAAAAATAAATTCCTCAAAGCGCGTGATGCGGTTGTATGTCCCCGCGTTAAGCTTGTTTACGCGCGGAATAGGGCGGGGCCGGTCGGGTTCATGCGAGACGGCCACAAATGTTGTTTGCTGAAAAAAATTACTAGAGTTCCCTCTGGTGATGTCATCGTTCAGCCACCGTGGGAATAATGGTTAATGCATGGATTTGCCTAATCTTCGAGCTTGCGCTTGAGACTCTCTTGTGACCTCATTTATTTTGCGTTATATTAATAAGCTTCCACACCCACTAAAAATTAAAATCAAGTTCTGGTGTTTTACATGCTAAATCCACGATCTGATGATGATGCACGCCGTAGTTGGGGACTCTGGGTTAATTTTGACCACCTGGGATTCTTTAACGTGCACCCAAATCATGGTAGACGAGGGTTTTTTGCTGTTACTTTCCGATGCTATTGAAAGATTGAGCCCGCGAGCTCGAGCTCAGCAGTGCAATGTCAAAACTCCTGGGCTACCACGGAGGATATCCGAGCACTCATGGTTGTATAAGCACAGTAAGCTAATGAGGTTCTGCGCACATGGTTAATCATTGCAAACTCTTGTCCTTATAACGCGATATTTTGTTGGAAATGATAAATTTCCAAAGCCACAAATTCGTTTGACGCCACAAGGACAAAGTTTACTAAGCAGATCCGTGAACTAGCTTGCTGAACCGCCGGGCTTGTAGCTCCCGTAAGACATCAGCGCCCGAGTTCCCTCATTTTTAGTAGGAAGCTCTGTGACCATAAACAACCGGCGCCCGTACCGGACAGCAAGGTTGCGGTAGCGGACAAACAACAGTGTACCTCACGAAAGAACGCAAGCGAAAGCGGCAAGAAGAATGCCTTCTCCGATAGCCCGACCCGCTATCAGGTTGCGTTGCCTCTCGACGATGTGATATCCCGCGCTTCATTCGAGGACGGGGAGAAGATGCGGCGGCGTTCGGTCGCTTTCTTCACTGCCAGCTTCTTCTGGGGTGTTGACATTCTTTTCTTGTTTGAGGCTTCTTTTCGTTTTGCTCTTGTAAGCCGATAAACAGGGAGCCGAGGTTGATCTTAATTTTTTCCTCATTTTCTGCGAAGAACGCGTCCAGGAATAGCAGTCGACCTGGGAGCAACTCTGGAGATTGCTCACTTTTTTTTTCAAACGTGCACGAAACGAGTGCCACTTGCAAAACATTTTGTACAAGCTGTCTGCAATTTTGCACGCAATGACCTCAATATCATCATCATCATCATATTCTAGGCCCCCTGCCGCATATAACACAAGGGTGAGGACAACATTGCAAAATGTCAAAGGAGTTGTTACGTAGAACCATAAATTGAATAGTCTTGCTACCACACAGCAAATAAAAAAAAAAACAATAGGGCTGCCCTTTATTATGGCCCCTCGCACGTCTTGCCATTTGTCACATGGTGAGCCGAATGGCACCCTTTATAGAACGGTCAACGTATCGGTTAGCCAGCCGGCATGAGTAAGCAGCACCGGGGAAAGAAAGGAGTGTAGCTCCATGTAGGTAGTATACACATTGGTGGAGTCGCCGAGACCAAGAGTCTTTATAAGGGGCTGTAGACATAAGGCGTTTAAGTTCCATAATGTAACAGCGACACTTCGAACAAGGAAATTTGGACCACCTGGGGTTAAAGAACCCCAGGTGGTCCAAATTTCCGGAGTCCCCCACTACGGCGTGCCTCATAATCAGAACTGGTTTTGGCACGTAAAACCCCATAATTTTTTAACAAGGACATAAACTGAAGAGCAGACTCCGGCAAACGCTCCTCTCTCGGGTTTCCGGCTAATGTAGTTGCCACGAGTCGCGCTGTGACATTTTGGTTCATGCAGAACCGATCAGCCCAATGTTTGACATTGTAAGTTCTCAGGGAGAGCGATGCATTCGCTTCAGGAGTCAAGACTGTGGTCGGACTGGGAGGGCACACTTCGCGTGCCAACACCAACGCCGTAATGCGGAATCTTTTACGAGCGGAGGAAAGCGTTTTCAGTATTCCGCCGGCTAAATGGCCACTCGTCTTGAGAAACATTTGTTCAGCTTCTGACTTCGGTGGACATCGGCATGCTGAACCGGGGAAGTGGGAGCGCATAACTGTGTACTGGACTTGGCGTCATGCATTCGATTGATGCAGGCTTATTGCTCAAAGTGGGCGATTCTCATGCCATCCATACTGAAGAATGTCAGCTTTTTTTTCATACTTAACCAGTCTTATCGCCTCCTGGTAGTCCCTGCATCCTCATAGGCAGCATTAGTTCATGTTCTTTCTCATTCTTCCAGCGTGATCATTGGTACATATTGTTCCGACGCTTGTGTACTTTCGAAGCAGCGAATGTAAGTATACGCATTCCTCACGACATCGAACGCTTAACGTTGCGCATGACAGCAGAGCCACGGCAGCATGTAAGTGCGCTATTTTCAGTAGTACATTTGAAAACTAGTCTGTGATATACATAGCACAGGCTTTCTTCGTTTTCTTCTATCGTCTTCGGACTATATAGAGTCGAAGGAGTTTCACAACACTTTGTATAGGTCTAAATGAGATCCCTGTCAATAGTTAATATCATAGTCTAAACTCTTTCATGATGACGCCGCCATATTCTCTCTTATAGGGCAATACGTATGTATCTGCTAGAATGGATTAATTTTGTTGGTGCGTCGTTATTGCGTCAGCAAGCTTGCGCGTACATGCGGCGGGAAATTAACAAAATATAGAGGTTTAGCTACACCCTTATGATCGACGTTCTTCGTGCCGTTTTTAGACGAGTCATACATTGATCGGCGTTGTTCAAATCACGACCCAAGTTCCTACGACCACACGACGCTATTGAACGGTTTGCACTGTGATGTTGTCATCATTCCAGGCGCCTCGAGAAAATGTTTGTCTGCCAGTCACCACACGCCGCAGTAATACAGTTTCCCGTATGAGCGACGACACGTTGTTTTATTGCGATAGCAATTATATGGACACTCAAAGCGGATTTCTGCCGGCGTCGTCATCGTCGCCGTAGCCGTCGCCGTGAGGTTCAGTATGACGTCCAACGGTGATGAAATCGTCGCCGCGCGCCGTATGCTGTATGTGCGAGTGAAAGCGCGTGAGGGACGCGCGCTTTCAGGGGGAGCGAACGCACGGCGAGGAGCAAACGCGCGTTCTGCGCCGTGCTCCCTGAAGGGCTGCAGAATTAAGCGTCTCTTCCCTCCTTTACAATCACCATACATATAAAGCAAACGCGACTTATTCCGTCGCGCGAGAGGCCTGGGGGGGGGGGGGGGGGGGGGGGGGGAGAGGGGGAGAGGGATGAGAGGTGACGTTTAGTTGCGGCACCAAATGCGTATTTATATAAAAACGTTGCGAGGCGAGAAGGTGGTAAAGACTTCCGACGCTGCTCAACGAGTGTCCCGTCCACTGATCTCGTCGAAAACCTCCGAGCCGCCCGCAGGAGTTTAACCAAACGCTGGCGGAAAAACAAACTCAACCGCAAGCTCAAACTTCGAATAGCTGAGCTGAGCATGCAAGCGGCGGAATACGCGGCGCAACTCAACGACTCAAACTGGACAGAACGATGCAATGCGGTAGCTAGGCAGATGAACTCGAAGGGCGCATGGCGCCTTTTCCGCAGTCTCATTGACCCCACGCAAACCAGAGGAGAAACACAAAAAGTTGTCGCAGTTTCACCTGAAAGGCGAAGCATCAATTGCGATAGCAAACTTGTAGAGAGCTATACGGAGTAATGATATTAGCTTTATCAGCTGTATAAACTTGGACATGCAGCAGCACCGGCAACGCGCAGAACTGTTGTCGACGCCGTCGGCGTTATGCCCGCGTTCGCTCAAAATGCGTGCGGCGTTGGGGACTGTTGCCGGAGCCTCTGATATAAATAGGCACTTGGTGCCGCAGCTAAACGTCGCCTCCCTTCTCTCCCCCCCCTCCCCCATGGCCTTTCGCGCGTCGGAAGAAGGCGCGTTTGCTCTACATAAATGGTGATTGTAAAGGAGAAAAGAGACGCCTACTTCTGCAGCCCTTAATGGAGCACGGCGCAGAACGCGCGTTTGTTCTCCGCCGTGCGTTCACTCTCCGTGAAAGCGCGCGCCCCTCGCGCCCTTTCGCACATACAGCGTTTTGGCGCTGAGCCGTGCTCCCTCAAGGGCTGCAGAAGATAGCGCCAACCTTTCCCTTTCCCTCAAGAACCACTTATCATCATCACATACAGCGTTCGGCGCGCGGCGACAATTTCATCTCCATTGACGTCATACGGAACCTCACGGCGACGGCGACGGCGACGGCGACGCCGACGGCAGAAATCTGCTTTTGAGTGTCCATATAATTGCTATCGCAATAAAACAGCTCCGCCGGGCCTTGCAAGGCTTTCATGGAACCAATTCCCAGCTAGCCGATGCTCTTTGCGATAAATACCTATGCCGCATGCTGGACCCGGACAAGACTGCATACGAATACGCGGGCAGGGAAAACCATCAACTCGATGCTCCATTTGCCATGCATAATCTGAAAGCGACGCTGGGCAAAATCCGCAGGGGCACCGCCCCGGGCCGAGATCATATCACTGTAACACTTCTAGTAAATCTGTCGGATGATACCTATTGGCATCTATTGGAATACATTAACGCGATCTGGGACGGCCAACCGCTTCCAATCGATTGGAAAACAGCATTAGTCACCTTCATTCCCAAACCCGGCAAGCAAATTAGTACAGACAACCTCAGGCCCATATCACTTACTTCGTGCGTAGGTAAACTCATGGAAGCCATGGTTAGAGACCGCCTCTCTCCGTACCTCGAAAGTAAGGGATACTTCGCGGATACCATGTTTGGTTTTAGGCCACATATGTCTGCACAAGACGTCCTCCTTCAACTAAATCGAGACATCATCCAACCCACCTATTCGACACACAATGACAGGGCAATTCTTGCTCTCGACCTTAAAGGTGCGTTCGATAATGTTAAACATGAGATCATTCTGACCAACTTAAGCCACACTCATTGCGGTAGGAAAACCTTTGCATATATCAGAGACTTCCTCTCAGATAGGCTGGCGATTCTCCGCATAGATGATGAGGAACATGGACCCTTTAAATGGGTACGCGAGGGACCCCGCAAGGGGCGGTCATCTCCCCGTTACTATTTAATATAGCTATGATGAATCTCCCGCAGGTTTTGGCACAGGTAGAGGGGGTACATCACGCACTATACGCCGATGATGTCACAATTTGGGCAAATCAGGGCAGTATAGGCGAAATGGAAGACCGTCTCCAGCAGGCCGCCTCCATCGTGGACGCCTACGCGACTCAATGCGGATTGCAGTGCGCTACAGCTAAATCCGAACTCCTACATATCCGAGCAAACGTAAAAGACAGAACGACCCTGGACTTGACTCTATCAGGAGGTTCCATTCGGGTGGTCTCTGAGATCCGAATCTTAGGCCTTCTCATAAATAACAGAACAAAAAACGGAACTACGTTGGACAAGTTAAGCAAAGTAGGGGAACAGGTAGGACGTATGATCCGCCGAGTCTCAAACAAACGCGGGGGGTTACGAGGTAGGGACGCGCTTCGGCTCGCCCACGCCTTTGTAACCAGCAGGATTCTTTACTCAACTCCGTATTTAAGAATGACTAAACACGACGAGAACAGGGCTGATGTAATCCTCAGGAAAGTAACCAAACGCGCCTTAGACCTGCCCATCAGCACTTCCAATCAGAAACTATCTGCCTTGGGGGTCCTTAACTCTATTCAGGAGCTCAGGCAGGCGCACCTCACAAATCAATACACACGGCTTATGCAGACCGCCCCGGGGCGTCGCCTGCTAGACCGCCTGTGCATTCAACACAACTGCGAACCTGAACACACGGAGCACGTCCCAGAGCTGTGGCGCACCAAACTCTGGGTGCCCCCACTCCCTCGTAATATGACGAAAGAAACACATGAAGGACGAAGACAGGCGCGTGCCAAAGCGCAAGAAAGACAGCTTGGCTCCCGTTCTGGGGTTTACTATGTGGATGTAGCCGGACCTTCGCCCAGGGGATATTACACGGCGGCGGTTGTACATCAGGGAACTCAGGTGGACGGACTCTCATTTAGAGCCGCGAATATAAACCAAGCAGAGGAAGTCGCTGTCGCCTTGGCGGCTGCACACCCTCAATCCCAATGCATACTCACAGACTCTCGAAGGGCTTGTGAAAACTACTTGGCAGGGGAAATCTCTCCACTAGCCAACAAAATTCTGAGACTCTGCATCAGGGATCGGGATCCCGCACCAAAACGAATAATCTGGACTCCAGGCCATCAGGGCCTTCGAGGTAATGAAGCTGCAGACGCAGCAGCCCGCGCACTTATTCCCCGGGAACCTCCCTGTTGCCCTAAACAGCCTGAATGTCCTACTCCCCTACTACGGTTCAGTGCAATTCGACATTCCTTCTGCGAGCAGCGCCGGGTGTACCCCCCTCCGGCAAAAGGCCTATCCAAAACTGAAGAACGCGTCCTACGGCGCCTCCAAACTAATATGTATACGTTGCTCTGCCCAGCTATAGTAAAGCATTTCGATCCCAAAATCAATGGGCAATGCCAGCACTGTGGTAATTTGGCAGATCTGTATCACATGGTCTGGGCCTGCCAACAGAATCCCAAACTATCCCCTATTCCCCACCCAACTCGAGAGGACTGGGAGGCGACCGTGCTCAACAGCTCCGGACTAGAGAAACAACGAGCTCTGGTCCAACGGGCTCGAGTGGCGGCTTCGACCAATGACGTCCCGGACTAAGGAGGACACCTAGTTTCATGGAGCTCACGGGATTCACCATCTCTCTTTGTTCAATAAAAGTTTTCACCACCACCACCACCCCCAGAGGCACCGGCAGCAGGCACCAACGCCGCGCGCGTTCGGTACGAACTCCGGCAAAACGCCGACGGCGTCGACAACAGTTCTGCGCGTTGCTGGTGCTGCTGCATGTCCAAGTTTATACAGCCGATAAAACTACTATCATTACTCCGTATAGCTTTCTACTAATTTGCTATCGCAATTGATGATTTGCCTGTGACTGCGACATTTGCAAAAAAAAAAAACTGCGACATTTTTTTTTCATTTTTTTATTGCCTTGTTGTTTTAATATGTCGCACTTTCACTACCGGAAGAAGATTTCATGTTTTCGAGCTTTGTAGCTGACAAGTGATACACCAGAACAATGCCATGTGATAAAATGTGCAGCGCCGGGCACTGCGATAAAACACAGCAGGTGATACAGCGAGATATGCCGTAGTCGTAATAATCGAGGCACGCATGTCCGCCTTGCATCGAAGCTCGAGGACCACTCGTCGTGAAGAACAATCGCAAACTATTTGGTTTCCGTTAGTGAGTGTCATTTTAGAGACTTAGATAAGCTAGTTGGTTACTAGCTTGATGAAACATGGTTCAATCTGCTCGTATAAGGACGGGACAAAAGGAAGAATGTGTGGAGGACAAACGCCGATCCTCATTTTGTCATTGCATTGTTTAAATCACAAAGACTGGTAATTATGCTCTATTAGATGATTTGACCGAGAAAGTGTATGAGTGGGGTTGCAGATTAATATGCAGAAGACAAAAATAATGTTCAATAGCCTGGCAAGAGAACAAGAATTCAAGATCGCGAGTCAGCCTCTAGAGTCGTTAAAGGAGTACGTTTATCTAGGTCAATTACTCACAGGGGACCCTGATCATGAGAAGGAAATTTACAGAATAACAAAATTGGGTTGGAGTGTATACGACAGGCATTGCCAAATCCTGACTGGGAACTTACCACTGTCGTTGAAAAGAAAAAAAAAATGTACAATCATTGCATTCTACCGGTGCTAACATATGGGGCAGAAACTTGGAGGTTAACAAAGGAGCTCGAGAACAAGTTAAGGTCCGCAGAAAGAGCGATGGAACGGAAAATGTTAGGCTTAACGCTAAGAGGCAGGAAGAGACCGGTGTGGATCTGAGAGCGAACGGAGATAGCCGTATTTCTAGTTGACATTAAGAGAAAGAAATGGAGCTGGGCAGGCCATGTAATGTGTAGGATGGATAACCGGTGGATCATTAGAGTTTCAGAATGGATACCAAGAGAAGGGAAGCACAGTTGAGGACGGCTGAAAACTATGTGGGGTGATGAAGTTAGAAAATTTGCAGGCGCAAGTTGGAATCAGCTAGCGCAAGACAGGGGTAATTGGGGATCGCAGGGAGAGGTCTTCGTCCTGCAGTGGACATAAATATGGGATGGTGATGACGATGATGATGATAATAATGATGATGATTTGATCGATTGGCGTTTTGGTCCCGAAGTGGCACGGCTAGCTTCTAGGGGTGTCGTAGTTGATTGAAGGTAGGATATTATCTTTCAACAAAATGGGTTCTCTTTCTTGATTCGGGGGCAGCGGGATCTAAGAAACGTGGTGTGTTTACTTTGCTCTTCATCGGAATCGTACCCGCGACCTCGCGTTCAGCAAGACAACAACGTATTATAGGCACCGAGTCAGCAGTCAATGAAAACAGAAAAAAAAAGAAAGAAAGACGCGATCGCTGGCGCCAAAGTCAACGCTGCTACTTAGTCATGATGGAAGCGGTGCATAACGTCAAGGTTTGGCTGCACATACGGCCACTACGGGTCATCAGCGCTGGTAGCTCACCGGAGTCACGTTTGCTTATTCTATGCTTTTACATAAACGCAAAAGGGCGATAGTTGCAAATGTCAGTAGACAAAGTCAAATCACGTGCATCACATTGATAGCATCGGTAGAACAGCAATATATGCTGAATAAATCCTCCGAGTTGGTAATTGGCAACTGATTATGTGCATCTCTACAAACATGCAAGAAACTTGTGAATTGCTCGTAATATTCCATCTCGGAATAATCAGTGCTCAGATAACACTTTAACCAATGGTAGCATGCATTCTGTGCGACGGTGAAGCTAGTTATTTGTGTATTGCTTACCCATTTTGCTTTAAATACTACATTATCGAAAATGAGTTCCATAGTCTTTCGTGATAGCCACGTTCCCTAATTCGATTATTACTTTGGCACTGCCCATACAATACAATGAAATTTATTTTCTGTGCAGCCTTTCAAGGTAGCGTTAACTAGAAAAGCACACAGCGCGTACAAAATTAAGTTGCATTGTTATAGATACGCATAAGAATACCGAATGTACTGGGGATATAAATTTCTCTTTAAAGCAAGAAGAAAATGAATATTTAGGCGTCCTTCTTCAGTGTTCCTCTTTATGCACCGCATCTTCGTGAATCTAATTTAAAGGAATCGAATTTAATTCCTTGCCTTGAAACGCCCTTCCCCGCCCATCTAGACCCTCAACAATAACATTCCCTGCAAGTGGAAGCTGTAATCTCTGACGTTTGCGATGTTTTCGCATGACAGGCTTGGTATCCATAGGCACGCAGCGAACAACGCCGTCTGGCAGAGCCAAGTTTTAGGAAAGAGGTAAAATAGAGGAGAGAAAAAAAAAAGGAAATGCTGGACAATATCCACAAAGAAATTGTACTCGGACTGCAAGACAAGGTTGGCTGCACGCATCTCGTATGTTCCTTTAAAGTAGGCTTCTTGACGTCAGCCGCTCCCTGCAGCAAGTTCATTCTCTTACGCCTAGAGACTGTGCTGTACTCGGAAGAAAACTAAGCGCCTCTGTAGTATAAGCTCGCAAGTGGCACACCAGGGCGAACGACGAATCGCAACGCAGAGTACTAGCGCAGGGAGTCCCGAATCTTAATCGGGAAAGAGGGAACTCAAGAATATAGAAGGGAAAAAAATGGGAGCATAAAGAATAACAAAAAAAAAAAGTCGCACCGAAACAAACGTTTGCGACAGCGGAGGAGAACCTTCCTCGGGGAGTGAAATGCAGTGGAGTGTGTGCGTGTATGCGTGTGCGGAGAGCAGAGCCGTAATCTCCAGGTTTCTGCCGACTCGGCCAAAATATTCCTCTTTTGCCTTCTCTACATATAGGGAGGCTACAGTGGGACAGAAGGGGTGGGCTGTTCTGACGTGAAGGGGATGGAGACGCGCAGCAGGGAAACGACAACGCGCTCGCCGACGATGAACACAAAGAGGAGACTCGTTTCGCAAGAGAGCAGAAATAAAAGATACAAAGAGGTTAGGGAAGGCTAGCGGCGAGGAAGGCTCGAATCAGGAAGTGTGTTTGGGGAAGAGAACGAGAGAGCGTGAAAAGAACGGGGAAAGGCGACAAAAGGAAACAATCAAAATGAGCGGCAGCGTGTGCTGGCACGTCTAAGAGACTATACGTGGCATTGCAGTTTGAGGAAGCGATAAAGGCCCCTGTCGTATGGAGCAGCCGAACGTAAGTAAGCGAGGGAAGAGAAAATGAACGTAGGGAGGAATGGCACTGGCGGGAACAGAACACGAAAGAGAAATTTGGGAAAGCGAAAAAGCGCGTCGTCGTTTTTTTTTTATCACCCTTCTCGAACCTTACGCAATGCTCTCTTCCCCTGCTTCCAGTCTTTTCTGCTCCCTTCATTGTTTCCCTACTGGGCAGTGTCTGACAGCCAGCTCTCCCCACTTCCTCTTTCGTCCCCCACAAATCTTGCGTAGGAATGCATGGACCTTTTGTGCCCTGAGGTTTAGCGCTTTCAGATCTCTCCGCTTGTCGTATGCCCTGCTTTATGTGTGTGCTTGCCGATATACGGAGAAAGGGGCTGTCCGCGCAACAGAATTGCCGGCGGTTCCCGAACCCCACTAATAAGTGCCGGCTACGCTGGCTGCCATCCCTGCCCTTGCTCTCTCTCTCTGCCGGGTGCCTGAGCAGCTGTTATCGCAGGCCAGTCGCGTGTGGTTGTCGCCTTGGTGTACGCCTGTGATGAGACGACGCGAAACTGCTGAATCTGCAGATTGGCTTAGGACGAGCAGCGAGCAGAGTGGACGGAGCCCTCGGATGTACGAGGACAGGACTCAGGGTTTTCCTTCGGGTTGCGGTACTTCAGTAAGGGGGGGAGGCATGGATTTGTGAGGAGGCCCCGACACATCAACTTGGGCAGACTATAGTGGTAGGATTGGCGGCTTCGAAGAGGCCTTGAAGCGCCATCTGCTCGCTCTATCCAGCGTTCCACACCATTATCGTCCACGTCCGTTCTAAATTCTACAAGTACGAACTTCCAATGCGTATCCACAGCGGAAATGTTAATGATGTGTTGTGCTTAACCGCCTCTCTTGTGTCCATGTTGTGTGCCACTACTTTTAAAAAAGATCATGAATCATTACCGAATTGCTCAGCTGCCCATCTATTTAAATCTCAGCCTATCTAAGACATTTCTGTGAGAACGGTACGCCGTTGGGGAAAAAATGAAATTAAATCAAAATTACAGAGGAGGAGCGGCAGTTGGCGCGCGATTTCCGGGCCGGGCCGTTGGTGGATTGAGTGGAATTGTTCATGCTACACGGGTCGATCATTTAAGTTTATCGTAATTTTTAAAAACCGCCTGTTGCAGATAACATAATTCTAGTCCTTGAGCTAGATTATTCAAACGGGCAGATGTTACTTGCCCGAGAAATTGAAACACATTCAACCAATTAAACAAAATTCAGGAATTAACTTACTATACGGGACATATTGGAATTTACGAATTGTAGCCGGTGAGTTTGCAAGGTGTATCCACTTGGAATAAACTTTTAGAATGACACCAGTTTGGAGATATGCGCCTTTAAACTCTGTCTGTAAAAATGCACTGTTGTTCCACTTACTTTTTTTTTTAACGAAACGCTCTTTTATGCAGTCAAGCACAAAATAACGGGGGCACCTATGTATTTCGTCCAGCACTTTGGGAAATAACACTTCCAAACTGGTGTCATCCTGGAGATTCATTTCTAGTGGACGCGTCTTGCACACTCATCGACTACAATTTGTGAATTGCAATGTGCCGTAAAGTAATTAATTAAGAAGATAATTAGGGATTTTTTGTTAACTAGTTGAACATGTGTTTCGTCTCGGGCAAGTAATGTCCGCCTCTTCGAATAATCCAGCTCAAGGACAAGAATTATGCTATCTGCCATATGCGATTTTTGAAGGTACGGAAAACTGAAATATTATGACCCCGTATATGCCGCAAGCTGCTGTGGTCACATCAGATGAATCAACTTTTTACGCTCTGACACGACGTATAAAGAGTGATTCACAATGGCAATGAGTAATTCGTGACTTCCTGCACGCTGCAGTGATCGTGTTTCATCATCACCTGATAGTTCACACAAACACGTTATTGGAGGTTGCAGAACACTTTGGTAGAAAAACTCGTGCTGTGGTGCGTATACGCTCTTTTCATTTGTCCAAGCACACGTGGGCGCCGGCTAATTCTTTTACCTGACTTTAACAGCTGCGCGCAAAATTTCTGCAAGGGCCACAAGCAAAAGAGAGCAAATAGCAGAGAACAGTGTGTTCTGGAGTTCACAAAACACAAATGCTCGTGAGTAGGGGCTAATCAGGTTAACCTTCGTATTCTGTCAACCATCGAATATTCCTGATCCCTCAAGCAACTGTGACAACACGCGCGCAGAACCGCGCCATGTTTTCATATATATTTCCGCTCTCTGGGTCAGCTGTCACTGGGGTTGAGATTTGGAAATGCTTAAAATCATTCCTCATTAGAATGGGTGCTGCGCCGTGTTGCAACAGTTGTGAGTGTGAGCAACTCACGGAGCATTTCCTGCGCATTTCTCCCAATTATATAGGCGCGAACAGCTGACTTCCACTACGGACCATGCACAGATCGCTTGGACTCGTATACAGTGCTTTCCCGAAATAAGCATCCTCGGACACGTTTCGCCGGTGCAGAAAGCCATTAGTACTGCTGCACTTCACGACTCCCACTTGCCTGATGCTTCGTTTACAAAAACTGCCCGCGAACTCGAAAGTCGAGCTGCAGCCCCAGCTCACCCGGCCAAGTTAACATAAATTTTGCCAAGTGGGTTGGGCGAGTCAACCCATCCCTTGCACCGCGAAGCTCACTGGGCCCGACCCACTCCCGTTTTCGTGAACCCACCGACCAGTCTTCAGCCCGACAAGCTGACTCGTCCAATCTTTGTCGGGCTCGTGCAAACGTATATAGCTTCAACTACTGCTCCCTGCACCGCCATGTGTGCTCGCAGTGCCTACTGTCTTCCTGCTCTGTTCCTCTCTTTCCATCTCTCCACCCAATTCCCACAACAAAGGGTAGCGAACCGTACGCCCTTCTCATTGTTCTTCGTGGCATGTTTCTTTTTCTGTCCTGTCAACTTCATCTCAAATACTATGCAAAAGCATGTTAGTGATGTCGCTAGGTAAACCTTTCCAGGATTAATTTAAGGGAACCTCCTTCTTACCTCTCTTTCTCTTTGTGGTGTCACTGTTAGCAGCTTACGGTAGATTGAACAGGGCCAATCTCACGACGACTTTCACTGCGCAGCTGCTGCTGCAACGGGGGTGGTATAGCCGTAGTCCTTTAGCGTATTGAAGCGCAATCATCGTCAAGAAGAACATATTTTCGCTGTTTCATTTCACCATGACAACTAGGCTCAGGCCTTAACATAAGGGGGCAGTGAAGTGAGGATAAGAAGATTTTGCAAAAAGAGCTTTTCAGCTTCCTCATTCCCCCCAAAAATGCGCTGGAAGAACACGAAGGAAACGAGAAGAGAGAGAGAACAACTTTATTGACTCATAAATCTGAGTTATGTATATTGATGGAGCCCTTATTACAGGGCCCCACTTCTGTGGGGCCCTGGAATAAGGGCTTCTGTGGCTTCTGTGGCTCGCCGGGCCTGGTCGAGGGTCGCCAGCCGGCTTCCAAAGTCTAGTTCGACGACTGGCGCCTCCCATTACCGGTTAGCGAGTGAGTGTGTGATTACCGACGCTAAGGCGTCTGCAGGGCGCCTCCGGCATTCGTATGTTATGTGCTGGAGTGTCGGTGTGTCTTCATACCGGGGATATTTGTCTTTGTGTCTGTCGGGGTACATCTTGGGTAGAATAACGGTATCATGGCACCGGAAGTGAAGGTGCGCGTGCGCTCTGGACATAGTGAGATTGGTATTCTCGTGTTTCAGTAGCACGAGTAGAGAGTGCAATTAAAACCTTAGGTCCCGCTTTTATTATTTCTTATCCTTTTCTTCAATGAAAATAATTAAAACGAATTGCTTGTATAAGTTGATGAGATCCCAAATTATTGTACGGCAATATCCTGACACACTGCCTCACCGCGCACATTCGGTGATGTCCTGTCTGAAGAATTAATATCTACAAAGTACAACGGGCGTGCATACAAAGCGCGTTTGTAAAGCGCGCCCGCTCCGTTTTCCGCGCTCTCTCACGGCCTGCGCGAACGCAGTTGCGTTCGATATAAATGTAGCCAGCGGGAGAAACAAACGAATGAACAAAATAACTCTTACAAGAGTCAGTGCGACACAAGGTGGCGAGAACTTTCCTCCGCTCCGCATACAATGTATTGATCCGATAAAGGAGCCACGGCGTCGTTTTACTATGTGGCACCAGATGGCGCTGCCCGCTTCCTTTCTTCCGGTTGCTTCCGGCTCTGGCTGGAACCCGCTCGACCTAGGAGTCAGGCCGCGGCGACGGTCTGCGAGTGCGGGATCCGGTCACGAGGTGGCAGTACTGGTCAAGCCACAGGTGAGCGCCGCTTTAGTGTACGTCATCCCGTCATCGGCATCATCATCATCCCGACCACAATCATAATTATACCACTAAAATTTATCTGAGTGTTTGGGGATTAGGAAGGTAGGAAATAGCAATGACATTTTTTTTTTTTTTTTTTTTTTTTACGCAGCCTGCAATGTTTCACTGCGTTCTTCACTTTCCTCCTTTCAAATGTAACGGAAGTCACGTAATCGCGTTTTCTGACACACTCCTTCGTCGGAAGGTAGCCGGAAAGATGCTTTCAAGCGCATTTTAAGAAGTGTATAGTCACTCTGGGCTGAATGTACCGAAGAAAAACGTTGCCCGAGATTGCAATGGATGGGGATGTTATGTAAAAATGGCCATGTATCGAGCTCTTGAGTGAACGCTAAAGAACCGATGAAGTCACCGTGCATCCGCGCGTCTATCTAACGTTCCAAACTTGTCTAGTCACTTAATCGGAACCGAACTCGAACTGTCCCCCTATTCATAAGGAAGCGACGTGACGGCATGTAGCGAGGGCATAGATATACTGTATACATTCAAGAATATAGAATACGGTATTTCTTTAATGACACGTATTCCTTACCATACAAAAGCGTTCTAAGGGACAAGTTAAATGGAAAAGCAAAAACGAAATACCGCGTTTGTCCGTTTCGCAGCTGTCCTGTTGAAAGCGTTGCTATTGTAGACTTATGAATAACCAACTCGATCGAACCAACGTTCCTGCATAGGTTGCTGCGCCGCAAATAGGTGAATGGAATTATATAAAAGCATGGATGCCATTTTCGTACGGATACTGCTTGAATGAATTTGGAAGTGCGTTGTAAAGCAACCGTCTGAAGGAAAGACACAACGAAGCCAAGGAAAGCGCAGAGGAAATTGTCATGGTTTTTATTCGAAATATAGAAATCATCTCGAAGAGGGAAATAAAAGTAGATGAAAAGAAATGCCGGTGAGACAAGCCCCAACGGCAGCAAGTTGTCGTTTCGAAATAAGTTCGTTAAATCTAGATACAAGATTTGCCAATGTGCCTCACACGGTGCGTATAGATCCATTTTAGAGAAGTGTTTCATTATTTCGTTCGTGCTTTTTATTTGTTTTCGCTTTTTCTAGTCCACGTGTCGCCTATTAAGTATTCATTTATGCCTGCACTGGGCGCGTTCGATGAAAAGATCGTCGAAAATGAGGCGATGTAGAGAAGTACATTGTGCTGTGCCGTGCAAGAAAGGAGAAGGAACACAAAGTGAAGCACGCTGCAGTAGACAGCCCGCTCTTTCATATAGGCACGTCGTTTTGCATAGTGTGCGGACGACACTGCGGCGCTGCTTGGAAAGGAGGCACCTATAGATTGCGCAAGAATTTTATTCTTGTGATAATCGCGCAAAAGTGCAGCCAGCGTTGCATTATTGATAAAGCGCCTCACTGTACAGATTCCGGTGTCCTTTAGTTGACCATTCTTTCTTTTTTTATTTTATTTTTTTCTTTTGTTACCGTTTATGCAACACTCTGGCTTTCTTCTTTTTGACGTCCCGCCGTTTCGGCTGTTTCGCGCACTGGACGTCAGATATTAGCAAGCGACAAAAATTCACAGGAATCGCTAAGCGTGTATGAAACGAACTTGCACGCATGGACACCCGCACAAACGAGCGAGTGCGCGCGCGCACACACACACACACACACACACACACACACACACACACACACACACACACACACACACACACACACACACACACACACACACACACACACACACACGCGCGCGCGCGCGCGCGCGCGCACGGACGCGCGCACACGCACGCACGCACACGCACGCACGCACGCAGACACACACACACACACGCGCGCAAAGACGCAGTGCAGTGCACACGCTATACGATCGACTGAGAGATGTAGGAGACGACACGCCGAAAGAGGGACACCCCAGTAGGCGGTGAGGGATGGGTCAAGCGCCATCAGCGAAGCGCTTTTGTCATACACCTCGAACTGAAACAGTTGCGAGCAGAGCGGCGCTGTCATTACATATTCATGGCGATCAAATCTCGCGCGCTAGCCTTTCGTCAACCCTTCCTCCCATTGCATTCCCTTCAGCCGTTCGACCGGCTTCCTTCCAACACGGCCAACCTTGTTATGGAGTATCACCCTGAACACCTACTGGTATACAACAATGCAGCCTGCATGCACATCTGTTCTTTTCTGTTTCGGCTGTTTAAAAGCGACGCTTGCATTGCTCACTATGCACGCAAATTACTTTTTCATGTAATAAGTTCGTGCCGAGATCTACGGGAAAGAGGGGGCGTGGAGGGGTGTGTGCAGGGTAGGGGTGGGCTGCGGCGAAATGCGCGAGAGCGATCGAAGCTCACCGACTGCGCAGTCGTAATGCGACAGTGTTTCGTCGTTCGTTTTCGGGAGAATACATTTGCGTTCTGTCACGCGTGCGTATGTTAGTATAATCGCGACCATTGTACAGAGTCTACACTTTCCAGACGAGTGCGTAGGAGTCGATTCGAAATGGGTTGCCCGAGACGAGTATTTTAATGCGACAGCACTGACGGCTTGCGGACTGCGCACGTGACCATGTGTACACGAAACGTGTGGACATGAACCATTCACCAGCGCCGCCAGGGGAAGAGCGGCTGAGACGCAGGGCGAAAAAAACCTGCAATTCCGAGGATTGGTGCAACCGTATAGTTAAAACGACAGCGGAGTCCGTTATGACTACATTCAGACTTCGTTTGTTTACAGAAAAGTCCAATAAAATGAAATGAAAATTTACCTTCCCGAAACGCACTATATAGCGAGATCTTGTGCATACGTGAATTCTGCGACCAGAGTTTCAGGCTCTTTCCTTTAGCCGCCTCGATGTATCGATTCCCGGCCGTGGCTGCATCTCAATAATAGAGAAGTTCAGAAGGGAGAAGTGCAGTCAGTCCCCATGATCTTTTATTCCCAGAATCATGTGCCGTCTAAGCAGTCGAGGCCAGTCAGCAGAGGATCTCGTTGTTTGATGAAGGGACGGCAGTCGCTTGCATGGAAGTACAAAATGCTGCGACTTGGTATTTATATACTGACCAAGAATAGCGCCACACGTGAGGGACAAGAAATCACTGCACGCGCGCAGAATATTGTTGCACCTGCAAAAGCTGCGTGAGGTGCTGCTGGCCATTATGAGAAGGAAAGATATAATAACAGAACATATTGTTACTGCAAGAGCTAGGAGAAAACACACAGAAAGGAATATAAAAGATGGCACGGGTGGTAACCCGGAACTCTTCGATAAACGTGCCATGTTAAGCAAGGTGTTGAGCTGACGTGTACTTGCTAGGGATTAATTTGAGTTTTAACTTGTCCGTAAGCGTATTTACAGTTTTTCCGTTTGCGGAATACCGGGTTACCAGGGAGCTATACGGCAGCAACAACGCTAGTAGCGACATCTTCTGGCACACAATTCGACCAGAGCACAGAAAGCTCCTACTGCAGTGACCTGCCATAGTTTACTTAACTGGCTGGTGCAAAGCGTATAGCAACACGATCGTTAGCGTGCAGTGTGTTTATGATTTTCTTTCAACGAGTACAGTTATGCAACGCAAAAATACTTCCAATCGATTTTTGTTGGCCAAAGCGTCACTAGATGTCGCTGGCAGCTTTGCCGTCCACGGCACCGGTAACCCTGCAATCTGTAAACGGTAAGTTTACGGACAAGCTAAACCTCTGTAAAATTTCAGCACACTGGTTCCTTTAACGTGCGCCCAAAAAGCGTTGCACAACCTTTTGTGCATGGTCAGCTCTCATAAGAATGGAGAAGCCCCTTTCGGGCCTCGAACCACGGCATCGTGCTTTGCAGCGAGATTTATTAGCCGCTACTGAGCCGTGGCGGCGGGCTTGAATAAATAACACGAGGTCACGAGCTGACACGTGGAATTAATGAATTAATTTCAGTCATCAAGGGAGGAGCTTAGATCTACTGAGGGATAGCCTTCGTACATATGGGGGAACCGTAGCCCAGTGGTTATGGCGTGGTGCATAGAGGTCGTGTGTTCAATTCCGACCGCGCCAGCCGATTTTAGATGGGCGCGAAATGCAAGAAGACTGGTGTACTTAGATTTAGGTGCATGTTAAAGAACCCCAGGTGGTGAAAATTAATTGGGATTGCCCGATTACGGCGTGCCTCATAATCAGATCGTGTTACGGCTAGTAAAGATCCAAAGCTTAGATTTTTAAAATATTTTTTTATATACGCGTGGTGAATGCCAGTTACCGGATAGAAGGACCGCTAGCTCTGGATACACTATACTCCGCTTCACACTTAGCAATCAACGCTGCTTTTTTCACGCTTAGCACATTCAGGCAAATTCCCCTTGTGGATATGAGCCATGTTTTGAGGCAACAACAACTACGCTGTCGGTCTATTTCTACCAGGTCTCTCTCAACTGTTAAGTACATGTGTATTGTTGTTTATTGTAAACTGTTTACAGCATTAAGATAAGAAGGAAATGCAGAAAAAGAAAAAAAGAGAAAGAAAGAAAAGTGGTAGATGCGAACCGTTGATGGGAAACGGGTAATTTGCGAATGCCACTGCAGTGCAATGAGCCGCTATTTTAAGTGCGACTCCGGCAGCCTGCCTATTGAGGTCAAACCACACCTCTGCAAACTCCGACCTTTAGTTTTTCAATATTTCATTTGTATTTTTCTAATTTTTGATGATATCTGCTGGGAACCCGGCCACCATTATTTGAAGTTGTTCTTTTTGTATAAGCACGAAGATAATATGTTCGAAAACCACAGGCGTACATTTCTCGTAGGAATACCTTGGTCCTTATGCAGTGCAGTGAAGAAATTAAGCTTGTCTGTTGATATGAAGAGGGAGAGGAAGCAAAATTAACCAAGTTCAGTGCATAGAAGGGAACTAACTTTTAAGCAAGAATATTTTCAGCTATTTATATTTATCGATTTCATTTTCATGTACCCTTGTCTCTGGCCTGAAGATTGAAGAAGGGGCAAAAAAAAAAAAAGAAAGAATGCCAGACATGAGAATAGCAAGGTCATTTATTTATTGCACAACAGTCGTTTATTTACATCTGCGGAGTCACCTCATGCAGCGAATGACAAGAATGTCAACTTCCCCTTCACTCTCGGTCGTGCCATAACACTTTTATATCTGTTTGCCTTTTTCGTATCTCTCGCAGCCCCCCTGCCCTTTATTATTTTCATTTCCATGTCGTAAAGGCGTCGTCGTCTGAGCGCACAAAGAAACGAACGCAGCCGAGCGGTACGGAAGCGGAATGAAGATGAATGATCGTACACGTACGGTGCGCTCGCCGGCAAGAGATATCCGCGTTGATCGCCCGCAGCCGCGCCGAAGCATGAGCAAAGCACGACTCCGCCGCGCTGCGGCGGCGCGTGGCGCGCGCGGCCGTGCCGCCGGCATCGCCGGTGCGCCGGCAGTTTCGTCGGCGCTGCTGGCGTTTACGTCACCGCCGCTCCACCAATGGCGGTAAAGATAGGCGCAACCACTTTTTCTTGTGAAGGGGAGGACGGCGGTTGCTGCGCCTGCCCGACGGTCTACTTTTTCGCAAAAACTAATATTATTTCTTGCCAAATCACACTCATTATACAAATAAATGTTTATATAACCATCATAAGAAATCTAATGGTTGAAAGAGAAAAGTAGCGAGTAATATTTGTGTTTGTAGCTGGACTCTTTGGCAGAGACGCCCCCCACAGGTCGGAGTCGGGAAGCTCCCCAGGACCTCAGCTGATATTGGAGCGATGGGCGCAGAAGCTGTGGATTACCGGCTCGGATACGGAACGAGAATGGAGTGCTCGTGAGTGGGCGATCGAAGGCGGACCGTCTTCCTTTGTCTGACTGTCCAACGATCGGAACCCTCCCCGGAAACGTACTAGGAGCTTCCTCGATCTCCAATTTTTGGGATTTCAAGCAGAGTGTGAAGCCAGTGTTGTGCGGCTAGTGCGAGGCTTGCGCTGTGCGAGGCTCTCCCGCGTCGTCTGCTGTCAGGTGAAAAATTTCGGCTGCTCGCAACCGGCGTAAAAAGCGACGTCTCCTGCCGCCCTTTCCGTGCTTCTTTACTCATCAGGCCGGCTTGAAATGCTCAGTTATCTGACGCATAAACTTCGGACACCGGAACTGAATGGGAGTAGCGCATTTCACACCAAGGTAAGCCCGCCCGTGTCTCATTTTTGTTTCCTCAACGTTCAGCTAACGCGGGGAGCCGGTGTCGCCGGTACTAGGCCTAACCCTCTCTCAGAATCATGGCTGACAGGTAGAATTTCGGACCGGATTAACCTACCTAGAATGTTCGGGTTGGCTTATTTCACCTTGCACATGACCCAGCAATGCCTCTGGAGTAATCACGACCTGCAGTTAAGCCCTCTGCACGGTTGTGGGTTGCATTGTGTTCGGGTTGATCACGGGGTGTCCCTGTCGGCTTGCCGGTGTTTTCGTGTCTGTCGACGTTGGAGCACTTGGTTTACCAGGCTAATTTTTTAGACTTAAGCCGTTTTAAAGCTTTCGAGTTTGATCGGCGACGTTGCCCAGGCCTTGCGTAATTTTTGTGGCCTCTTGATCATTATTTGTGCGTAAGTAGCTTATGGCAAGCACGTCCTCCTTTGTGTTCCGAGGTTCCGAGTCGCTGACGTTGCCGGCTAGCTCTTGCGTCAACATTGAATTTCGGGGGCTCTCCAGCCGCGTTTAGCGTTCTATGTGAGCCGATTATTTTTTTCGGACACGAAAGTAATGTCACAGAAAAGAAGTTTTGCCAAAAGTTCTCCTGGGTAATCGGCCGTCGTTGAAACAATTGCAGCGCACACACGATCGTTGGCCGGGTCGCCGCCGTAACAACTTTCCGTGTTTTTAGGGCACGTTGCACGTTCCATTGCCGAAGAATCCCCGTATCGCCGACTGGAGACGTGCAAGCAGCATCATCGTGCACACGCGTTATGCAACTCTCTTCCTCCACTATTTTTTCCCCCCCAAGTGAAAAATTTCGGCGACGTCCGATTGTTTCTGTGGTTTCACGCAACCCGGATTATACTACTACAGGTACACGCTGCCGTTAGCCGAACCATTCCACATATCCACATCTTACGTCCGCGTGCGGATGTCACGCTGCAGCTCCTAGAGTAATTTGCGAGACATAACGAAATTTCTCTCATGTGTGCTAAGTTTCTTGGGGTTGCATGGAATGCATGAAATTCTTTGGAGTGTGGCTGGCTTTCTTTGTATCGTCATTTTTACGCTCGCTATGAAGTCGCTCCGTATATATATTTTTGTTTCTTGCGTGCTTGTTGTTCTTCTCTTCGTCGGTTGCTTTATGCGTCCGTTGCTTTGCTTTTGTGCATGCTTGTATGAGCGTCGTACGGGCCTGCGGCTACAAATTGACCGGCGTCGTGGCACCGGGGCTCAGTTCGTAGGCGGCCGTCGTCGGGTACGCATTGCCGGCTCCTCTGCCCGTACCCGCTGCCCCGTGTCTCGCGTTCACCCGTCATCGTCGTACACTTGACTTCGTCGGTGCTGCTTCGAAGTGATGCGGCGGGACTTAGTCGTTTCATCGCGGTGCCCCCAGATCGCCGCCACCTGCTGGCGCGTCACCTCCTGAGAGCCGCCTCCACGCACGGCTTTTCCCAATTTCTCGTTCCTGTTCCCGCCCGCCTGCCTTCTGACATGGTATGGCTTTTCCGTCATACTACGTGACTCCGCTCTCTTCTTTCTTTTCATTTTTCTTTCCCGTTTACTGTATTTTTTAATTTATTTATTTTTTCTGGCATCGACGGCCTTTGCGTTCTTGTCCAACCACTGCGTTCTTCCTCCCTCCCGGTTGCTTCCTCCTCGTGATAGCTTTCTCTGTCGCTTTGGCGGCGGCCTTCGATATGCGGTCGCCGCTACGGGTATGGCCGTGCTCGTTGAGGAATGCCGAGATATGCGCAGAGTTTAGTTCATCTAACGCTCGATATTACGTAACGCTATACTAACTCAATAATATTTGCGGTAAGCGTTTTAAGTGCGAGGAGGTCTGAAGCGGGCGGCATGCGCGGCACAAGGCAACCGGGATTATATAGCGTCCTTTTTTTTAAACCTGACACCCTTGTTATATAAGTCAAGTAAGCTTGAGGTCCCGCGCCTCCATTTTAAATTTTTTTTTTTTTTTTTGTGTGTGTGTGTGTGCGAAAGCTGTTCCACGACCACCTCGTTTGAATCGAAAGTGGAAGCCGCTCTTAATGGTCTCATCTCATCGTGCCTTTGACTTTTATTCAAAGGTCTCTCGAAGGCGAACAGTTTGACTTCGTTTGCTTAGCCGTCCGGCTGTTCGATAGTACATACATGGGAGACTGGCAGAGCTGTTCGTTTGGTATTTAAGATAATTTTTTTCTTGCCTTGCGACTTTTCGCGGCTTACACTCCGGCTCACTGAACAGCAGCTCATTCATCATGTTGTCAGGCCGTCGGGGATTGCGTTAGCTTCGCGAAGAAGAGCATCTTTGAACGCCAGCTCTTGCGGTGAGGCGGGAGGGTTGGATGTGTGTGCTGTGTCGAAATCGGTCCAATTACACTTAGTCCACTAGCGCCACTCTGATACAAAGTAGGCTACTTCACGGTGATGATGATAATGCTCACAATCACGGCTATTCATGCATGTTGCCTTCTGAGTATTTCGTGGCACCGGGGATAGTGATCGCGTGGCGAGGCAGATTTCGCATTTCCCTTGTTTCGAGCCCGGGGTCTTCGATGCCGGAAGCGCCAGGCCGTATAATCCGCCGCGCGTGACTTTGTGGATATATGGCGTTTACGAGGCGTGCTGGGTTCGATTCGCGGCCGTAATTCGATGGCTTCGGAACGCGAGTATGCTCCTGTGATCAGATTGGAATGCGTGTTTAACGACTCCGGGTAATTCAAAATTAGCCGACGGAGCCAGGCCCCGTACCCGTCGCAATGACTAGCGTTGAAGGTTGCGGGGTCGATTCCCTGCCGCGGCGGCCTCTGTGCCGGTAGGGCCGGAATGCAAAAGCGCGCGTCCGTTCAGATTTGGGCTCTCGGTTGAACAACTGCGAGTGGTCACAATTACGACAAAGGCCCTCACTACGGCGTAGTATGTCATACCCGCTGGCAGGTTTGGTGGATTTAGGTTAAACGAATTAGTACTATCCAGGCCTTCTCGTGCCATTAACGTTTGCTTCGACGCAGCTTTGCTAGCAGAATCGATGTTGCGGCTTGTGACCGCGTTTTCCTACCGAGTGTTTTTGCTCTGTTCTACCCGGGAAACCCGGAAGCTGGCGTCGTTCTGTGCGCGCTAAGGCCGGAGCTGTAGTCGTGGAACGAGCGCTAGCGTCGCCTTAGCTTCCGGTAGAGATAATCAGCGGACGTTGTTTATCAGGCCGACACGTAGGGGAGAACCCGCATTACGCGTTCCGTAGCGGCGAATATGTGCCTGCTTTGACGCGCTGTAGTAAGTAGTCGGCGTCTTGAAACTTCGTCGCAATCGTAAGACGAATATGAAAGCTAAGCTGTGTTCGTAAATTACGCTTCTACAACAGTCAGGCTGACCGACAGAGAAGGTGCGAGAAAAAATGACGCTAGAAGGAAAGCCAGGTGACTGCGCCTTCCTTAAGTTTCAGCAAGCAGCTCGCTGTGAGGTCATGCATTTTCAAATTCCATCTGCGTGAATCACTACGTTCACTGTTTTTCAGTAACGATGCAGGAACTAATGACTATATACGTACTATACACTACTAACTTACTATATAACGTTTTTCTTCGCCGAAGCAATCCATATATGCGAAGGCACTTCGAAATTGGCGATGTCACGGCTGTAGTACTGCCGCTCAAGTTTTGGCGCGAAATCCGGAGAGGAAAACTTGGCTTACGTTTATCTAGTAATAATCCCGCTATGTTAATTGAGAACTCTGGAAGAATACTTTCGCCAATAAAAACTGATATAGTGCAGCCATTTAGTGTCTGTAAATCGTAAAGGTTATATAACAGCCCGCAGTGCCGGCTCAATGCATTCGCGTGTGTAAAGTTAGGGACGCGGCATGTATAAGGCCCTAGAAGTCATCAGGAAGAAAAAAAAAAAAAAATTAATGTCGCAGCGTTATTCTCTTGGAAGTCTCGAGCGCAGGACAGTGGATTGATGTTAAAAACTTGCATTTCTTCCAAGCCCGCCGTTGATACATATCGTCGTTGACGCATATGTGCGAATTAAACGGGCGCATGGCTTGCAGTGTTGCCGTTATTTAGCCACGTGACCGCAGTGGTGTCGCGGTCGTTGTACTTGTTTGAAATTATGAGCACGGATGTCACGGGTTTGACTCCCTGCCGCGGCGTACGCATTTCCGTGCAGGATAAATGCAAGCAACGTGCTGCATACTAAGGCGCTCTTTGTGTATAGAGCAAACACGTCAGGTCATCCGAGTTTATATATGCCCCAGCTCCAAGTACGGCGTGTGTCGCGTCAAACATTTGGATGTTGGACATCGTCGGTTATCTTTTAGGGCACGTGCCTCGGCCTTCAACCAATCGTTTAAGAAGAATTTTAAGTTCTCCTGAAAAGGAATAAACGGACGTGACTTCCTGAGCCGATTAGCTCTTAACTAGCTTGCTTTTATGGACACGTGAGTGGTTACAACTAAGCAAGCACGCTTAGATTATTTAGCGAAGTATATTTGCTGTCGGATCTGTCTCCTAGCCCGCCGCGGAGCTTCAGTGGCAGTGGCGTTCTGCTGTGGAGCACGAGGTTCCGGGTTCGATTCCCGACCACGGCCATTTTAATGGGGGGCGGTATACGAGAACGCTCGCGTACTTAGATTTAAGTGTCCAGACCCCGGGGATCAAAACAAATCCAGAGGCCTGCAATACGCCGTTCATTATAGCCCAAATGCTGCTTTGGGGCGTTAAAAACCCACGAACTGATCTCTTGTGTCCGTTACATTCGGGTTTCAGGCTCGTTGCTATACTTCTGATTGGTTCGCGATAATTCACTAGTCGTGGCGAGTTCGGGGGGGGGGGGGGGGGAGGGTAATGATTGCTTGATGCGATTGTGCTCGCAAACGAGAGTTCTGCCCATCGGATTGGCAGGCTCAACACACCGCGATTATTATTTTTTCCCCTGCTCCCGCGCACGTGTTTATCACTTAGTAATACGAGGCCATAGGGCGCTCGACGCAGGCTCGGGTGATCAGACTGCTCGGCGAGCTGGTTGCTTCATCGCATCGTGCCCGGTGATCGCTCTCAGCCTTGACTTTTAACGAGTTTCTCCCGATGCCGTGTGGCCTTAGGCGCTGCTTGGTTTCGTCGCGTTGGCAGCAACGGGACGAAACGACGCAACGCAGGTTGGGTTCTTTCCGCGTAAATAAAAAAGACACTGAAGATAAACGTTAAATTGAAATTGATAGGGAAATTGCACTTCTGGGACACCGAAAATATCGCTCTTACCGTGCGCTGCCCCTTGGTGTAAGCCAGAGAAGATCGATTGCCTGGTTGGTTTAACGTCCCAAGGTAACACTAGGGATATAAGAAGTAGCGTTTAGAGTGAAGGACTGTGGATTAGCTTAGGCCATTGGGAGTTCTTTTACGTGCTTAGTATCTGGGCACGCGAGCGTTTTCATCGCACCCCCCCCCCCCTTTTTTTTTTTTCTTGCATTAATATACATATATGCATGCATATATGTCAAACTTTCTCATCCACGTAATTGTATTCTCGTAAAACTACTTTCACCTTGCGCATTTCTGCGTAACCTCTCTCGTAGAGACGGTTGAGAGAGAGACATGAGATGCGAAAGACATGGAGGTTAACCGGTTTGCTACCGAACACGGGGGGAAGGGAAAAGCAAAAAAGAGACAGAAGGAAGAGCGGAGAAAGAAAGCAACCGCGCGAGAAAAAAAAAAAGAGAAAAAAAAAAAAAGGGAAAGGAAAGATAGAAAGGTATAAAAATGCAGGGAGCTTAATCATGCAGAAGCATCTCGTCGGCTACTCAAAATTTTCGGAGCGCTTCCAATGGCTTTGTGGTGTCCGTATAAACCGGCCTCCCTGCTTGATTGTTCCAGCTTCTCTGCGATCTCCATGCGTACAAGTCTGTGTCGGCCTGGAACCGGTGCTTCCACTGCGTGTAGATCTCATTCAGATTGCCTAATTTCTGTTCTGAAAGCCGTTGCTAAAATTGTGGCAGCGACGGCGCAATATCTGCAGCTCTCCAAATTGCTCACGGAAGAGGGACTAGGGAGAGGGTGTCCAATCCTGGCCGATATTTAACGCGGCCAAGCTTCGTGCCTTTATCGACGATTACCATTTGCTCTGCGCATGCGTCATAGATGCCGTGCCACTGACTACAAAGCGCGCGTGTAGCCCACAACCGGTGGACATATGCTTGTTGAGAGTTGGGTGATTAGGTTCAATTAACGGTCCCCAAAACAATTCACGGGCAATTAGTGACGCCGTAGTTGAGGGTTCCCGATTGATTTTAGACCACCTGGGAGTTATTTAACGTGCACTAAAAGCGCGTTACACGAGCATTGAATATTGTATTCCTACCCCGTCGGAATGGAGTCGCCGTGTCCGACGATCGAGGTCGCGACCTCAAGCTCAGCATCAGAAAACTCCACAGCCGCTAGACAACCTCGGCGGGTATCATGCGGTTATTAGCTGCGGGGATTATTGCGTTTGACGCGTAAGGCTTCCTCACTAGCAGCGGTGATTAGCATGGAGGCGCTGTCACTTATGTGTACCCCTGTTCCCTCTAGTTATGGTGCTTTGTCAATAAATGCGTCTAAGTTCGATTCTTTTTCTTCGTCTTTCTGGGGTTTTACGTGCCAAAACCAGTTCTGATTATGAGGCACGCCGTAGTGGAGGGCTCCGGATTGATCTTGACCACCTGAGGTTCTTTAACGTGCACTACAACGATAACTTTATTACAAGGCACTGCAGATTCCATTTAAAGATTGTCAAGGCGATAGGACGATTCTTTGCGCATCTTCTAGTGAGTCCTCGTAATCACAGTAATTAAATCTCGATTTAGGGCATACGTAATCAGGTCGTTGCGCGCTCCTTTCGTTTTCCTTATTATTACAATTTTCTTTTATACATAGCGAATCGAGTAACCGGCTCAAAGCGCACGCACAAGCTAACTATTGCTTGCAGGCACAGCGACCACGGAAAACAACTATTCCTTCGCCATTACTTACAGAACGCAGCACGTCGAACATCTCGACGCTAGTGCCTGCAGTAAAGCGGTCGTGTGTAGCGGTGCTCTGCGCGCTGCAATGAAGCCCACATTCGGTAAGCAGCTGCGCGTAAACTTGCCTTTACAGGGCAGGACAGGCAGAAACACCGGCCGCAGTAAATCGTAGCGTTGTGCTCTGCTGAGCAGTTTCGAGCTTTCCCCGTCCCGGCCCCGGCGGCTGCATTCCGATGGGGGTGGATCGAATGAAAAAAACGCTCGTTCGCCATGCATTGGGTGCACGTTAAAAAACCTCGGGTGGTCAAACATTAATACGGAGTCCCCAAATGCTGCGTGTCTCATAATCGGGTCGTGGTTCTAGTACGTAACCCCTCCTCCCCCCTCTAAAAAAAAAAAAAAAAAAAAAAAAAATGAACTGGCATAACCGATCTGCACGCGTGAATGTCAACACAGTGATTGAAGGGGTCAATATTATATCCAACTACGTCCCCGAGGCAGTGCAATGGGCCGTTCCCAGAGTCGGCTATGAGACGAGGCGACATCTTACGTAGAGCATTGGCCGTCGGATAAGCGGCATTCGCAGCCGGCCGTTGTAAAAAGGCTTATCAGGCAGAGTCGCGAGATTGTGACGAGTGGTGAACACGTTATACAAGTGCCACGTGGCACGTTCGCCGCGCGGAGCTCTCGATCGGCACCGAAACCCGTACGCGGGAATTGCAGTCGCTTTCGGTAACGCGACGGTGACATTGAAGGGGGGGGGGGGGGGGGGGGGGCGTAGCGTTGAGCGCGCTCTTCCGGGTTTGATATTGGACACCTTCCGGATAGCTTCAGTTCGCTTCGCGGCAGAGGAAGGGGGGGGGGGGGGTGCTTTGCTGTCTGTCGTTCGTAGCTCGAATAAACGGCAGCTGTGGGCAATCTTAAGTGGGACGTGACCCGTATCCTTGTGCACAGTTTGGTATCGACGAAGCGTTTGCATTATATATATATATATATATATATATATATATATATATATATATATGTGTGTGTGTGTGTGTGTATGATTGCTTAGGCGAGTTGCTGCGCGCGGAGCCTATATACGCAGATGCTCCATCCAGTTAATTGCTTGCGGAGAGTGAACTGCGAAAGTTGGTATTGATTCACGTTGAAAATTCGTCTTCGTGTCTTCTAGCGCTAAATTTTCAACATGAATTGCTTGTATTAGAGGTACACGCAAACATTAAATAGCTTTTTAAGCCGTTCTAGGAATCTCTCGCTCTTCGGTGGAAGAAAAAATTCAGAGCCCTTCCCCTGTCGAGAAAATGGGGGTACGCGAAGCTTGTGGCTAAACGACACTGTCGCAGTCGTTCCGCTTCGTTTGCCCTAAACTCAGGGTCGGCGGCTCTTCGCTGACATTTCGCCTGGGCTTCGGAAGCCCTCACGCTAGAATCGGACGACAAGCTTCGCTTACCCCCATTTTCTCGACAGGGGAAGGGCTGGTGATTTAGTCTCTTTGGGTTCCACGTGTGATAAGGGTAGTTCAACGCGCGTTACAGGTCCTCCGAGCCCATAGAGGTATGTGCCATTGAGCTTGGACCCTTTCTGCACTATTGCCAGGATCGGCCCACTTTTCAACGGGACACTACCACCACCACCGCCAACACTTGTGAGCCTATAAAGCTTAGGTTAAAAAGAAAGCATTAAAGAGTTCTAGCCTGACGTGTATACCGTTAGTGTGTTAAAGTAGGGAGCTATTTTCCGTCCAAACAAGGCATAGGCGAAACAAAAGTGTGTGTGTGTGTGGGGAGGGGGGGGGGGGGGCGGCTAACTACATCGCTGGTATCCACATCTTGTGACGCTTTGTGCAACCACGATGCATTAGGCACGTTTTCACATTACATGGGGTTCTTTGCATGTTATAGGGTGAGTCGCTGCACACACTTTATTTACACCGGGAGCTAAGTAGAATATCGTTAGTTACTGAAATAATAGCTCTGTGTCTCCTCTGGTTAAACTGTTCGCCACAAGGTGGAGCCACCAACCCGGCCGCTCACTTTTACGTGTTTCTCCGGTGACCCGGCATTCCGCGAAAGGCAATACGTTTAGGCACAAGCTAAATGTCTCTATTGCGGGAGTTCACGGCTGAGTTTGTGAACCTTCGTATCCATCACTCTGGCGCCCGACGTGGGGCCCGAACCTTCATCGGCGTATTGTTGAAGTCCCGTGCTCGATAAATGCCCCTCTAGCGTTCTAATAAACTCTTCTGCGGCATCAAGCGAATCTATCTTGCGTTATCAAATTTCCTAATGTGGTCTGACCTCCAGCCACTGCCACCCTCTACTCTGTACTAATTTTGTTACTCTAATATGTTAACAACTGTATAATTGCACGACCTGCCCATCCATTTCTTTATCCTAATCCGCGCATGAAGCCTAATCTATACTGTGCTCTTTGTTGTATCTTCCATCCTAACTCCTCTCTCTCATTTTGTGTTTCATCCCTAGTTGCAATGCAACTTTCTTTCAAACTTCATTGTTATTCTAAGTTTTGGTCTCACATGTGTGTTAGTTCTTGCGGAATATACTGTCAACTGCGTGCTTTCTTTTCTAAAGCTTTATATCGGCGAAATTTTCGTGCGTTGTCAGAGAGGTCGCAGCCACTTTCTCTGGCGACCTAAATCGCGGTCACGGCTTAATGGTATTCGGTCGTCAGCCGTCGATGCCCTTTCGTGCCGTGCCTGTTCGCACGCGGCTTGCGGTGTCGGACGTTGTTCGCACTGTAGCCGCGGTGACTAATATGGCCTTTCTTTTTTTCATTTGTTTTATTGTACGAGAGGGTTACTCGACAAAAGACAACAAAAAAGGTATAAGGACAAGATGGGTTCACGCCCGTGCGCGGGCATTCCTTCTGTTCCATTGTTTCGTGGCCTTCGTTGCACGCTGCCATTTATTTTCTTTCTTTCTTTTTCCTCCGGCTAGCGCCATGCAGGCTAGGGGTCTTCGTTCTCGCGAAATGTTGCGGTGACATTGTGCACGTTTAGAGAATAGCGCGTTGTCTCCTGGGGATGGTCATGAAGAAAAAGACAGGTTTAAGAAAGGCTCGAGGTGCAAGTTGCGAGGCGGTTGAAAACGAACAGCGCAGCAGGCCTGCCCGCATTCATTGTCTGTTCTGTCGAGTCATCGCTCAAGAACGTCTGGGGCCACGAGTACATCGAATAGAGTGTACATTTCAGAAGTAACTGTCCGCGCTCAGCGTTCTGCTCCTCAGCATATAAGATCGCGAGTTCGAGCGATAGGTCCGCAGCGGCGCCGCATTTCTTCTGGATCGGAATTTCAAATTGTGACAAGAATTACCGTGTGCGAAGAAATCTATGCACCTTACAAGATACTCTGTTGTTAAAATTAACGTGCGGAATAATTCTTAGGACCGCTGCAGAGTTGGAAGTGCAGAAATAAGTAACCGTAGCGTCGCCGCTTTCTGGCGAACTTCCCGCGATGTCAAGTATCTTACCCCCTTTTAGGGGTTGATGACGTCACTCGTAGACTATGGCCGGTTCCAACTCTTCGCGTTGTGGAAGGCGAAGCAGTTACGGTGTAGGGCGAGCGCGCTTTGGCGAGAGGGGTAGGGGGCGATTAGACGGGACTTTACGCCGCCGCAGAGGTCAGTATACAGTTTTACGAAGCTCGCTATCTTGCTATGAGGCGCGTACCGCCGACATCAATTGACCCGGCTCGACGCCACCGCATTTTATGCATGCATGCATGCGTGCACCTTGCCCAGCGGATTCGGCCCTTCCTGTACGCACTTTGCCGGTGGGTTGATCCAAGCTGACGCGACACTTGCCGATCACGACATCCTATAGCGTTTGCGCGGTCATGGTAGGCATGTTTCACGCCGGCGACTCGAGTCGACGCGCTCTCGTCGGTTTCGTTCGTGCAAGTGCCCCGCGAGCGCATTCGGCGAATGCGCGTCGTATCGCGGTGGCGACGATTTTATCGGCCATTGATTTCGCCCCGTTCATTGGCTCCCTCCACAAATGTTGACTATGTGCGAGGCCTCATCGAGCACTTTCCGAAACCATGTTTTAGCTTCGCTGAGAGCCAGTGCGAAGTGCGCTTGCACTTTCTCACCCATGATTGCTTGCCCTCGTTGCGATGCCTTTGCACCTTGCTTTTATCAATTGCTGTTTCGTAGGTGTTGACTCCTAGTGCTATAACCGTCTAGAGCGCGTCTTTAGACTTTTCGGAGGCCGTAAATTGTCGTTTAGCCGCTCGTAAAGCGCAGCGTTAACCCGAGCGCGTTCCGCCTATACGGGGAAAGACCCATTATTCACTTCGGCAACTATTATCCCAAGCCCTCCCCCTGCACGCCTATTGCCGTCGCGGCATTTATTGCTGCACTTTTCCGGGCATAGCAAAGTGCGGCGGGTGTCAGAAAATATGACTCAGAGTAGCTTAGTGTTTGCATATTGCTGCTGGCGTGTCGCCGTGAGACCGGGGAGTATATATATCCGGCAGAAACAGTTTCAGTATAGCGTGAGGTTGCGTCGTACCAAACTGTCATGGACGCGCGTAATTAGTATTTCACGCAGTGTGCACTGTGTCTTTGAAGCGCTCCAGCGTAGCATACACGTACTAGCTGTACGGACGTGGACTGGAATTCCGCAGGTCGTAGAACGGTAACAGCGCAGCGCTGCAAGCATAATGCGGCGCTGTAATAAATTACGTGGCGCGTTAAAGACGCTCTTGGTTTCGCGCTTCTTTTCTTTCAACTGAAAAAAGAAAGGCATAAAGATACATTCTTAACGATTGTGTCCCCTTACGACACGTTTACGACTCGAGATAAGTGGAACATAAACGCTCGTTGCGAAAAGAGTTGAGCGCACTTCGGTTACACTCAGTGTCTCAAGGTGTCAATAGCAGCACCGTCTGTTCCCATTCACGTCTCCGAGTGTTCCGGTTTATACGTCCGCCCGGCGCCAGTACGTCTGCGCCGCGGTAAAACCGCAGAACGATCCCGTTATCGTACGCACGGAGTTGGTTACTCGCAACATCGCGAGGTGTCGCCACCTGTGTCGCTGCTCTCGGCCACGATGTCTTCGACAGCGTAGCGTGATGGTTATTATGGCAGTACTCTCGTGAGTCGCGGCGGACGCTTTCGCAATGCGCGCGAGGTACGCGTCTCGCTCGCCCCACATACTACGCCGTTAGCAGCGTCATTTTGTGCCATGGCGGCAGTCGTCGTTCCCGTATAACTTTCTGTGGTGCTCTTGGCCGGTGCTTTCTTGTCGGCAACCCTGCGTACACACAAAGGGAGGTTTTAAGGTGTGTTCTCGAATGGCGATGGCGTCCCGAGAGCAAACGCCCTGGCCGCCGCCAACTGTGAGGCGACGTAATCGCTAACGCGCAGCCTGTTTTTTTTTTTTTTTTTTTTTTTTTTTTTTTCTATTGCGAGAACACAGAAAATGGCGCCACCAGCGTTGGTACTAACTTCTACGGTTGCGGTAATCCGGTGTTCAGCAAACGCAAAACGTTAATCCGAGAAGTTAAAACTCTCCAATGGTCCAATATGTGTACTTCCGTCGCCGTTTTCTCGCCGTCTTTCCTGCAGCACGTTTGTTCGGCGGGGCTAGGAAATATTGTCGGCGCGAGTAAGAGGCATTTGGCGGCGCATTAGCGCTGGGGAGCGAGACTCCGACTACAACTACGTACTACAACGACCGCTGCGCGCGCCGGCGGTCGGCCATTAGTACCCTCGGCCTTGCCGGAATTCCTGTGTGTCGCCGGAGAACGAACGAGCGGCTCACGGCGGTCGCTCGCTCGAAGAAAGTGCGAAGCCGAGCAAGGGGAGGGAAAAAAAAAAAAAAAAAAAAAGCCCAATGTCAGTTTCCGCATGCAAGGGGTCTTTCGAGAGTTATGGAGGCCAATGAGGCGCGGAGACACGGTGCTTTGCTGCTTCCTTGGACTCGTTTCGCGGCAGCGCCAGGGTCCCTGGCTTTTTGGAGGAATTGGCACGATACACTGCACCACCACCACCGCTGCCGGTCGCCGCTACACTTATACTCGTTCCACGAAGTGGGCCCGCCAGCGCCTATTGTATAACACTTTCTATTCTCATTCCACTTATGGGCGACTAAGTAAGTTGAACATCTTAACGCCGATCCTTATAGGTTCCACAAATTGAGCGGGACATATTTACAAACATGTTCCACTTACCTAATAGAAGATGTGGGGGAACGAGATTAAGAGTGCAGCCGCTATAGCATGAGAATTTTTTTTTTTTTCTTATTGCGCACGCTCGTTCGTACTTGGTTCGTGCGTTCACAACGTCCGGTGCCCGGTGTTATTGAGGCAGGAAGTGGGTTAGTCGCACTGTCCCTTTCCCTTAATCCTCCTCCCTCCATTTCTGTTTCCCCCGGCTTCTTAATGGCGGGCTCTTTCGCACTCGTTGCGCAAGTAACGCCTTCTTTCTTTTTATCTTCCTTCGCACCATCATTACTGGATTGCTTCACAGTCGCGAAGCCGGAGAAAAGAAACAAGAGCGGCTTGCGTGGTGCGAGACCTTGGAGGCTCGGCTTCTTGCTTTCATATTTTATTTTATTTATTTTTTTATCCTTTTCCTTCCTGGCTCCGAGTGCTAGCCCGTTGTCTCTTTGCTTTTCATGGTTGTCGGTCCGCCGTTTTCACTGTCCGCTGACTCTGGCTAATGATCTATGATACGCGGGCTTTCTTCCGCTTGCCACCTCGTTTGCTTTATTTCATTTTTATGTTTTGGTCTCCTTTATCTGGTCGTTTTCTCTTTCTGTTCGTCTCTATATACAGGTGCACTTGTGTGCTTAAGCCTTCCCTGGAGAGGACTACGCGCGTTGGGAATATGTTGGGTACCTTACATATGACTTGGCTTAGCTTCTCCAAGGAGAAAAAAAAAAACAAATAAAAAATACACTTAATTTCTTTCTTTCGTTCAGCTATTTAACGCCCACTGCCGATTCATATCGTTGTGCTCTCGTCCCATTGAGTTACCAGTGCCGCGAAAGCGCGGGTTCACCTTTTCTGTGGCTTCGTGATGGTTATACAGAAAGTGAAGCCCGCTTGCCCACTCGTTTCAGATGGCGCAGTTGAATATGGCCACTCGTGCATCTGCTCGATACCGTGCATTCACACAACTCAGAATCCAGTGGAAATTTTTGAACCGTGGTCAAGTGGGAAAGGGGGAAAGCAGGCAAAAAGTGTTCGCTTTTATGTTCCAAGTTCAGAGATATTCAGGTGATAACATGGGAGCTGGCTATGTGCTGGGAATATTTTTGAAGTCTAGTTGATCTAACATCGCTTTGGGAGGCGAAGTCTGATACAGTGGGTTTTTGGTGCAGTTTTTTTCGCAGTGCAGGTGAGTAATAAGTCATAATAAATCGCTCATAAAGTCCGATCTTTGCAATCCGGATGTTACACTCCAAAATATGTAGTAGTAACTGAAAAAAAAAGAAAAAGAAAGAAAGAGAATGAAAATAATTTGAAGAACCTTTACGCGATTAAATGTCACTTTTCTTCCGTACGCGTACTTCTACATTTTGTCTTTGCTGCGAAACGGCAATCAGCTCGTAAATTTAACGGCTGTGTCGCAAGCTCTGCGGCGTTGTTTACCGTGGGGAATCGTTCCAGCGACTGGGGAGAAATAGAATAAAACGGAGAATGAAATAAACCGCGTGCGTGAAATTCTTTTGCGCAACAGCAATCCACGAATCCTGAGCCCTTTGTCGGTTTCGACGTACGCACATTGAATCTGATTGTTTCAAAGTGCGCCGTTCGCTCGAAAGGCGCTTTTACTGCTGTGTCAGCGCAAACTCGCTCGTTGTTCCGTGATGTCGTTCTCATTTCTCGTAATGTCGTGCTATTGCGCATGTAGCCCGTGTGCTTGCGTTGACGCGAAGCCCCCTGCTGTGACCACTGCGTACTTTATACGTTGACAATAATTGTGCCGCGTATCGGAAACACGACCTCGGCGAGTTTGGTTTTACACTTTTAGGCGCGTATGGGTCAAGAATTCTTTCTTGGAAAGAAGTTGGAGAGGCAGTAGATAACTATAGAAGGCAGTGGAAGGCGTTAGTTCAAGATCGCCTTAACACCCTTAGAAGCCATATGGACACAGGCTGCTCAGCTCTCCACCGGCACTACGGAAATCACAAATGACTGCGGAAGGATATCTGCATTGGCCAGTTTGTTGGCTTTTTGTGCGTTTTACTGCATCCAAGGCCCTGTGTTTTCCGTGGGCACCTTTACGCTCGCAAAGTGTTACCAAAGCTAGTCCCTGTCGCAGTCTTAATGAGCAAGAAAATTCATTCGATCGAATTTGTGCTTGAACGCCTATATAGGGAACAGAACCAGGTAGCCTCATGAAAGCAGGAAACACTTGATGGAGATCCCCGGGTTCAATTTGAATGCTACCGTCATCGCGCCATTAATGGTTCGCCGACCATCGGAGTGAACAAATCAGACAAGCGAATATCTCCCTGGATAAGCGGCGTGGCTTCACCACAAATATACAGAAGAGAATTGCCTCATATGAAGAATAACTTCGTCGTACATTTCCTTTGAAACCTCCTCCCCCCATTGAAATGGATCAGTGCAAAAGTAGAGCAACAGCGACCGTGTTTTGTACTTCCGATCCATGCTAATTCCTGTTCGTTGCGGCTTTTAATCGGGACCGGATGCTGGAAAGAGTCGAACAATGCCCCCCCCCCCCCCTCCCCTTCTTTTCCACACACATAGACAACCGCGCCCAGATTTTTCTCTCTGGTTTTCTTAGTGTCGTCTCGCACGTGAAACATTTGTGCAAAACTGAAGTGGACGACTTTAAACCTCCGCCTTGATTGCACTGTTTGCCTGCTTTACATAACTGCTTGCCAATGTTTTCCACGTTCAATAGTCTAATTCTTCTCCGGCACATTTCCACGATGGTCCCGTAGCGGTCGATCACTGCAGCTTGTAGGCAGAGCACTGCAGCGCGCTCCTCACTCTTTTGTTTTCGTGCATTGTCGTTTTCTCGTTGTCACGTATACGTCCCGCAGTGCTATGGCATTGTTTCTACATTGTTCCTCGTGCACATAGGACGCGTCTGTATAGTCCCTTATGAGAGAGCCACATTGTGCAACGATCTTTCCTCGGAATCGACCTTCGTTTCATGCAGTCAGATTCGTCGCAGTGACGAGGGGCAGGTGGTGCGACTAGTTAGAAAGGGCTGGTCGGCTTGGAAGGCAAGCATCATATTCTGCGTTCCCCCATCTCAGGGACGTGAGGCAGCTTTGTTCCGCGACGTTGCTCTGCGTCAGCCTCGTCGAGCGCACAGCAGACTTCTCTGTCCTCGGCGTTTCTCAATTGGTACTGGACGAGCGCAAAGAATGCATTCGCGTGGGTTGCGAAATAGAAAAGAACTTGTAAAAAGCGCGCGCCGCTTGCGAAACCCTGGATGGCTTGTGAGTGAACTGCCTTTTTCAAAGCGAAGCTTTTCTTTGCGAACCTCGCCAAGTTTCGTGACCGTGGTTGCGGCCTGGCTGTTCCCTTGCCGAGTAGGCCGACCAATCACAACGGAGCACGCGCGCCGCTGGGTACCTTGCCGCACCACTAGATGGCGCTCGCCTCCGCGCATCCGCGGAGGCGAGCGTTGACTATGTCACCGCCCCGTTTCAAAGAGAGAGAGAAAGAGAAGTTTAATGATGCGAAATGCAGAGAGGTCGGCCTGAGGTAAATTCCTATAGCCAGCTACTCGGCGTTGGGGGAAGGGGAAGAGGGAAATAGGCATGCCAATAAATCATCATCATCATTACATCATTTCACAAAATACACTATTTTGAGTATTCAGAAGCACTGCATCCGGGGGGGGGGGGGGGGGGTGTCTGTGCATGGTTTACCGAGTTGGTAGCAGTTTTGTTTGATGTTTCTTTCTGTTTTTTTCTTGCATGTCTTCACAGCACCCAAACCAACAGCAATGAAGCTGCTGCCTCTCCGTAACTTGAGATTAGTCATGACAGAGACTCTGAAGAAGGTATAGAATCGCTCTCCTTTGGCATTTTTTAAATTATTATTCAAGTAATTCCATTGCATTTTTTTCTATCTCTGTTTACGTTTACTCTGGATGCAAGCGCTGTGGCGTTTCTTCATTCTCGGCTTTGTTGTTGCATGCAGCAGTGTTGCTCTCATGATTGAATAAGCTTAATAGTTGATATTGAGTTGGTTTCTCCTAAACGTAGTTTTATCCTCTTTCTTTTCAGACTGATGACGATCACGATTCCGGAACTGAGTCTGACGACGAAAGCGCAGAAATTGAAGAACTGCAGAAATGTAAGTGAACTGCATGCACCAACTTTCATTTGTGTGCATGGGAGGACACTTTGGACTTTTTTTTTTAAAGTGATCTCTTTAAATAATACTCCTGTTTGCCTGTGAAGAGGCCGGCTATAGAAGCTACCGCATTGCGTCGTGCTTAGATACAGGGCGTGTTTGAGGGAAAGGGAGAACGCACTTCTTTTCGCTCTACGGAAATCTCGGGCGCACACCAAATTCTGTTTATGCTTTCACCTTACGAACTCAAAATTTATTTGCATGAATAGCCAAGTGACTTCTTTCTTTTCTCTCAAGAAGCAAGAACGCTGCAATCCTATCTTAGCCTGCTACTCTCGGCGAAAAAGCCAATAAACAAAAAAGAAAGAAAGGGAAAAAATTATAAACCAAGTGGCGACCTTCTTTATTTGATGTTGTTTCCTCTTGGGAGTGCCGTTCGTGTCGAAACCTGTTGTACCACGTGTGCCAGTAGATGTCGGGCGAACTACCCAGTCTCACCTCCGTCCTCCTCCCCCGCCTCCACCCATCATTATTGCTCACACCTCCTCGTGCCCCGTACGCGGTGTTGCCCGGTTTCTGGTTCCTTCGCTTTATTTTCCTGCTTCGTTTCTCCTCGCGTACGGTCGATCTGTGTGCCCGCGCGTTGCCTCTTCTATCGATATACGTATATCTACTTCATCGTCTTTCTGCGACCGACGTTGCAAACGTGCTGCCACCAGTTTGCGTTTCTTTTCCTCACTACCTACCCCCTCCCTCTCGCCGGTAGCCTTTTGAGATGTCGCGTCGCTGGCTTCCTCAGGTGAGTCAATTTCCTTCTCCTAGCCTGCGGCAACGACGACGTCGGATCCGGCGGCGGAGCCCTTCGCTCGGTCTAAATGGAAAGTCGCGCCCGCGCCTAATGTTTATTCGGTGATCGATTTTTGAAGTCGCCGAACGGCGTCAGTAGGCAGTCGCCCGTCTCGTCGTCGTCTTCTGCACCGTCGCAAAAGTCGACGGCTTTGACAAGGAGAGCGATGGTTTAGAAGGGTAAGGGCGGGGGGAGGTGCCTGTGAGTATGAAAGCGAGGCGGGCGTAGTCGTAGACGATAGTTCGATCGGAACGCTGGTGTTTCTACCGCCTTTTTTTAATTTAAAATGCTTAAACGTATGTGAATATGAGCGTGTCGTACTGCCCTGCGCGTACATCTCTCATCACCCATCTTCTCTCGACAAGCATCGTATATCGCTGATCCTACGCTGTATGCTTGTAGTACGTTGAGGCCTTCGCTCGGGCTGTCACGTGACAGCTGACCCTATACACGCGTCAACGCTGCGCATTTCCACTCGCGACGCAGAGTCATACCACAATTGCAACATGCAACTTGCGACCGCGCGTGCTAGCTGCAAGCACCCGTCGCCGTCTTTGCCTCAGGAACCCGGGAACGCGTATTCTTGCGCGCTATGGCCGCAACACGCCTGCGTGCTGAAAAAAAAAAAGGGGGGGGGGGGAGGAAAAAAGCGGAGCGATGTTGCAACAGGCGGAGGTAGAAGCACGGAGGACGCTGCTGCGGGACGCGCAGTTAATTTTGCCTGATGTGTGTGACACAGACCCGATGAACGGAGAGGAGAAACCGCGCTTGGGAAAAGCAGGACGAGATGCTGTTGAGGTTGGGATGAGAGAGAGGTTATGACGGAGGACAGTTTTCAACGGGTCCGTGCATCTCTCGGTCGCAGCGGCAGCTCTAGAGAGAGGGAGAGAGACCGCTCTTTGGCCGGTCGGTGTTTGGGCAATCGCGAGCACCGCCTTTTGGTGTTTCTTCTTTTCTTTTCGGCAGTTCATCCGCATCACGCATGTGTCCTGGAGGCCTCGCGCTTCGCTTTCGTCGGCGGTAGCCGTCACCTCCTTCCCTTTGCCGGGAGCTTCAGATGGCTGAAGCCCGCTTGTAAATAACACGTGGTGGCGGTGGTGGATGGAAAAGCTGGTCTTTGGTTGTTGTCCCCCTCGCTCCCCACTTTTCTTTTTCTGTGTCTTTCGTGTTGCCCGTGTTTTCTGGTGCGAGTCACCGAGTGCGATGGCGAGGGAGGGTGACTTTTGCTGTGAGGCGAAACGTAACGCGTGCAGCTCGGCTGCTGCTTGCTTGCTGTCCTTTGAGAGACCGTGGCTCCTGCTGCTCGTTCCTCTGGTGCGTGTGTGTGCGCGCTCGCGTCGCTGGCCCCGTGCCAAGTGCAACAGCCTTGCTGTTGGCGATGGGGAGGATGGGTTGGAGTGCTGGAAAGGGTGGCTGAGGGTGGTGGCAGCGCTGTCGAGAAGATATGAGGGGGGTGGGTGGGTTGCGAGTTACTACGTCCGCGAGCAGCGCTTTCAGTTCACGTCGTCTGTCTCACAACCCGGCTGACTGCCAGCCTGCAACGCTCGTTTTCTGCGTTGCGCGTGTGCGCTTCTTCTTCTTCTTCTTTTTAAGTCGTTCCCCCATGGCTCTTCCTGGATTTGCGTCTTGCGTGCTTTAGAGAGCTTGTGCTGTTGCTTCTGCTGCTTCTTTGTCTCTTCTTGCGTGGCCTGTTTGGTTAGCGATGCTATTACGACGGCTTTATCTTTTTTTGTGTGTGTGTGCTTCGCTCGAGTCTTTCTACGCTTACTTTTTTCTCTTTTTCTTTAAAAAGGCTTTCTTTTTCTATTTTGGTCTGAACATACCGTGTGCGCGTAAGAGACTTCCTCGGCCTATGTTTGCGGAAATAAGCACTTTTTATATTTCCAAGAAATTGTGGCTTTCATGTCCGATGTCGTTGCTTATCGTGGGTACGTAAGGTCTTTCTCTTGCGTGTACCGTTCCGGGTGACCTTAGACCTGGAGAGTTGCACTTTTGACCACCCTTTGCAACCTTGACACAGTTCTAATATCTTCCGGCGATGTTTCTTTTCCTTCTTTTTTGTTCATTTTTTTATCTGCAATAAAAATGCATGGTTCGGGCAGTTTGCCAATTCGTAAACTTTCGTGACTCGGCGAAAAGAACAAAACAGAAAGAGCGCAGATGCAGAAAGCCAAACTGCCGTAGATCTCATCCGGATCTCCGCGTAGCAAGCGCCTGCGGCCTAAAGGGATTTTTTTCTTTTTTCACATTAATTCTGTCATTTTTACGTTCACACAGCAGAACAGATTTCAGGGCAGTTGTTCTTACAGATAATTTCTGCGTCGTGTTTCAATGCGCTGGGCATGTCGGTTCTAACCCGCCGTGGTTGCTTAGTGGCTTTTCGCAGCGAAGCACGCGGTCGCGGTATCAAATTCCGGCTGCGGTAGCCGCATTTCGATGGCCCCGAAATGCAAAAAGGCTCATGTACATAGGTGCACCTTAAAGAACCCCAGGTGGTCGAAATTAATCCGGAGTCCCTCACGACGGCGTGTGTCATAATCAGATCGTGGTTTTGGGACGTAAAACCCCGGACTTTCTTTAAATGTCGGTTTTGTCTTGAGAAAGTGAAAGTGAAGCTTCCGCCGTTCTTTTATCGTATGTGTCCCTTACAAGTCGTCTAAACGGTATGCGTAAACGGGCCGAGATACTACAGCACGTTGCCGAAGTCACGCATGGTACTGTTCAGCTTTCCTTTTTAGCATCGGCCACCTTGTCGGCTACTGTCGAGTGGAGGACAAATGTTTATTTCATGGTTTTTTCTCTCCACCTTGCGGACTTACGCAGAACTTATTTGCAAGATTCTGTATCTCTGCGCTTTGAGTTGTTGATTCTGCGGAGGACGTTCGACTTCCACTCGACGTTAGACAAGTTTACTATAGCGTTACGGCCGTTGATGTGGACTCACGCTAAACGGCTACCTCCCCGCTCGGCCTATGTCCTCGAGGAGGCATTTAGTACAAATTGAGCGTTGCGGCGCGCCTTCTGTGGCGTCGTCTGGTAGACAGAAATCGAAGTACCTTTTGTTTAACGATAGATTATTTTGCTTAGTCATATCAGCGTGAAAACAGACAGCTGGTACCAGTAACAACGACAAAACATCGGCAATACCTTGTACCTTAATGTCGGATAAGGATAAGTGAGATCCCATTGTATACGACTTATTGCTGTCGCGACGAGAAGCAAAGAGAAAGGCCCATTTGGGATGCTTGGCCACCGCCATGCTGTTACACTATACGCATAATTCGCAACGCTAAATCCATAAGTCAGCGTGTCGCTGTGTAAACTCCAACGCTCCTCGTAGCCTTGTGCGCACGCGCAGTTTGCTCCAGCTATCTTATAGCGTCCGCGCGGGTATTGCGTACGATGTACTAAAACTGTTATTCTGCAGCACCCATAATAGGTAGACGGGCTCGAAGAGAAGGGGGCGCACGGTGAAGGGTCCGTCGCGTGCTTCTTTCTGCGTCTTCCACGGTGCGCCTGTCATTTCTTTGTTCTGCGTCTCGCCCGCTCGTTCGCGCCACCCTCGGCCCGGGGGAAAAACAGGTTTCGGGCCCGGGCCGTTTTTCCCGGGAAATAACAACGGCCCGCAGCCTTCCCCTTCCTCATCTCGGTGGGCGGTGGCTTCTCTCCGCCTACCTCGCAAACTACTCGGCGTTCGTGCGTGCGCTGCCGATTTTCGGTGCGCCCGGCGCGTTGTTGTGGTCCCGAAAAAAAAAAAAAAGAAAAATATGCGGTTGACGCGGCGAGCGGAAGAAAGGCCGCTGCTGTGCTGCCCCTCTCTTTTAAGAGGTTCCTTTTCTTATCGAGGCCGTATACTGTCCGAATCTTTGTTTCTGCTTCATTCCTTCGGCTACGTTTTGACCTCTCCTTAGCTGGGCCTGTGTGTGTGTGGCTTGTAGTTTTTATTTTGCGCGATATGCGTAGTGTTTTCTCTCCGGCCGTCATCTCCCCTTCCCCTCTCTTGCCTAGCCCCGTAAAACCGGAACGTGACCAGCTCGTTGCGTGTTTATGTGCTCGCTAAGATGGAAGAAGCCCGGTACGGCTATCTCTCGCTCTTTCCTATGCGATATCACTCGTTCCCAACTGCTCCGTTTCAGGCACTCGCTATGAGAGTGGGTGTGCGAGGTATGGATACCTTGGCGTCTGCAGCCAAGCCGAGCCACTCGAAAAAATGAGAACAGGGGGAGAAAAGGTGGATTCTTATGCGCCAGTCGTCTTCCTTTGTGTGGGAAGCAAGCGCGCCTTTACGTAGGCGCGAGTGCGCACGCGCACTCAATGAGAGCCGCTTCTTTGTCGCGTGCGCCGTGGCCAAGCCGAACCATTCGAATGCGAAACATATACGCACACACGCGCTTATCAACGAAAGAATAGTCGCGGAGAGGACGGAGTTCCCGGCCTTCGAAGCGGCCGCCTTCTGCGATGGGGGGAGGGGGGGGGGGGGGCACACAGCCGGTTCCTTTATTGAAACTGCAGCCCCCTCGTTGTTTTGTCGTGCTGGTTGCTCAACTCTCACCCCAACCACCCTCTCCTATGCGTTCTCGTAAGGAACCGCCTTTTGTTTTCTCGCGGAGGTCGATGTATCGAGCTAGGTATATTCCGCACTTATCGGCTCTATACCTCCGATGCGTACAGCTTGCACGACCGCGCCGCTGCTTCCGCCTCTAGCGGGCTCCTTTCTTTTCTTTTTTTTTTTTTCTTTGTTGTAGGCTTTACCCTCCAGTTTTCTTTGGCGAGTTGCGCTTTGACAACCGAAGTTCTTACCCACTACTCGTTGTTTCTTTCGATGGCCTCTTCTTTCCTTGTTTCTCCTTAGTGTGCGCGAGAAGTGTGCGTGCTTGCGGGAGGAGACAGGTAATGCGATACGGAAACTGACGTGACCCCCATTTTCTAGTCGACGTGCGTCGCCTAAATCAGTGGTCTTTCGTGCGGGAGAGATTGTCGTCTTTGGTCGATGCGACGGGATAGACTTCTTGAACGTCGTCAAAAAGTAAATAATGTCGTGGGCTCTTCTTTTTTTTTCATGGTCACAGCCCTCTCCTCCTTTATGGTTTTTCATTCTCGCTCATATGGCGCTGTAACAAGTTGAGCTTAGTTCGAAATGACGTCAGATCGGTTCATTCGACAAGGGCTACCATTTGCGAGTCGGTGCTGTGCAGCGTGTGGCTGCTCGTTTCAAAGCACACAGCTTTTGCTAATGCTGTAAATACAACTGGCATCAGAAAGAACGGAAGAACGTCCTCCCAGTCCGATGACTCTTTTTTCGCCTTGTTGTCGTTTTCCTTCGTCCAGGCCAAGGTGGGTTTCGCATATGGTCTTCCACCGATTTCACGTGGTTCTTTCTGGTCGACCCGTGGAGCTCGTTGTAACTCGGTTTTTGGATGCCGCCTTAACCGAAAACATATATGTGTCTGCTGTTTGATCGAAGGTAGCCTGTTTCATCAGCAAAGTTTGCGTAGTCTGGTTCGGCAAGGTTGAGTTTCGACCGTGTATCGAACAGTCCTTCGGTTCAACAGCAATGTTAACTAGGTTGTTTATACATGCCACAAACATGTAGGCGCCCTTGGGCACGTGCCGTCCTCGTATGAGTGAATAAAAAGAACCGACGTACAAGCGGTTGGGTGTTCCCGCAGTAGCTAGAAGATGTTAATTGGCGGCGAAACCCACACGCACTTTAATATATGTTGCGGATATATTAAAGCTCACTGTTGTAGAAACGCTGTACCTTTGAACTGTCGTGCTGTCGCGCTGAATTAACGGTTAACAAAAAAGACAAAAATAGAAAAGAGAGAAAAATACGTACCGATCAAGAGAGACTAATATAAGCGCTACTACCAAATATTACCAAAGCTTGTTGGCCGAGTTGCTGCTTAAATGCCACGGTATAGCCGCCGTGAAGAATACGGACACGAACAAACGCTGGAAGTATTAGCCGGAAGGGTCTGTAGATGTATACATCGTGTGACGCAAGCGCACGAAAATATAAAATAAGACTGCACAGTGACACATGCACATAATAGGCGAGTGCTCAAGAATTCAAAATCGGCTACGTGCAGCACAATAGGCGGCTCTGTTATACAACAGCTACCGTTCTTTTTGAGAACGATGCGCCTATTGTTACCGCTCCTGCCTAGAATGGTCGTCTACGGAAAATCTGGCCTCACACGCAGTGGAAACGTGGGGTGCCAGATGCGCGCGCTTGTCAGCTTCCTTACTTTTTTTTTTCCCCGTGTGCGCAGTTATTCAAGACCAACTATCCCGACTCTTTTAGTCGTCCTTATCGCGCTGTTGCCGCATTACGACTACTTCCCCCATGCAAGAGGCAGTTAGCGCGTACCTGCTGGCTGCGCAATGACAAGTGTGCGCAGTTAGCCGAGGCCGCTGCAAACGTTAAACGGCAAGGCAACGCGAAGGCGACCTGCTAACCGCAGGCGAGGCTGCAACTCGTATATGGGGCCGACTGCGGGTCATCCTCGGCGTAAACAACGACGCCTTTCGCTCCACGCTAGATGGAGAGGAGGAGCGGCCGCGTGGTGGGAGAGGAGGTTGAATAGTCTAGGGCGCCGCGTCGCCGCCGCGCCGTCTATCACGTCGGCTTTGTTTAACGCTCCCCTCGCCCTCGCGGGGTTTGCGGCCGCGAGAGGACGAGGGCGCGAGGAAGTTAGAGGAGGCGAGGGGAGAGGGTAGCCGTTTGTTTGCCTGCCGGACGTGCATATGATGCGTTGTGGGCTTTGTGCGCGTGCGTGCGTTGTCTGTGTAGAATGGGAGGTTGCGCGTCGTAGAGACCTTATGCAAATGCGCTGACGTCGTCATCGTCGCTGGACAGCACCCTGTCTGTGGGAGTTGGAAGATCGGGGGCTCTCTCTTTTGTGAAGAGACAATGGTTGTAATTGAGGCTGTATTTAAGGTTCACGATAAGGTTCACTAAAATGAGTAGAATATGAGATGCCTCCGGGTACTTAGTGTCTGTTAGGTGACCGCCGTGCCGTCGTATTTTGCCGCCGGCGTCTTATGGAGGTTCCCTGAAGTCGGCGAACCTCAAGATCATTGGGCGAGATGGAGTGGGCCAGTTGTGTAATTCGTCTTTCAAGGCTAATCTAACTAAAACCAGTGTGGGGCAACCCGGCTTCGATATCGTGTTTATGCGTTCTACGATTAGTTCTGCTAGAAGGTCGCTTTTTGAAACGACAACAACGAGACTAGTTTTCAGCGCCGTTTACGTTGAAGCGGTGACAGCGCCACCTTTGAAGGAAGCATAGTTTAAGTTGTTAGGTAACCCTCCCACCTCTCTCTCCCCCTCCCATCCTTCCGTCTTGTATTCCTACGGCACACAGGATTGGTCTAACGTACTCTCTTAAACGTTATGCACAGTTTTGAAGACGAGTCTCCTGTAGCCAAATTAAGCAGTACAACATTTGGAAAAGGGTTCGAACGAAAGTGCGAGGATGCCACGAAACTGCCTGTTTTCAATTCGGAGCGCTGTGGCCACAATCGCGGAAGGTTAGAATTTTGCGTCCGATCACCGTCCACTCTGTGCTCTCGAAAGCCGAGTCGGTCGTTACACTATGTCGGGCCTTCCCTGCTGCGCAATCCCCGGGCGTACTACATGCACGCGCAGTTCGTCACGCGTTCTCGGGCGTGTTTCTTCAAACCTGTTGCAAAACTTGCGTTCTCGCGGCGAGCGGGCGGGCGTGCACGCGCGACGCCATCGAACTCCCCGCTGCTGCCGATGTTTTCGCCGGTCGCGTCGATGCGCTACGGGACGGGACACTAACCCACTACGCCCGTACATGAGCGTGCGCGCACGCGTGTGTGTTCAATCTTCGCAAAAAGAAGGCAGTCACAAAAAATAACGCGACGAGGTGCTTGTAACTCGAGGAAAACAAGCTCTTCCTCCCTCCACCTCCCTCTCCTCCCCTTCCCTCTTTCCGTATCCTGTCCTGCACTTGCTGCACTCGCCAGCGAAGCATGTTTCACATCGGGCGACCCTTTCTTGTCATCTATCTCATTCTTGTTTGTTGGGAAATTTGTTTTCTTTCTTCCTTTTTTCCATTCACGTTTAGCCGGGAGCTGAGTATGTGGGCTACGAACGAACTGACGTCCAGTGGTAAATATGTTTCCGTTTGAGCCGGCAGGACCGCGGTGCAGCTGCCGCTACCCGCCGTCAGATGGCGCCACCCGACCCACTTCCTTCGCCGGCCGCTTTCTCTAACGGTGACGCGGCCGCCGCCGCCGGGGATCGCGCTGCGGGGAAGCTTGCCTGCGTGATAAATATTCGGGCCACGCGAACTCTTCCATTAGAATCGACGGATGGGTACGGCATTCTTTAATTACGCACATAAATAAAAGGACATGTTGGGTGCCTTAGGTGGCGGCAGCTACTACTTGTGGTAGCTTTCGGCGACATCTGAAGAAAGGAATTGCGCTTAGTTTTGAGACACGTCAACGTGAAACCCTTAACGAAATGCGTAGCGCATTAGTTTGGGGGGTTGTAACAGTTTACTGACATATCTCGGGCAGTCTATTTTTTTGCTTGATAAACGTCTCTCTTCGTAGCTTATCGCCTCCTGTACGTTATTACAGAGTTCAACTCCTCCTTGTCTTTTGTTGCGGTTGTTATATTGAAGAATTCGTATTAACCGATAGTTAGACAAGTCGCGCCCCTAATTTGGGTTGTGTATTGACTGTATATGCACCATGAGTTACAGTCAATTGTATTTTGGTTTTGTTTGCCTAATGGAGCGGAGTTTGTTGGATCAAGCCGGAAAATTATGACTTGAAACAGTCTCACGGACCGGACAACGTTTTTAGTGGACTCATTTCTGCCGGGACGAGATTGCAGTGGAGCCTCACCTCGTCGACGCGACATGCGTCGACATGGCCTTGCGAGAGTTCGGTTTCTTGCTCATAATTCGCTGTATACATCGCAGACCGTACCCGACACGTCGTTTGCACGCGCTCGTTGCCTAGAGGGTCGGGTCGACTCAAGCAATGCTTGAAAGCCATTCGATTCTGCCTGGCCCATTATATGAGCCGGGTCTTCATGAGCCCGATAAAGGAATCACAGCCTGACAAGCCGACCGCACGCGCTTTTGTTGTAAAGTCAATGAAAACGCCATGGCATCTCTCCAACCATCAGCGTACTTTCGTGAGCAAAAGTAACATGTCCTCCCAGAATTTTCCAATCGTTTACTGAGTGTCACTTGACGGGAAAGTTATCGTTAATCCAATTTCTTGGCGTGCTAATATGACTGAAGAACACTCTTAATCAGAAATAATGTCATCTTTGCTGATTGTTGCGGAAATCGAGGTCAATACCGAAGGGTTGGGTTAAGTTATTTTTGCGTAGGAGGGTACGTAAGAAACCGCACAGGTAAATCAGACTATCTGACCTGGCCCACTTTACTTGGGGTGAAAGTAAACGCCCCGCGGCACCGTGTGCCTTCTCCTTGCCCCAGGATCCCTGCTTTAGAGCCGATCTCGAACTTCGTGGTCTCGTTCTGCGCCTTTGTTTTGAACACCGAGCCAGTCGGCCGAGCTTCTCTGGCACACTTCTTCGAGGACCTGTGACGGGTGCGCTTCGTCACACGTCTCGCGCCTTTTTCTTTCAATTTTTTTTTCCCGGGTTTCTTTTTTAGCACTTGTGGCAGTTGGATGGGCGCGTTGTGTGTCGCGGTAGTTCTGCTCCTTTCTTCGTTTTTCCCGCGTGAATCGGACGTAGCACGCACGTTCGCTGATCGGTCTCTCGGCCGGGATGTCGCTAAATGGGACAGACAGAGTGGCGCCGCGGCTGCGTAGGAAAAGGAAGACCCCGCTCCGGCCCGAACTCGCTAGTTGCGTGCAGTACTGACCCAAAAGAGTTCGTCGCTTAAAATAAAAGTCGCGCTACGCGAGTCGTTGTTTACGTCCTGTCAGCAGCGACGAGGACGTAGCTTCCGATGATTTATTTTCGCGTTTTTTTTTTTCGTTTGTCTTTCTCTGTTTTCTGTTTTTTGTAACGAAGGGGGAGGGGAGGGCAGGGGGTCTTCACGATTGATGTCTGCGGGAATATCTACACTTGATAGAGGATAAGGAGCGCCTGTCGGAGTGCTCAACATTTGCACTATCGTACTGCGTGAATCCGCAGTACGATAGTGCAAAATCAACTGGGTCAGTAAGGGACCACGAAATGTTTTGTCCTTGGAGCTTCCTACAAAAATTGCAAGAACTCGGGCCATACTGTCTACGGTAGCGTTATCAGTGCGAAAATGAGCAATTATCATGCATGTGCGCAAATGCCTACTGGCTGCGTTCGTTTAGAAAAAATGATTGCTTGGAAATCTACAACGGTAAAGCGTACCAAATAAAAGCAAAATAAAGGCTGAAGTCGCAAGCACGAAGTCTAGACAAATCCACGCATTCCCATTTTCGGCGAACGATCGTAGCGCCAAGTTTTCCTCTAGTAATTTTATCAGGAAAATCCATGCTTTTGACCACCTGTAGTACGCCAGAAACGTTTGCCGGACGGGAAGGAAGCTACGTTGTCGATGCCCTTGCGGGATTGTCTGCTGATAACCGACTATAATTGTCTATCGGAGGTTGCGTGTATAGCGCCAACTAAATATATACCGTATATTCCCGTTTTCTTTTTTCGGCACCCTACTGCACGGGACTTTGTGGGGTAGAACTGCGCTCCTTGAGTGGGGTGGCGAAGACAACGAAATTCTGTCCTCGTTTCTCGTGAGAGGTGGCCCGGTGGTGATGTTGAGAAACTGCGAGCTTCGCTAAAGCGCCAGCGGGGGCAGGGGAGGAAGGGGGGGGGGGGGGGGGGGGTGTGCTCGCCATTTGTCAGCGTGTCTGCGTTTGTCGGCGCTCAAGAATGGGTTGCAACAAAGGTCGGTGTCACGTGGAAACGGCTTCTTGCCCACGCCGTGCCCGACCCGGTTTGGCACCCGGGCTTACTCGCGCGGCCAGGGTTGGCCGCCCGAGACCTTCTTTTTGGGTTCGGTGCGCCGGCATTGACGTCAAACCTTTGACGCTCGCTCGCGGCCGCGTCAGAAGAGTAGCGTTGCCTGACGCTGCAGTGACGTTGTATTTGATTGCGTATAGTATATCCCTGGAGATGGGTGGGTAACTAATGAGCGCTGACTCAGAACTGCGGAAGTCATCCTAGCTGGAGGGATCTAGAGATGGCCGTGCCCAAGCGCGATTAGCGTCCCTAATGAAGCTTCACTACTTTATAAACCAATTGAACCAAAGCATAGGTTTGTTTCAGTGTACCTGCGATGTTTTCGCTTGCACACATAATCGTGAAAGGGGAAACATTACTCCTCCCGAAAGTGCACCGAGCTACAATAAAAAAGGTAGGGTTACTCAGGAAAAAAAAAAAAAGACAGAAAGAAAAGTTCACTTTCAAGAAAAAATTGTCCGAGGATCGAACCCAGGACCAGCGCCTTTCCGTGACCGTTTTTCTTATCATCCGAGCTAACCAGGAGACTCGCAGAGGGAGGCCTAATTAACCGATAACTTGAAGAACAGGGACATTGAATTTGGCACGTTTGGTTCGCAGAAACCCGCAGGGTATAGGGGTAGTTTCATGAAAAAGAAAAAAAAAAATATCCGTGCGAGGTTAGCACAAAGCTCCAAAGGAATTAGATTCGTACTAAAATTACTAGACGGAACTCGCTGGCGCGTCGCCTACCGTTCAGCTGCCATGGGAACGATGGTTAGCGCATGGATTTGTCCGATCACCTTCGCACTTGTGGCTTCAGACGTTCTTGTTGCTTTGTCTACGGCGCTTGTCCTGCCTTTATTGGCCTAAATTTCGAATAATTCTCATTTTTCTAAATGCCGGAGACAAGAAGACTCTGCGTAAGCGCATAATCACCGCCAAGAGTTGCGCTCATGAGTCAACGTTTTGTTAAAAACGATCAATTTGAGAAGTCGTACAAGTCCGTTCGAAGCCAGAAGGTTTAGGTAAATCCGTGCGCTGACCATCGTTTCCGTGCTGGCAGAACGGCCGCACTTGCAGCTCCCACAGACGCTACCGCCAGAATTCGCTCTTGATGATTTTCGTAGGAAATTTAACGCCGAGAAACACGCAGCATGCAAGCTTTCACGGCGCTGTCGCGTTACCCCGGCACCCACAACGATATGCGAAGTGATTAACCTTAGAGATACGCGGCTTTTCTTTGCGGCCTCGTTAGCTCGTTTTTAGCCGGCGACGCCCGAGGGTATCACGAGCTCTCGGCATGGCGGTATCTACGCGCAGTTACTGTATTTCAGTGCGGGTGGCTCTCGCGATATCTGCGAATTAGCGGTCCCCGGCGGGCGTTAGCCGGCGCTTCGTCCGGTGTCAGTGGTGTAATAACGGCGCTGTGCTGCGGTCGGTACGCGGTCTAGTGCGGTGCACACGCTCACGATTTCTTTTTTCTTTCTTTTTTTTTTTTTTTTTTTTTTTTTTGCGCCCAGGTTTTCCGCACCTGCTAGTAATGGCTGCAGCGCCTATTCACTTTCCTCGGTCCGAGTAGTAACTGGCTTACCCGTCCGACATTCTTTCTTCCTACTTTCTTTCTTTCTTTCTTTCTTTCTTTCTTTCTTTCTTTCTTTCTTTTTGTCCATACCCTTCACTCACTCACCTATGCATTGTATGTATACACGTGGATGTTTTTCCACGTGTGTACCTATATTTTTTGGTCGTCGCATGCTCGTTTGTATACGTTCTCACTCATATCGGCTTCCGTCTGCGCTCGTTAAGAGAGCGCCACGGCATTTTTTTTTTTTTTTTTTCTTGACGGTCGACGTCGTCGATGCGCCAGGCGTCGTATATAGGTCGCTGCCTCTGGCGGAGTCATTACCGCATTTACGCGAGCTTAAGTTGCGATCCAGGTAGCGGTCGACAGCTAAGCAACTTTCAATTCCGTGACTCCATGCAATGTAAAAAGTGCCTGCGTTTTCGAATGTGTCCGTATGCATCCTGCAATCTCTTCGCGATATTTCGCCATGTCCTAACGCCATGTCTTACACGAAAAAAGACACAAAATAATGGGGCCACCCAATGGAATCTATGTTTACGCTAAATCGAACCAAATTATGGAGTAAATTAAAGCAACGCACCGGTTGTGAAGGTCGCCGCTGAGGAGGGCTTCGAATCTGTTATCGACCAACTCGGGTTTCTTAATGTGCATGCACCGAAAGCGCGGCGGTCTCGATCGTTTGTCTTCCGTTCCTCTCGAAATGCGGCCGCCGCGGGTGGGAATCGAACCCCCTAGACCTCGTTGCTCAGCAGCTCAACGTCATAGCCACCGCGGCGGGTGATGGCGAAATTCGCCAGCGTGGCGCACCGACAAAGGTAAGAAAGAGCCTTTGCCAAGCATTAAGGCCTTTAGCTCGTGCCCCTCTATCTTTGGAAAGAAAGAAATACCAATAAACCTCAATAAACGCCAATTCGACGGCGTCGCTGGATCCGTTGCGACTCGATAAATCTCGGCACTTATCGTATGCACCGCGCATCACGGAGCCGATTCGCTTTGCGGGAAACTGTGCCAACGGGGCGTCGTCGTCGCCACTCGGCGTGGCGGCGCGACCGCCGGCTTCTTCCTGTCTATTGTCTGCTCCCCGCGGTTTTGGTGGGGCCGTGAATTACTCCGGTTTTGGTGGGGCCGTGAATTACTCCCGCGGCGAGTTAGCCGAGAGGGCGAGGAAACAATAGTGGGGCCTGTGTACGCGAGAGAAAGTGGGGTCGCAAAAAAAAAAAAGAAAGTATATAGGACATGAATGACGCTATAGGGAAGCTTCAGAGAGGGAGACAAATCAGATCGGCGGAATCCCGTAAGTTGGAGGGAGGTTCATGGTAGGAAAAAATTGTCATCTACATCAGTGTAGCACGACACTACAAATGAAACCCATACGGATTTCTCGTAAAGAGACCCCCACCGTTGAGGGAAAAATTCGTCCTGGTCTGGGATTCGAACCTGGGTCCAACGCTTTTTCGGGGCGTCGGGTTTATTTTGTAGCTTCGTGCTACATTCGGGTCGACGATAATTTTTCATCTCGTGGACCTTCCACCTTGCGGGGTTCCGCAGACCTGATTTGCCTTATTCAGTGTCCCTGTGCTTCGAGCTGTCGATAAATTCGCCCTCGCTCTTCGATCTCCTAACCTCCTGGTTAGCTCAGATGGCAGAGCGACCGCCCTGGAAATGCGTTAGTCCCGGGTTCGAATCCCGGACCAGGACGAATGTTTCCTCAAATGCAAAGCTTTCTTTCTGAGAAATCCGTATCGGCTTCCTTTGCAGCTTCGTGCTAACTGTGGGTGGACGTCCGCACAGTCGTCTGCTATTGTTGCCTCTGCTGTGGCTGTTCGTTTAATAATTATACAGCATGAGGCACAGCCTTCGAGACCGCCTGTCGTGTAGCCTGATCTCCGAGGCCCCGTGCTGTGAGAGCGAGCGATTACGAGAACTGCGACGAGTCTGAAGCGGATGGCGTGCGTCTTCTTCCACCTCCTCCTTCGTTGTTTTCTTGACACTTGTGGGAACCGGCGCGCGTAGCACGCTACCTGTACTCGAGAGTAGGCGAGAGGCACCTGCTGTTGCGGTTGTTTGTTTACGATCGTTACAAGCGCAGTCTTATCGGCGCCTGCGCTGTTCGTTTGTGCCGCGGGAAAAGCCCCGAGTCGAGGTGCTTTGAGTAACGGGTTACTGTCTCCCCTTTTGCTTTCTCTCTCTCTCTCTCTCCCCCCCCCCTTCTATATGTTCAACAGATCGTGTGCAGTATGATATGCGTGCTGTGCTCTGTTTAGGGCTATACGGTTAGACGTAAACTTTCTTCGGAGAGTTTTCTTCGCTTATTCTTGTTTCCTGCGTCATTCTCTTCGTATAGCATCATCACACGCTTGCGCATAGAACGACGCTTGCTGCTGCTTGCTTTAGTTTTATTCCTTAGCTTCTTTCATTTTTACAGCACTTCATTTTGTCTATGCGTTAAACGCCCACATCCTCACTTTCGTTGGCAAACTCCCTCATTTCTTCTTTTTTGTTATTTAACCTTGCTTGCCTAAGGCCAGCTAGAGCTGCAGCAATCTTCGAAGAAATGTGGCGTCAGCGCGGGTTTGGAGGCCGGGTTGGATTCTAAGCACTTTAATGTACTCCTTTTGTTTTGCATTTTGCTTCCCCTTTTCTTATAATTTGGTTTTTCGATGAAGTTTCGACTGCTTGAGCGTTTCCTGGTTCCGTCGTTACTCAAGCGTTACGTTGCCAGCACGTTCCTATACACACGTTGCACGCGTCGCCCGCGCTCTATATCGAAGGGAAAATAAGATAAAGAAAAACAGAGCGCAGGCCAGATAAGGAGCGTGTTTGCTCCTTCGTTCCCTCTCATGGGAGCTTAGAAGAGGAAGGAGGAAGGTTGGGAGAGAGATAGAAGGGATTGAGGGTTTTTTTTTTTTACTTCTGTTGTTCCTCGGTCGCGGCTTTATCAGAAGGAACAACAGGAAACGAGAGCGTTTCATTGTCTTTTCTTTCTTTTTTCATCGGCATTACTGCGTTGGCGATCACGAAACGTGCCGAGTGATGTTTTGTTACAGACCTCTCTAGTATTCACTCGCCTATCTTTTTCTCTTTTTCTTTTCTTTCTTTCGTTTTTTTGGTGCCTCCCGCCTGATAAGCGATTGTAAATGTGCACGACCGAGTCTCCTCCATATCGCGTGTGTATGTGCGAGCGCTTTTTGAGGTCTTTGCTGCTCCGAATTTTGTGGTTTCTTTGTGTTAGTCTCTCCGCATACGACTGGGGGAAAAAACGAGCACGTGGCGTTTTTAGGTAGACCGCGATGTGTTAGGCAGACTATCCAGCAGGTTTAAATATTAAGCGAGTTACGTTGCTTATACGGGTCGCCGCGCGGCGACATGTTTGTTAGCACGCCGACTGTCGCTTTATCCGCATTGAAATGAATATCACCGCACCGTACCTGAGAAGTTAACTGGCAAGTTACAACAGTTCAGGCAGCCGTCTTGACGACGTATCGAATGAACCACTGTGGAGTCCCGGGACGTCAAGACCTCCAATTATTATTATTATTATTATTATTATTATTATTATTATTATTATTATTATTATTATTATTATTATTATTATTGATGTTTTTTTTTTTAAGTAGAGCATGCGAGCGGGAAATCGACGTTTAAACGCGGAATTCGTTTAGCGGGGCAAGAATCTAGCCGAAATAACCCCCAAGGTACACTATAAAGATAGACTTGAGCAGTTTACACTGATAAAGTGTCCTTTCAAAGCTGTGTTAATTTCGCGTTATGATATTGATTGTTTAGAATGCCAAACTGCCATATTTTACGATACGTAGCGCGGAAACAAGTGACGAGACAGAAGGGTAACGACACACACACAGCGCTTCGTGTGTGTCCCGCTACGAAGTTGCATCATGGAATACCAACTAGCTCGATCTCTAACGCTATTAGGCTTTATTTCCATCTTTTTTAATTTCGTGCCGGAAATCTATAGAGTCATCTGGACCTCATGGATTTCTGTGTATTTTCTCGTATTTGGGCCCTTGTGGCGCACCGAAATTTGTCGAAGCTTTCCGAGTGAAGTCTTCGACTGCTTTAGAACACGATGTAGTCTTTTACCGTTCAAATAATAACCAGGCCTGAGCAGATGACGTCACGGTGGACTTATAAGAAAACTTGAAGGCGTCATCGGTCATCTCTATTTTTTGTTTGTTTCTTTTCTGGTGCAGCGAGCCTTCACTCATGCTAAGAGTGGGCGTTCTTTTGGTGTTGTGGGTGGGCGATTTACTAATACAGGTCAATTTAGTTGCATCCTTAGTGTCCCTCTAAGCCTCGTTGCCATGGCTACACGGCAGCCTCGATGGCTATGCGCAGCCAGTACGACCAGACGAGGCTTAGTCTCGGGGTCGCCGGTGTGTTTGCTATAACTCGCGTGCGTGTGCCCCACTAACCAACTGCGCCGCGCACTCCGAGCCAATCGTCCGCGAACCATCCCGTCGCCGATCGATGCCGTCGTGTATAGTCTTTCCGCGCCCGCCAACTAGTGTCACCAATGCGCCGTCGTTCTCCACGTACGGCGAATTCGGCTATATATGCATATGCATACATACGTTCCACCACCCGTATGTATAATACATAGTTTCCTCCAAAAAATTACTTGGAGCAAACCTGGCTTTATAATGTCTACGGGAACTGCAACTATTGTGGTTTATAGCCAGCAGGCGAACGATTGGTTGTACATGGATTCGCCTAAACTTTCGTCTTTCTGGCTTCGCCCAACCTTGTGACTTGGCAGAATGATTAATTAAGTTCAGCAAAATAATGCACTATTAATGTAACAATTCGTAATGATACGTTATGCATGCACGCGGAGTCTTCTTGCCTTCATGCATTTAGAAAAATGCGATTGCTTCGAAAGTTATAAAAATAAAGCGTAATAACTAACTCACAATAACACATGAATCCACAACTGCGAGGATTAGAAAAATACGCATACTGTGGTTTCCATGGTAGCAGAACCGATGGTGATGACGATAATGATTTATTGGATCCGTCGCAGCGTCAGAGTGCCCTCTAGTGAATTTAGTAGCAAACTCTGTGGTTTGATGTGTATCACGGTTCGGTAGCATTGTACTTTGGCGCTGACGGTAACGGATGGATGGATCCGTAGCTTCTGCGCAGACGCTGTTTGATGCGAAGGCAAAAAAGTCGAGAAAAATAAAAGGTGCTAAAACTGCAGGGTATGTATGCCATACATAATCACACGTGTCGATGAAGTATGTGACAGACCTTTCTTTTTTTCTTGCTAGTTACAGGGTAATCGACCCAGACCCAGTCGCCCGGTGACGTATGTATCCTTTGTTCAATAACGCGTCGATATACTAGCTATTCATCGATGCTGACGGCGAGCTGGAGAATGTGCTCTACGCGAGCAAAAACTAGTCATCTGCTGTCGTCATCTCTCACTTATGGATTCCCTCTATACCGCTTGCGTTCACCTCTCACCTTTGCAGTAGACGGTTGATTGTGTATGCGTGCAGCAGCTCCTGTCGGTTAGGGGCCGCGTAGGTTTCTCTTTTTGTCTTTCGTGCTACGCAGTCCGACAAGAGGAGCTCCTGGCGCGCACATCAATTTCAGTGTTGCCTCTATTACTACTTATGCTGGCGCGGCAGATCGAAAAGTGGACTCGCGTATTGTCTGCGTAATACCTTTCTAGTAATAGTAACTGTTTTAGTGGCAATACCCTTTTTAGTGTTCATAGGCTCAGGTGCCAAGCGACTTTCGCCTTTGCCCTTTAGAACTGCCCGCCAAATTTAGCGGTTAACGAATGCAACATGAAATTGTGATACCCTGCCAATGCACTGGACCCTCCAGCTGTAGCTACCAGCTTTGCTTCGCAGTTATATCGTAGTTTTATGAATGAATTTTACGCAAGAAATGCTATAAGCATGAATTTCAGTTATACGAGGCGTGTTTTTCATATCCGAACGTGATTCGACCACTTCAAGAACATAAACGCATTGTCGGCTGTATAGGGTACAAAAAGTTCTTTTTTTTTTCTTTCGTCATGCCAGGCATGGTTGCCAAACACATACGACCGGGCGTTTGCCGGGGCCACAATCATACTGGTGTGCTCCTTGACTGAACGAAGCCGTAGTTTCTAAGGTCTCCCCAATGCGGCAGTACGAACGTTTAACATTCCCCGTGGCATTCAGTCGTTGAGCGCTTTCTTCCTGACGAGCACGCGGACACGCGCTGGCGGCGCGCTGTCTGCCACCGCGCAGCAGTGCGTAGATGACAAAAACACGTGGCGAGCGACTTGTATTGTTTCCGGCTTTGTGCGACGCGTGGAGTCGCCGTTTGTTCTTCTCGTAGAGCAGCGCGTGGTGATCGGCGAGTGATGACGTCGATGCTTCTTCCCCCCCCCGGCGCACCCTTTGGCTGAGCGCTCCTTGGGAAGCCCGTATAGAAGAGGCAGCGTACGGCGTTGCAGCTCGTCACTGTCTTGTCAGACACGTGTGTCTGGCTCGCGCGGTACAGTGCCAAAGTAAGCAGCCGTAGCAAGGTTGGCCGGAGTCCTTTAATTAACCTATGGAGATCGCCACGTTTGCTTTAGTAGACGTAGTTACCGAGTACAGCGAAAAAAAAAAAAAACAAATACGTTACACAGCACCGATGCAATGGACGCTATTACTGGCACATTTTACGAAAATGTTAGATATGCTTACACGGACAAAATAGGGAAACGGACTTTTTTTCTGTTTTTCTAACATGAATCTTTGCCAACTAGCTCAACTTTCTGTCTTGATAAGCTTTCATTTCTAGTACGGTTTTGCGTATAGCTGGTACTAAGAGAGCTATGCCAAGCGGAAGCGGCTCTACGGGTTAAGAGGACAAACCAAACTTTACTGAAAAGGCGCCCTCAGCACGGTGGTACTCCTGAGCATCGTCGGGACCATCAGATGCGGGGTTAGAGCCCGAGTTTTAAGGTCGTAGGTTCCATTCACGGTCACGGCGTTCACGCTCCGACAGGGCCCGCACGAATGCGAAGATCCTTATTAACTTTAAGTCCACGTCTCCAAAAAGGACAAGTGCGCGTCATCATTGCGTGACGTTAGAGCTAACAGTGCGCGCAACACGACAAAGAAGATGAAGGCACGGCGCTGCTAAGAACAACTGATGGTTTATTGTTATTCCGATCTTGATTGGCTTTGTGGGAAAAAAGATAGCGGGGAAAAAACGAGGAGGAGGTCCTCCGTTGAAAGCTGGCAATTGGGTGGCCGCAGGGTAAATTTTGCGAAACATATCACATTGCTCAGAGAAACGAGGGCTGCCGAATGCCATCATACTTGTATGTGGCAATACCAATATACATTGCAATCCCAACACGTATTCGCGTCCCATGCCAATGGGATGCAAGTTCGTTTTCTCTTCCTTTTTTTGCGATGCTTTTAGACTGACCGTGCAAGCGCAAAGCGCACTCCGTTGACGAAGTTTTATTGAATTGTGTGTTTCTCGCGAGAGCCATGTCTTCGTTATGCACTCTCTATTTTTCTTTTTCGCCTTTTTTTTTTTTGTCAGATTCAAGGCCGTTCCTGGAGACGGTATAGTTAGAACGCGGAAGCGGTGGCGTTCGGGTGCCAGGACTTCCGCGGTGTTTAAAAAAAGATCGGCCGCGCTGTGCTAACGCTATTTCTCTTTTATAATAAACAGCCACCCACCTTAACCTTGCCTTAGTTATCCCGGGGCAGGCCCACAAATCTTGCGCAAAAGCAAGAAAAAGGGGCGTTGGCGGAATGAGTGGAATAAGCGTTAACAGCTATATGGGCTGGAGTCGAGCGAAGGCAGTTTGTGCGTACGTAGCCAGCGTGCATAAAATGCAACGAGTGTGCTTCGTTGCGAGCACAATACCGTGCTACGTTTCTGGAAGCTAAGGCAAGCTGACTTCAAGGATCAGGAGTATTTAACATTAACCAACTGCGGCAACTCCGTGTCTGTGTCGTTCTGCCGCCTCTGTACTAGGTCCCGGAGTCGATTTTCTGCCGCGGCATCTGTATTTCGACGAGGGCGAAATGCAAGAACAGTCACGCCTAACGTGCTTTGGGGGCTTGTCGAAGAGCGCTATACGCCGTTACATTCATGTATACAATGCGAACGCTGGAGAAACTTCTCTCACTGCTCGCAGTCGCGACCCGCAAAAATATTGCGTCACGTACGAATGAAAGATGTAGATATGCGTCATGTAATTGGACGTAAGATTGCGACCCACACTGTTATGTCGCAATGTATGACGCAATTATTGCGCACATAATATTTGCCACCGAAAGAGTGCAGTGACACGTTTCTGCAGCCAACAACCACAGCGCGACACCTGCGCTCAAGACTTAGTACATCGCGTACTGGAAGCACGAATGTACGCAAATTATGCGTGATTTGACGCAACCGTACCTGCACAAGCTGTGGCTGTAGTATATAAAGCAGTTATCCCGTTGAAAGTGTCCCAGAGAAAAGACTACCGCTACTGGTAAAACGCGCGGAGTGAGACCGCTATGACCGCACTACTTGCGTAAGTTCCGTAGCGTTGACAGCTAATTATGGACTGTAATAGTATAGAGGTTCAATATGACATCCCAGGGCAAGGAGGGAAGGGGCAGTAAGAAATGCGATTGGGAGGCTGTCGGTGCGATAGCGCAGCCTGGCGTTCGAATCTTTATCATAGCAAGTACTTTTTTTAACGCGATATTTGATACTGCCAGAGAGCTCTCCCCCGATTCGCCCTGACATCGCGCGTTGCCCCCTTTGACGCTGCATATTGGAGCGCTAGTGTAGTGTGTCACGTCAGAAGGAGAGAGGGTGGTTACGACGCCACGGGTTCGAGCTGCGGGGGGGCGCCCCTCGCTCTGTTGGGAGTCTCGTCGGCGTTGCGAAAAGGCGCTTTGTGACTGCTGTGGTTGCCGCTGCCGTTGCTGCGTGCGTTTTGCGCGTGTGTGTGTGTTAAGAGCGTGCGTATGTTAAGCGTGCGTCTATGTGTGCAGAGCGATTCTCTCAATCTCTCTCCCCCCCTCCTCTCTCACTCTCTCAGCACGCGCTTTTCGCAAGGTGAGAGAATGTAGTGGTAGAGTAGGGACCATTGTCTTTCCGGGTTGCCCGGCCGCTTGTTTCGGCTCTCGGCTCTCGTGCTTCTTTAATTAATTAATAATTAATTAATTAATTAATTAATTAATTCGCACTCGCTTTACGTACTTCAGTGTGCGTGCTCTCGCTCTCTCGTTGATGGTCCGTCCGTCTCGTTATCGCTTCCTGTGCGCTGAGACGGCGACGGCAATGAGGAAGAGTACGCTCTGGTTGCTTTTTTTCTTTTTCTTTTCCTTTATTTAGTGGAATAGGAAGGGGAGGAACCACGGGCGACGAGTCTAAAAGCACGCGTGGCTAGAGCCCATTTCGCTTTTGCCGTGGTTATGTGTAGCAATAGCTTCCGCTATCACGAAATGCACGTGAATCGCTTATTACTATTTTCCTTTTTTTTTTATTGTCATTTCTCTCTCTCGTCTAGCTCCTCATTGCTGCTTTAAGCACCAGAGTTGTACGGCCGACGCCGCGGTTTCCAAACAAGTGCTTCCCGAGTGGCTTTACCTATTTTATTTCCTAATGCCGCGTTGCGCCAGACGTATTTATACTTTCTTTTGTTGTTGTTTGTCTTCTTCTTTGTGAGCCATTGCTCCTAACTTTGAATAGCTTACAGCGGTTATTCCCATAGAAAGCCTGTGTCGGCGGCTGCGTGATCGGCTCTTCCTTTGCGTAATATAAGTACTCTCTTTCCGCGTGCCTGGTTTTGTAGACGCGCCCCGGTTTTTTGTTGCGGGGTGACCGCGGCTGAGTTAAGCCATCGTGTGTCCGGTCACTAGCCACGCGCGCTTACTGGTAGGCATAAGTTGGCTTTGTATATTTATCACTTTTTGTTCTCCCTGGTCGACGAAGGCTCGCGCGATGCTGGGCACTGCGGTAGTACAGAGCTTCCCCTTTTATAGCACTCGAATGGCGCTGGGCCTATCTAACGTGTTATGGCCGCGTCGTGTCCCGTATGACGGTATAAAAAAAAGGAAGGTTGTAATAGGGACTCTTTTAACACCGCTCGACAGTTATCTAAGTGGTGGTCGCAGTAGAATGGCTGCTTTCATGTGAGAGATTCCTTTCTTTTTCTTTTTGAATTTTTCAAGTTTTTTTTTTCTTCGTGCGAGATATGCTTTGTGGCATATTTCGCAGCAGGTGACATCGCATTAAAATGTCCATTCGCCGTAATGTTCTTTTTGTTTTTGGCAATAGAAATGTAAGCCTAAGTGGTGCTTCGCCTTCTTTTACCTAGCTCCCTTCCTCGGTTTGTAACGAGTGAAGCCGAATAAATTTTTCATCTCCTTGGTGACGTAATACTTCGCCGAGTCATTCATTTTTGGCACATTCGATAATGGATGTTCAAAGCTTGGAGTGCAAACGCCGGAAGCTTAGTGAGTTGATGCCTGTCCGCCTCAATGACCTCTAGCATTACATTTCTGTCGGCGACAAAACATGAAAACGTTATTTTCTCCGCTTTAAAGAAAAATTGAAATTTATTCGGCTTTGCTGTCCAGTGTGATTGCCTCTCAGTACGTACGTACAAACCTAGGGGGAAAATACCGACATTTAACTATCCCAATTAAATATGTGGGGCGTCTTCGGTGCCGGACATTCGCAACAGCTTCACGGCCGCATTTCGTTTTTCTCAGTGAAGGTGACTCAAGAAAATATTTGTCCTGATAAAAAAAAAAGGAAAAAGAACGCTGCTATCTACGGCAAATACCTACTAGCTAACCTGGGCGTGTAGTCACAAAGCACGTTCTTGCGCTAGTAGTTTGTATAAAAAAAAAGAAAAAAAAAAGACGGCCAATTGTGATAAGGGTCGTATTATTAACTCGAGCTGCTGGCCATTGCAGAAATATTCTTACGCAAGAATAAAGCTTTTGTGAATTTGGCCCGGGTTCTTCAGCGGCTTTGCGATGAAACGAAGCGGGCGCACGCCCAGATGACCGCACAGACGCACACAATTGCGGTCGTGAAATGCTATAAACGAAAACAGTAAAGGAGGTGTCGATAAAGGGGAAGTAGTAGCTCTTTTCGCGGTTAGATTTCTTTCTACAATTTCGGTTAGGCGTGTTCCTGACACATTGGTTCTCCTCGGCCATTCGGCGGCGAGTTGGGAGACAGGAAAAAAAGAATAATAAACAAAAAATAGCGGGAGAAACAAGATAAGCGTGGAGAGCAGTGCCAGAACCGCCTTTCTCTTTGCTTTTATTTATTTGTCGCAACAGACAGCCAGTCTCTGCTTCTCTTCATCTGACTTTCTTGATACATCCGAACGAAGTCTGAAATAAGGTGTGAAAAAATGAGCGGAGCGATATCCGAAGGTTCTCGGTCTTCCTTTCGTTGTCTTTTTTTTTTTTTTTTCTCCATATGCTTTCTTCGAGAGTCTGCCTTGAATCTGCGCTGCAGGCGAGGGGACTGCCCAATCTTATCGGTTTACTGAAGCTGGGAAACGCTTCCCCTTATTTCTTGTTTTCGCAGCGTTCTCAGAGCCGAATCGGCCCCAGGATTCGATTCGTGTTGTGCTGTTTACATTGTTTTGCGTTGTGTACTGTCCCAATCGCCTTCGGATCACTGCGTTCTTTTTTTTTCTTTTAATACTTGAAATGAAAGCAAAAAGAGATAGCCTTTACTGTTAGTATCCCTTGTCCCTTATCAGAACCTGCGCGCTGTGCTGCGTTTTGCAACCCCACTGCTGACGTAACTGTCACCACGCCGCCGGAAACTGCCGTCAACGTCGCCACTGGAAAACAAAATGTAAGCATGAAAATCAACGTACAAAAGCATCGCTTTTGAGAGAGAGAGAGAGAGAGAGAAAAGAAATGCAAGATTGTCCTCGCTTCCTGAAATCTGAGAATTTTACACCCGTAGAATTCCTCTTGCCCATAGCAGGACTGTTTTTTTTTTTCCATTTTTTTTTCCTTCGCGTGCAAGTCGACCCGTTCTCGGTTCTTTCAAAACGTCGAAGTCGATAGGCATAGACGGGAAACAGCGAAGAAACTTCCTTAAAGTGCGCGGCAGTGTGAGTTTGAACACTGGGTGCCAAGCGCTCAAGCAATTCTTTTTTATCCTTCACTCTCGCTCTATACTTTATCCTTCTTGGGTGGGGGCCTTCCAAGAGAAGCGAGGCAATGGTTGTGCGCTCACTTTCAATCTGCTATTTCTCTCCGCTACTCTATATACTCTATATGGACAAAGATAAAAGCAGAGACGTAAAGAGAGAGAGAGAATTCTAGAGGATTTGTAGAAGGACAAATATACATTGCAGAACAAAGGCTTCAGTGTCAAGAAACTCGCCAGAACTGAATCTTCCTCTGCTGAGGCGGCACGGTGTAAAACGTACACGTACGCTTTATTCCATTTAGTCTCTCTTTCTTTTTTCAAGCTAAGCAACTTGTATTGTTTCGTTATCGATTTTATTTCTCAATCATCTGCTGGCGCCTTCTTCAGTCGCACACCTGCGTTTGCGCTTGCAGCCTATCGAACGAAAGAAACGAGAAGGCGAGTCTAGAATACGAGTCGCGCTGAGGGCGAAAGGCGGGTCCCCGTGTATTGCCGATGTCTGCGTTTGTTTCTAATCCCACTACCTCTTCCTGCAGACTCGAGACCCCGCTAGCGCCGCCAACCTTTGTAGGCAATGTCACGGGAATTTGGGATAAAAAGAGCATAAGCTGATTGTACAATACACGCCTTTTCTTTACGGCCAATTCGGGATGGTGGATAGAACATACAAAAAAAAATTAAAGTGGTAAAAACTCTTCCCGACTTCCCCCACTACGTATTGAGGAAGCTGTGTACGAGAGGCTATAGTCGAAATTAGGGGCTTCTTCTACCTGAACCAATGTGAAAACGTTAAGAGTAAAAGCGGATGCGATAAAGGCTGCGCAGTTCCGGTGGGAGAACGCGTTGATACCAGGAGAAAATTCCCAACGGAATAGGGAAAGAATTTAGGAAATGAAGGCAGAGCCGGTCACAATTTTTGAAGGCTCGGTGAAAGGGAGAAGTAAAAAAAAGGGAGGGGGGTTGAACTGTGGGTGTGATCTGGGACAGGTGCGCGTGCGTTCGCAAATGTAAAGAAAGAAAGCGTGCGTTTCGGGAAAGGGGAATCGGAAAAGGAATGAACTACTGAAGTGCGATGAAGCGTCAGGGGAACGAGGTTTTAGGGACGGGCGCAAGTGAACAGGAAAGAAGGTAGGGGTAAGGACGAGAAAATGGAACGGGCGTGTCGAAGCGGCGAAAGTGTATGTATATGGCGCGACGGTCTGATGTGCGAGCCGTTGCTTTTCATCGGCCGACTTGAAGGGAAAAAAATAAAGGTTGGCACAATTTCTCTGCGCTCACTTGCTCCAGGTTAATTCGCTGTCTAAGCGTGTTATATCCTCTCGTCTTTGCAGATCGCTATTTTTATTTTCGTTTTGATCCTTCAAGGGGCTTCGTGGTCTTCTGTTTGAAGTTATCAGTCTTATGTTTGCTCTAAAGGAATTAGCTTGCTTTATCACATGTGATGATACGTCCAGGAATCTTGAAGAGCTGCTGATGGGTATGAAAAAATGGAGACCTAATTAGCATTCCATGCTTACGTTTTTACTTTCCCGTTGTCGTAAAAGTGTTTCTGTATAATACGTGGACACTAGGCTGCTTTTGAAGCAAAAATGTACATAGAAAAAGGAGAGTGAGCGAAGGTTAGATGGGAGAGATAAAGCCTTAAGAAGAGTAGAGATAACAAAAGGACAATGGTATAAAAAAAATACAAAGAAGAATGAATACACTGGAGAAAACAACCCAGGAACGAGGCATGCGTCTTCGTCGCACACTCAACGTGCGCGGCATTGCGAAGCTGCATATTGCACTAAAGCATGACTGGCACGAATCCAAACGCGCTTCATTTGTCGTTTGTTTCCGGTCTGACACTTTGCAACACAACGCTGTGCGTGCTATACTCCAATATGGCGCCCGATGTGATGTGCCCGTCCTCAGGTCTATCCAAGAAACATCCATTTTTATTTATTTATTTTGAACTTCTCTACAGGTTCTTAATTGCGAGGGACATTATTTTAAAAAAAAGGGTGGGTGGGCGGGTCACGTGAGACCTCCTTCGCAAGTTGTACAATGTGTACATAACACGCGCACAATACATGAACAATATCCGCTATACATAAAAGCTTTTATCTTAATGTAATACAAGGAATAACAATAAATAATCAATACATGAACCATCTAGTACAGTGTGTGATAAATGGTGGTTATATAAGTATAAATATGCATATCAGAAAGGTAAAGTAGTATTGAAGCAGATTGAGAGTAATGTGATCATTAATAAGTAAGTTTAGTAAGCGTACTAAGAAATAACGAGCGAAACATTTCCGGAAAGCGCGCATTTCGGCCTGGACTGTCCTCGCGGCGCGCTAATTGCGTGTGCTATATAGCTCGACCCGTTATGTTACGATCGACCCCCCTTTATACTTGAAGGATTAAACTACGCGGCCGTCGTTTCGATTGGCTCGGCGCCCCGTGAGGCTGCGACGGCTCGAGCGAGTTCCTTATGATCGAGAGCGTGAAAAGGCAATTTGCAATCGGAATCGTATTAGGCGCCCATATTTCTTTCCACCGAGCCGATCCGGTTGCGGCTATTCCTGATTTCCTCGGGAGATGGAAACGAGTGCAAAGCGTCGTATAAGCATATCTGGCTATCAGATTACCCTGGTACGAAGAAGGAAAGTGAAATCGATGCAGGAGGCGAATAGAAAGACGGCAAAAAAATAATAAAAAATAATGAGCCCCCAGGTTTTAAAAAGCAGGCTCATGCTTATTCACAGAACAGTCATTGAAGACAGATATATCGTACTTTAGGGAAAGGAGCGTGTGCTTGCCTGTACATATATATATATATATATATATATATATATATATATATATTATCCTAGGTAGGAAAGTATAGTACGCACGGTGCGCCAGAAGCGTCGATCCTGCGAATGGCGGCGCTGAAAAAAGGCGAGAAAAGGCGCGGAGGCAGCTAGGGCAACAGAATCTGAAATCGATAGCTGCGCGGCACTCGGGTTACAAAATTACATCCCTCGCCTTGACGGATCTGCTGGCCGCTCGCGCGCTCTCGGCAATTATAAGCCATCAGGCTTGCCGCCGCTGCTCGTTTGTGTCCCCGAGAGGAGGAGAGGGACCCGAGGGAACGAGCCCCGTGGGGTTCAGTCTGATAGAGGGCGAGGGATGCTTGGGAATTTGGAACGATGCAGGGGGAGCACGCGGGGGGAGGTATAGGGTGAGAGGGCTAGAGTGTAGGCGTCCCCAACGCGCCACCTGGGCTGTGTGTTTGGCGAGAACACTGGAGGGTGATGAAGATAGAAGTAGTTAGGGAAAAGAGGCACGTGGTGGGATATAGGCGTGCAGATAGGGCACTTTGGAACATAAATAAAGAAGCAAAGCGGGCCGTTGAATGGTCAGTGGGCAAACAGCTGTAAAAGGACAAAAGAGCGAACTGGTGGATACGGCAGATATATAGGCATAAACGCATGAGTCTCGCTCTTGTGGAGGACCAAGTGACCGATAAATAGGGACATAGGGAGAATCCACATGAATCTGATTACTGTTGGTGACCCAACGAGTGGACAGTTATATAGGGAAGCAGCAAGAAGCCACATGAACCTGGTTAATGTATGTAGACAAATACATATGAAGGGCAACGAAGGTTCCGCGTACACAGTGTCGTGAGACGCGAGGATTCGGAGAGAAAGAGGCGCGCACGGGAACAAGGGTGAGGTCAGGTCAGACACGTGCTGGTCAAGGGGGCAAACACACAAAGAAATAATGTTGGAAAAGAGTTGAGAGCTGGTGAAACCAGGCAGAGATGTATAGGTGGAGTAGGGGCGTAGGGTTTGAGGGTGCGATGCCCACACTATAGCGGAGTACGCAATTTTCTCAGTCCATCGATTTTTTTTTTTTTTTCCTCTCCGGTGTACAGGCGCAGGCGGCGGTGGCCGTCGTTTCTCTTTCCTTTAGCGTTCTGCCTCGTTGTGTCCCCTGGTCCTTTATTATAACCTCGCAATTATTTATTTCTCGGGAGAAGCGCGCAGTACTTTTGTTTCTCTTTTTCTTCTCCTGCCTGGTCGTTATTCTTTCATCGCTGTTCCCATCGTACCCTTTCCCTCGTTCCACTATCCCCGTAGTTTATGTTTCTCTTTGTATTTTACCGTCGCCGAGTGCTTGTCGCACAGCGGTTCGCTTTCAGTTCGCTTTCCTGTTCCCTCCGTGTTTCGCTGCTTTGTCGTGTTTGCTGAACGTGTCAATTTAGTCGATCGTGTGCGAGGTAAGGAACTCCTCCCCCCCCCCCCCCTTTTTTTTTTCCTCCACTCTTCGCCTCCCTTACCCCGTCCCTCGACTACCTCTCTCTTTCTTTCGTTGTTGGCCATTTATGCCCTGGAACCTCAAAAATCGATAGAACGTTTTCCGTACTATGTGCCAGTGCGGAAAGCTGTGAACATGCATATTTCCTTCAGCGTACGTATCCGTGGTTCTGCCGAACCATGGGTCGATGCTTTCATCGGCAAAACATACTTACGATACGTCTTATCAATTCCATGCAATGCAGCGGAAGCTGTGTTGGACTGCTGTCAGCCAATCAGTAGCGCGAGTTGGCTGTGTCTTCCAGAAGAGTGAGGGGGAGGGCTCGCCCACTATGCGCTGCTTATCCTTCGGTGAAGCTTTTCCATTCAGTCGGCGGCTCGCGGAGCGCGAGTTGAGGCTGGCAATCGGATAGCCCTTCTTCGGGCTGGCTGACGCAACCCGTAGCTCTAGCTGCACTGCACTGAATTGGTGGGGTGGAGTATAGGTCAGTCGGTACACTTCAGAACTATAGGGCTGTACTGACGAAAAAAAAAAAAAAAAGAAAGAAAGAAAGGGGAAAGACAGAGAGAGAGAGATATGTCTCGCGCTTCTGTGTTATCGGAATTATCGGTTCTTTCGCCGGCATCGCGGCTTCGCTTGCTTCACTCATCGTATGTGATGAATTGGCGCTGGCTTTTCTAAATATTTTATTTGAAGGCTGTGCTACGGCTACAGTTGTCTTCGATTACTGATACACATGCTCTAGAGGGTCTGTTGTGCAATCCCTGTGCCTAGAACTAATTTGCCGAGCGGCTCTCCCGTTTCCTTCGCTCGATGTCGGCGCGTGCGTTCGCGCGAAGCCGCCAGTTCTTTTCAGACGATCGAGAGAACGCGAGAGGGACGGCCGCTGAACTGGAACGGAAGAATTGGATTCGCGCCCATGGCAAAACTAAATAAGAAAATAAATTGTATAAATTTATGAGCCGAGCACTGTCTTTACAGTGTATCTCATTTATAGTTCCTCTCCTTTTGGAAAATTTTGAGACTCGGAAGCCACGGGATTCCCGCACTGCGGCGACGTGTCTCCTTTTGTGTAGGTACAGCTCGAGCGAAATTGCATAACCGGCGGATTTTCCTAGCCCGCAGTGTCGGGAAGGGGAAAAAAAAAGGGGGGGGGGGGTAACTTGAGCTTCTCCTGTCCCTGTGGAAATTAATTAAGCGCGGGGTGGTGTGGCGCCAGGCGCAGCCTTAGTTGAACGCGAACGGCGCTACGCTGTTTGAAGAAGCTTCGCCTCTCTCCCTTCCCTTTATCCCCCTTTCTGCTTTGTGCGTTCATCCTACACTTTTGCTTTGGCGAAACCGCTGAGCGCAAGCTTGTGTGTGTGTGTGTGTGTGTGTGTGTGTGTGTGTGTGTGTGTGTGTGTGTGTGTGTGTGTGTGTGTGTGTTTCCACGGGCAGCTTGGGTCTTGAAGGGAAGTTTCATCGATCTTTGGAGCGCGAGCTTTTTTTTTTTTTTTCTTGTTATTCCTTTAATTGGCCAGACCGTGTTTTGATTCTACCGCGCCGCACCTCTCGGGGGTCTTCCGTTCGGCCTGAAACATCTTTGTCGTGTCTTGTTCGTCGACCCACAACGCCTCTTTTCGTCTGCGCTAAACGCGTATTGCCCCGGCCGTCGATGAAAAATTGACGAACTATGTTTTCTTCAAGGAGACTCGTGTGGGGCCCCTCTTCAGAATAGAAAGATCGCTGACGAGGTGGAGTCTGAAATAAAGACAGAAAAAAAAAAAAACTTTGGTCGGAGGGGATCGAACTTTAGTGCGCCAGTGCCAACTGTTGTAATGGGCTTTTTTTTTTCTCTCTCTCTTTCTCTGTTCCTTTCGTTTTCAGGAGTCGTGTAATAACTGGAGTATCGAGATTTTGGCTGCGCTCATGCGACAGGGTATCGAACGAGGCGGATGTAGGCTGATGTACTTGAGAGAAAGAAAACTCGCCATGCGAATATTTTCTATTCTGGCGGCACTAGATTTTTGCACGCACCCATACTACCGACTCAAACATTCGTGCTCTGACACATGCGAGGTTTCTCCTTATAACGTCGACTAACTTTTGATTGCGGTCGCTCTGAGGCTCAAACAGGCTGTCATGAGTAGCAGCGATCCCTTGTATTACCCCGTGTCGCTTTCCGTGGACTATTTCTGTGCGCTGAATATTTTACTGTGTGTATTAGATAAGATGCGCAGTTGTGAGCAATGTGATAGGGAAAACTGCATTCTTTTTTAAAGCAACGATTACTCGTAATACATAGATTCGAACCTGACGTGTTAGTAACAAGTAGATATGCCTTTTCAGATTTAGTCTCATTGGACATTTGTTTTTAGGTCAGTCACTTTATCGCGACAAAAAAAAAAAAATTCCGAGGTTTTACGTGACAGAACCACGATATGATTATGAGGCATACCGTAGTGGGGGCTCCCGATTAATTTTGACCACCTTGGCTTCTTTAACGTGCGCCCAATGCACGGTACAAGGACGTGATTGCATTTCGTCCCCATCGCAATGTGCCCGCCGTGACCGGGATTCGATTCTGCGCCCTCGGGTTGTGTGTGCATATATATATATATATATATATATATATATATATATATATATATATATATATAAAACGAGAGAGTGGGAGAGAGAGATGGATAGGCAGGACACTGCCCTAACTTCGACAAATGCGTTCTATTCGCAATGGGTTGCAAGTACAATACGCCGGCGACGTTCATAAAAGCAGCTCATTTTTGTCAAACCATGTGTGCAGAGTGTACCTCAGCGCAGTCGTAGTACCCGAGACTACATTGCAATGCTACTATTTGCGGAAAGGGAGCTGCCTAGCAGTGCTCGTACGCGAGGACCGTTGCGTCATCGATGGGTTTAGAGGAACGTGTCGGAGCGCCTCGTTAGCGGGGGCAACGTTAGAGAGATAACAAAAGACGGATCGAGTTCTCACCCTCGGAATGTTGCGGGGGCATCTCAGGGGGGGGGGGATAAAAGTAGGAGTGGGGGGGGGGAGGGGGGATAGGAGGACGAAGTATAAGGACGCCGGATATTATAAGGGAGCGTTGGTGAATCCGCGAGCCCTTCCTCCACAAGCTTTTTTTTTTTTTTTGCTTTGTCTTGTTTGTTGATTTAAACTTAAGCAAGACCGTGCAGTTGCGGGCTGCGAGGGGAGGAGGCTTTAGAAAAAAAAAAAAAAAAACCAAAGGGAAGGCGCTCGTGTTTTGCTCGCACAGCAGCGCTGCTTCGCGCGCGTGCCAGCTCGCGTCTTCCGCGAGATGCTAATTAACTTGGCAGGCAGGAAGCTGCTTTGACTTTCACGCGCTCCCAGCTTCCTACGCCGCACTTCTAAAGCACCCTCGCGGCTCGACTTCCTAGTTCTCCGTTTCTTTTCTTTCTTTTCCCCGAGAAGAGAGGCTGGGAAGGGGGGGGGGGGGGGGGGCGCAGTCTTGTTGGCTCATTTATTCGTCCCTTGTCGCGGTGCTTTCCTCGTCCTCTGCTGCCCGGATCGTCCTCCTCGAGGCAGAGCTGGTTGAGAAATCGGAGACCTGGAATAACGAACTCGAAGCTCTCCGTTTCCGTATGTCGTTTCGCGAGCGTTGAACGTATCTCTGCGTTACGGTGATCTAAGCGTTAAGTTAGGTTCAGCGGAAGTCCTAGAGGTAAGAGCGAGCGTCGAATGACCCGCTGATAGGCGCTCGTAGAAACGTTTTCTTCTTTTTAATAACGTAATGTAATTGAAATAACGTAGTTGGCACTCGTCCCTTCGCAAGGAAACGAAATCCCAAAAGGATGTGAAAAACACTGAATACACCCGTTTTACTGAGCTATTCGTAATTTGCTGCGTAACGGATATATATATATATATATATATATATATATATATATATATATATATATATATATATTCGGAAGAACTTATGAGCGCCCCTTTGAAGTTGGTTGTTGCAGGTGTGCCACCAAGCTGCAAGGTCCAACTTGAGCGCCGTCTTAACACGGCTCGCTGTTTTACGCAATGCACAAGTATTTTCGCCGCAAACAATAGGCGATCTCCCTCTGCTCTTGTTTCTGTCAGTTTGATAGCCGCGCACGTGCTTTGCGTATGTGTGCAGAGATGTGCACGGACGAAAACACATGTACAGGTGTATACTCCTCACTGCTTCACAATTCTCGACATTCTCTTCTGGAACTGCTGATGGATGAGCATGCGTCGTCGCATGTGTGTGTCGCGCCTGTACGCTATAAACCACCCTCGATGCGCAGACTGCGTCGGCGCAGTCATTCTGAGAACCTCCACCACGAAGCCATCGTTGGCGCAGTTGTCTCATTCCATTTTGTTTTTTTCTTTAAGCTTTTGTCAGTCGTGTCTGTACTTCAGCCAACCATACCTGGCTTCGGGTGAAGCGCGTGCCACCTGGACTCCCTGTTCGGCTGTGTCCATTATTATTTTTTTATTTGTTCTCATAGTCTTGATGAGGAAATATTATTTCCGTTCTTCTGGTTCCCCAACGAAACAGGTAAAAACAAACTGGAAACAAAGAAGAAAATAAAACATAGAAAAAATTTGCTCCGACTGTGTCGGCGCATGTGGTGTGGAGACATGGCAGAGTTATCTGGATCTGTGTTCTCATAGTGTTCCGATGGTGTACATACTGTATTCTTTCTTTTTTTTTCATTCCCTCACGATGTCTGTTTTCGCATCGCGCATAATCCGAGCCTCTCTCTCTTTATAGCCGCGCAACGATGTTAAAAGCGAGATGGCATGGTCGTGGCCGCAGGTGGTATTTTGCAAGCCCTTTTTGTTCCATCTGTGCGTAGCGTTTGAGAGCCACCCGTCCGCTGTAAAACATGTGCTGTGGTTTTAGCTTTGTCTCTTTTTTTTTTATAAGGCTGTGTTTTATGTATGCTTAATGAGTTTACGTTCTTCATCGACGCTCTCTTCGCTTCCGTTGTCGTTTATTATCTGCGACGAAGTAGGAAGTTTTCTCCGACCACTAATATGGTTGCTTGTCGTCGTTTATTATTGCTGTGTTGTTACTTTATTTAAAATGCAGGAAACTTGGAAGGCCGGCCTCATTAGTCTTGTAATTGTCCCGGAATAACATATTCGGGCAAGAATAACACGATAACACGTCGCTTTAAGACGAACACAAAGAAACAACAAGGAATATTCGATGTCAAAACAAAAGGGTGTCGCTAAGTAGGCACAGCCCTCCGTGGTGGCTTTGGTGTTGCGCTGCTAAGCCCGAGGGCGGGGTGGTCGCATTGCGATGTGGGCGAAATTCAAGAACGCCCGTATGCACCGTAAAGAACACCAGGTGGGCAAAATTATTAAACAAGTCCCCCGCTATGGCGTCCCTTATATTCATATCGTGGTTGTCGGGCGTGAAACCCCACTTTAATTTTTTATATGTTTGATAGACAGCACCGCAAGATACCTTATATGAATGAGAAGAAAGGGAACCGAGGGGCCCGATTTTTATTAATCATATCATAAGAAGCCAACAAGCATTGACACCAAAAACAACATAGGGGAAATTACTTGCACGCGCTAATTGACTTAAAGAAATGATAAATTAATGGAAATGAAAACGGATGAAAAAACAATTGTCCGCAGGTGGGGAACGAACCCACGTCTTCGCATTACGCGTGCGATGCTCTCACCATTGAGCTACCGCGGAACCGTTTTCCCATCCGCTTTCTGGGGTATTTATGTTTTGCAACTAGAACTAACTCTGGGAGTGTTAGCCAGCGCCACCACTCACAAGCCTAGGGGCGGATGTGGAACATCCTTTCTGCCGCAGGCGTCACGAGCACATGATCTCTTTGGGTGATGGCAACTGGTCAATAAACCCACATATGCTCCCTGAAGGCATATTCGAGGATTCGAGCCCTCGTTATGTAATGAATGAGAAGAAAGAATACTCTAGAAAGCGGATGGGAAAACGGTTCCGCGGTAGCTCAATGGTGAGAGCATCGCACGCGTAATGCGAAGACGTGGGTTCGTTCCCCACCAGCGGACAATTTATCATTTCTTTAATTCAATTAATGTGTGCAAGTAATTTCCCCTATGTTGTTCTTGGTGTCAATGCTTGTTGGCTTCCTATGATATATATATATATATATATAGAGAGAGAGAGAGAGAGAGACGTTTGTCTCTGAATACAGCAGTGTAACCGTTTTGATTCTAGAGACCGGAGACGGAAATCCTGCAGTCATTGCATGCTTCTGAAATGCGCGTTGCTGGCGCTGTTGCTTCTCCGTCTTATCGTAGGCGCTCGGGCGCCTTGCCTCGCCCGCTTTGATGTTGGGGTTATTCTCCGGCCTGGCAATTTCGAAGCCCGCACGTGGCTAAGGTCTCATTACTCGGGTTAGAAATAGAGCCCGCACCGCGGTATCATGATACGCCTCCTCCTCCTCATCACCATCGAGTCGTGGGCTTGGAATAGAATAAATCAATGCTTTCTAGCGCCATTTGGGTTGGGGCGGGGGTAGGGGCACGCACGCGCTATAGGGTTCCTGCACAGTGTGGCGCTGCACTTTTTCTTTCTTTCTTTCTTTCTTTCTTTCTTTCTTTCTTTCTTTCTTTCTTTCTTTCTTTCTTTTCCAGTTCGCAGGCCTTTTTATACCGTCGTGGTGGCTGTGGCTGTGTCGATGTGCCTTCTGAGCACGCAGTCGCGGGCACGTCTTTCCAACACCGTGGTCGTAGGTTCGACTTCGCGCACTGGCGACCGTATTCCGAAAGCGCCGCAATGCAAAAGCGCTCTTCTACTACTTAATTAAAGAACCCCGGCTTGTCGAAATTATATTCGGATATTGAAACCGGCCGTTGGTCGGTATTCATTTAATTCTGTTCTGTTTTCGGTATACCTCTTGCCTGCCGACCACATTTGTTAAGTGAGTAAATAATTAAATGCTTTACGACTTGTGGAAAGAAAACAACTTGAACAAACGTGTCACGCAATTAACGTTTTTTTTTTTTGCACTTCATTATGGCCATCTTAAACTCTGAGACATGTAACCTATAAGCACGAACACGCGCGCTCTTTCAGCTCGAGCTATCCTAATGATAGCTCTCTCTCCCTTCGCTCGCACCGCGCATTCTCTGCTGCAGAGTCGTTGCTTCGTGTATGCTCAGAATTGGGTTCTGCCAGTAATGGGTCCCAGTCTTCTCCCTCCCTCTGCACCTCGATCCTAACTACATAGTGCAGCTTACACAAGCAGTCGGGCGCGTTCTGGTTTGCTATAACTGTTTCGTTCTAGCCCGCGTGTTTAAACTCGTGCGCGAGTACCTCCCTTGCCCTAATGGGAGAATAGAGATGGCCGTTGGTCATCAAGTCTGGCGCGTGCAGCGGGCGAGATTTTTCTTTTCTTTTTTTTTTTTTCGTTCATTTCTTTCAAATGACCCACGGGCTGCGGTCATCAGTTCAGGGTTAGTTGTCTCTCCTATTCCTTGCTTTGGATCCTGGTATATTTGCCGCTTTGCTCTCGCTTACACACCGAGCTGAGGTTGCGGGCACTTGCTCATTTGCAGTCGTTACATATAGAGGTCGCCACTACCTTCCCTCCCTCCCTCGCTTGCCGTCTTTTGTCTCGGCGCGTCCCGGAGCTTTCCGCCCTCGTTCGTAGTAGTAGTTTGTCGGTGTCCACTCCCGCCGTGGGACTGTTTATTATCGGTAGTTAGGGAATGACCTTTAACCTGATCTGTCCGTCGCCTTAGTTTAGTACACGCCGGAGGTTAGTGGCCGTTAACTACCGTGCTTTTTTTAGATATGGGTCTGCTTGTGCCTTTTGATTTAGTAAGAAATGCCGCGTCCGAGCTTGGTAGTCTCTCTCCCTGATCATTCTATTCCTTCCGAGTGTCCTCGACGATCTGTAGTGTCATTAAGGTCGCGATATCCGTTTCCGACTGTGCTATTTCCTAAGTTCGCCAACCTCGGTGTGTTTTTTTGACCTCGACTGTGCTCGGCAAGTTGCAGCCTGAAATCAACCCAAAGTAAGTTCGCTACCTTAGACGAGATGTTTCAAGTGGCGATTATGACTATCCCAAGAGGGAAAAAATTACCGTGCATGTTACATGCGTAATGACAGCAGTTAAATATGCTTCTGTTTCAATAACGAAAATGTTTAAACAGTTAGTCGTGGGAAAACTTCTTAACAAGGGAAAATGCAGCCCGTTGTGTATTCTACCAACATGCCGTATCACGATCGCAGTGCTCTCTTATAGGCAGTATAATTAGTAAAGACGCGGGGCTTTGGTTATAAAGTGCGGCGGCATCGATGTTTGCACGGGGATTTGGTTGCACAAAGGGGCACTGCTCAACGTGTGTGATCGCCAACCAGATGCCAACCTGAGCTCGCAGATGTAGGGATTTCGTCTGCATGGAAGGCGTTGGGTTAGAGCCACGAGAGGAATGCGGCAAAATTAAAGGGGCAATAAATAACTTCACTAAATTAGGTTAGACCTTTTGTGCTTGCCCATTTGCGGGATAGCGCTGATTGTTGTTGGGTGAAATTAGTACAGACCACATTATTTCTCTTTTTTTTAAATCTCGTGTCGAAACCCCGTCGCTGGTAGGTTGGTGCCACGTCAGTGATTTCAAAGTAATTTGCTCGTATTTCGGCAATTTTGGCGCATGAAGAGTTCTCGAAACTCGCTTTAGGTTGATTCCTTGCTTCTTTTTTTTTTTATTGTAATGGAGTCGTTCCTTTGCTGATAAATAATTAATTACACCCGTCTAGGCACTGTCAAAAGTCGTGACGTCACGGCGACCTGGTGCGGGAATTTAGGGCGCCAGCACTTTTATTTCTGTGACTTTGCTGCATGCCTTATCGAGCCTCCTGTCGCGGTAAGCGTGGCCGCCTTGTGTCGTATGAATAATTTTTTTTTCGTTCTGGTATACTCATACCGGTTCATCGAAAAGGTCCGTAGAAAAAAAAAAAAACTTTCAAGAATAATTGCTGGAAAACAGCAGAATTTTATTTAGTATAAGAACTCCAAGGTGCTTCCGAACTGCACGTGTGCCGTTTTTTCTGGCCGCGGGTAGTGAAAATAAATCGCATTATGAAAGCTCACCTCAGCATCATTATGTCATTTTTATCGCACCTACATCTGTTCGCCTACCAGTGCGATCAAAATCAGCTAGTGCGTGGTTCTTCATTACAGCAACATTATAGTATGTATAGGTCTCCCAACAGCGGATAACTATTTGGCGGTCACCAATTTCAAACGCACGGTGCAGAAGCTGCTGCCGAAACGCGCACGCCGCTGTCATTCGGCTTGTGTGCGGCGTTTTTTTTTTTTTTTTCTTTTTTTTTCTTTTTTTTAATCGCGAGCCTTCTTGTGTCTTTGATTTAACGGAGGAAATCGCTCACCGAAAGGAGAGTAACTAGGCAGGAATAGCGGCATAGACAGAAGGAAGGTGCAATTGTAGACTGACAAGCCGCTCGCATTTATAAGTTAAAGGCTATGTGGCTGCTCTCCCTCGCTCGCATGCCTCGCGGGCTCTTCCGAAATAGACTGACGCGTTGCGGCCCGGTTCTGTCGATCGTATTTTCCCGTCCGCCCCGCGCTCTTGCTCCGGTCGGGTATTGTCTACAGGTGGGTCTGCGAAGAGGGCGCGATGTTTTGCTGTCTATAGCGTGGAGCATTGTTTATGCGTCGCGCTCGCCGTGGAGGTTCGCAGTGAAAAGAAAGAAAAAAAAATGACTGAAAGCTGACGGGGCGTGCGATTATAATAAGCACTGCTTCGGCAATATAATGAGGGGTTTGGGGGGGGGGGGGGGAGGAAATATTCGGCGCAGTCGGCGTCGAGGAAAGCACCGGACGGAAAAAAAATTGCCGCTCACTGAATGTTCCGTACGCTCCTTCTGTGTGCGTAGCTTTGTTTAGTACTGCGGTACGACGGCGCGCCGTGTCGACGATTATCTGTGGCAGCGTTGTGGTCGTTGTTGCGGGAGGAGGAGGGTTGGCGAGAACCAGCAAATTTCATATAGCGAAGCCCCACCTCCCCTCCAATCCGCTCACCTAGCTGCCACCATCTTTCCTATGCAATCCGCTCATCTTTCCTGAGCGAGGTGCGGGAGCTGTCGCTTCCGAATCCCATTGTTCGTGCGGCCATACTTGCCTCGGAACCCGCAACGTCTATTCATGCTTCTGCGCCCGTCCAGCGACTGACGTTTTTGATGAGCGAAAGAGGGCCACGCGCGTTCGTGGCGTATCGAGTTTTCGCCGATATGCTGAAATGAAGAGAGAAAATGAAACAAATAAATTCATGCCGAAATTGAGGATGGCTAAAAGGGTGGTGAAAGCGTCGCGTGCTGGATTCGGGCGAAAGTGGACGAAGCAGGAAAAGTTGTAAGGGAGGAGAGTAAGGAGAAAGAAGGGGCGTGCTGCGTACGCGAGCGTTGTTCTCTTCGCGCTGGCTTGACGGTTGAGCGCAGATACGTTCCGATGCGCTCGATCAACCTCCTGAAAAGTGCGCGCCCGGCCGTTGCCCGACTCAACTCGGCTGTGCTCGCTCGCTCGCTGGCTGCATGCGTGGTGGTGGCGTGCGCCGAGAGCTCGAAGCAGCGGCGGTGCATCATCGACGAGCTGCTGCCGAAAGGCGGCGCCTGTGCGGCGCGCTGGTCTCCAGTCTTAGTGGCCAAGTTCCGTGCAGTGCAGCGAAAGCTACGGGTTGTATCAGCTTATCGGGAACAAAAAACCGGCTGCCTGGCTCGCGGAGACCAGGCCTATTGTGAGCCGCTAATGCTGTGGTGACTCTTCCATTCAGGTGACGTCGATCACGAACGGGGACGAGTGGTGGAAACAGGGAGGCCTTTCTTGCGAATGAATGAATGAATGAACTTTTGTCAGAAACACAGGGGGTTTCTTAGAAAGCACATCGCAGCCTGTTAAAGCTGCGGCTGCACCTATATAATTTGGCGACATGTTTTATAAGAACATCAACGTGCATATAAAACAAGTTTGTCACTCCAAATTTTGTTTTTATCTACTAAACTAAAACGTTCTATCAAGGAAGAAAGCACTAGAAGAAAAAAGTGCAAAGAGAAATTTCAACTGAGACATTAACAATGAAAAAAAAAGGAAAGAACTAGAGTATCTGACACCAAAATAAGCCGATTGTTGCTCATATAGCAACGTGATACAACTCGCACCAAGAATAATGTTACTGGATCGCACGGGTAAAAGCAATGAGTGATTCGAATAGGAAACAGGATGCAATTAAGTGAATTAAAGTATATGGCCCCCATGATTTTTGTTTCTGGTTGGCTGAAGCCCTATAGCTTTGGCCGCGCTGCACGGAGTTGATGTGTATGTGTTTTCGCGCGCTCTTTCTGAACTGCTTCAACGGCGTGCGTTGTCGACTTGTGTGTGTATGACTGCATGTGGCAGCGATGTTCGTGCTCGAGCACTGAGGCTGAGCGAGCGCCCGGTAGGCAGATACCGTTCGGTTCATTCGCGCTTATCCGCTGCGCATTTTGTATAACTTGCCGCGCAGCTTTCGCCTGTTCAACTTGCGAGCGGGGTCGAGCCATACTTGGCGTGTCAGTACCAGAGGGAAACGCCTAGTCGATGTATCAGAGCGCGAGCGGGGAACATCACTTGCTGACACGGGTGTAGGCATTGTCATTTGGTACTTTTGTTTTTCTTTCAACAACGAAAGAGCTAGACCGTTTAACAGCCTGTAATGCAAACCGGACATTTAGAATGGCGAGCAGGACTTATATTTCAGTTCCTCATTTCCACTGTTAGCACAGTAAAACAACTTACTACTACTACTACTACTACTACTACTACTACTACTACTACTACTACTACTACTACTACTACTAACAAATATAACTGGTGCTACATGTCAGTGAGCGTCAAAAGCGTACGGACTACGGCATCAGGGAGGGAAAAAAGGAGCTGATTATTTCCGCAGCCTGTAACATGTACAAACAACATAGCGTTGTGCGGTGTTACCTGGTTACGGTCATTAACTGTCCGGAAATTAAACGAGTTCGCTGATCTAGCGACCGATGAACTTTTGACGCCGACTTTACGAGCGCAATGCCGTTCCAAAATGCTGTCAAATGTACACCCGCAGACTGCAGTGTTTGCCACTGGTGGCACCTTGTGATGCGATGAACCAATATATTGTAAAAAGGTTTGCATTGCACTCTACTTTGTGATCCGTTATTGGCGAATCGCCTACTGTGCAGAAAAAAAAAAGGGAAAGAAAAAAAATTATGGTCGCCATCACTGATGTCATTGATAAAGGAAATAAATGCAGAAAATGCCATCGTGATATTTTTTGTTGCCGTCGGCAAGTTTACACCGGCACATGGGCGGAATAGTGGGTTACTGCAATATGGAGTGGGGTCGTACACTGATTCTTGTTCGTGAATCATAATTAGTCGTGCCCGGTATATCCCCGCGCTTAGTTTACGATCTTGTCTAGACAGGAAAACATCAACCACACCAGCCTTGGAGGTGAGTAAAGCCATAGGACGATGAGCGATATCTCGCAATATTACGGTTGTCGTATACTTAAGGAAGCATGTAACTTTAGAGCCATCTATTCCAAACTCACTACTTCATATATAAAACACAACTATCCGTAAAGGGAAAAAAGAGAAAAAATGTGGGCCGCAAGCACGATCCAGTACTCGGGGAAAATAACCACCGCAGTATCGTATCGGGAGTAGGAAGCCGTATGTTTTCTCGGTGTACTTCGGCATTCCTGCTAGCGTTGTTGCTTTAGGCTTCGCCATGGTCGAACGGCTCCCCCGCCTCCTTTTTTTTTTTTTTTTTTTTCCGCCTGCACTATTGCATACACTGCTGGCTATAAACTGAACCGCAGAGATCGAATCAACATCGTTGAGAAGTTTATGTAGCGGGGTTGCAAAACGACACGGTTTATAGGTTCAGTTTCTTGCGCAAACAACGCGGTGAAGGCCTTCTGCGCTGTGAATAAGCAAGCTTCGGCTTGCCTCTTCGTTGGCCCTTCGTTGGCCAACGAAGAGGCTTCACTTGATGCACGTGATACAACTGCAGTATCGAGCCTGCGTGCGTTAGCGCTGAAAGGAGTAATAACACGGCATTGCATATACTCACCGCTGTTAGGCTTTATGTGAAAATCGCAAGTTTCTAATTTTTTTTTTTCTAAAAACGGGTAAGCGTCGGGGCTCCCGAAATGATTTAGTGTAACATTTGTTCGTACGAGGCAGTTTCAGTTTCGCCACCTAGGAACCGGGTGCTTCATGACGTCACGTTACATTTCATGGCTAGCTCCTCTCCATGCAGCCACTGCGACCCGCGAGTACGGCCGAAGGAAACGCGGACGTCACTCGTGACGTATCAATGATGTCGATTAGAACAAATCACACTGTTCTGTGGTGCATGTGGGGGCGAGATTGAGAGAGTCTTTTTTAGTTCTCGCGCTCATTCCGTTTCTTTCTCAGTTTTCTTTTCTTCCGCCCCCCCCCTTTTTTTTTCTTGCTTTTTTTTTTTTGTGTGTGTGTGTGTGTGTGTGTGTGTGTGTGTGTGTGTGTGTGTGTGTGTGTGTGTGTGTGTGTGTGTGTGTGTGTGTGTGTGTGTGTGTGTGCGCGCAGCGTGCGCCTCTCTTCTCGTTCCGCTAGGCTTGGTCGGGTAATTCAGCCGAAACAGCTATAGCCGTACGAGCGGCCGCGCGTCGTGCAGCTTTTTTTGTTTCTTCCTTTCTTTTCGGCCTGCCTGCGTGCTTGCTATAGCGTTGTTCGCCGACCTCCTCGTTCTCGCTTGGTTGTGTGCCCGCTGCGCCCTTCTATCGCGTAGTCCTTTTTCTTCGCAGACCCCCTCTCCGTTAAAGAAGGCATCGCCCGAGAAGGAAGCAAACTAGCGCGGTAACGTAATAAAACTCGAGCCAACTTCGGGGAGTAGGATAGGAGAAAGTGGCGCGCGCGTTTAATGATCTCGCGGCACCGCCCTTGTTGAAGCTTTCTTGCCCGCGTTGCTCTGGTCCGCTTGCGCCGCTGCTTTTTTTGTCACATATATATTATTGCGCCGCGTGTTTCGTTGTGCCCAGCTCCTTCCACTACTTGCACTTCTCGGTTTACAGTGTCTAATCTTTTGTTTGTGTATTTTTTTTTTTATGTTCTTAACCTTCGTTGCGTGCGTGCGCCTTTTCTCTCTCTCTCTCTCCAACTTCCTCAGTTGCGTTCCCGAATCTTCTTGCTTTCGTGTTTCTTCCGGTTTCTTCCCGTGTTCCAAGGTTCTCGCGCATTTTGCGGCCGGCTCCGCGCTTGTATCCTCTTCTTTCGTTCCGTCGATAAACAGTATAACTTCCTGTTTCTCTTCTCCTGGTTCTTTTCTTTTTTTCGCGTGCGGGCGAGTCGCGTACAACTTCCTTCTTCGCTCTTTCGCTGGCTCAGTTTCTCGGCGGCGCCGCTTTGTTGTGCTCCGCTCTTGTGCGGTGGCGCGCTCTCCGCTCGGCATCCTCTATCTTACTACGTGGCCTCATCCTCTCGCGTTCGTTGCGTGTGTGGGGTCCATGTATACGCTATATACTATAACGCTCGGGAGCTCGCGTGTGTGCTTCTCACAACTCTCGTACAAGCTCTTGTTTTGACTACACGCGCACCGCTTAGGCTCTCGTTTTGTGCGTTGCTAGGTTTATACCGCGCAGTATTTTGAAATACTGCTATCTCTATCCTGCTATCTGGTACTGCTATCTACTATCGCGTCGCTATCTTCGCGCCGTTTATTAAATGACGGGAACGAAACTACCGTATTTGGCATACGCGTAGGTGGCAGGCGATGCGTTTCATGATAGAAGCGTGTTCCGTGGGCGCAGTTTGGGGTTTTGAATAACCAACGGTGTGCATTTCGGCTATGAGGACAATGACGCGCGGTTTGAAATGAATGCCTTGTTGTTTTCGCCATGATGTGGTGTAGGGTCCCCCGTCACCGAGTATTATGTGCAACAAAATGCTTGCATGAATAACGATTAATGTTCCACTGCCCCACGGAACACAAAAAGGTTTTGCGGCTTTTGTCCGTGCCGCCTCGAAAATAAGGGATGGAAAAACTAAAAGGGAAAAGTATCAAGGGGAACTAATAAATACAAACAAACCTTTGCCTTTGTGTTCCGATGGTCGGTCGCATAATTCGGCCTTTCTGGACGACTCGACTTTTTCCCTTATGCGTGTATCACAGGTGGAATGTGGAACGTTCCCTTAGTCACACTCTGAGGAGACAGTGCTCCACGACATTCGTGATTTCAATAAATGATAGCCCGAAATCCTCACTAATTTCTATGCGACCACATTTTCATTAAGCAAGACATTTGAACGCAGCCGAACGTGCATCGGCGAGCAGACGATGCACGAACACAGGTCCAGTGACGTTGCTCCTTGCTGGGCTTTACGTCGTGCAAGCCTTCACGGCAGTGAGCGTTCAATGTATTAGCAGTATCACTGGCGCAGTAAGCAATGCGACAACTTAGCGCTAGGGGCATGCAGGCTTGTGCGGGCTCCACACGTTTCGCAGTGCTGCGCGCATTTAGCGGAACAGTGTTGCGGTTGCTGCTTCCGGCTTTATACGAGCTCCGCTCCACTCCGCATCCCGCGGCTGCGCCTTTTCTTCTGCCGCCCGACCTCTCACTCTTGATGTTCCTTCTTATAGTTTTCTGTTATGCTCGTGCCCTTTGTCCCACTTCCTTTCTGTTCTCTCGTTTCTTTCTTTTTTTTTTCTCTGTTATTCTGATGCAACGATCTCGACATCGCCTCTACCGAGAGAACTGTGCGAAGCTTTTTACTCTTTTATTTCTCTCTCTGATGGGAGCGCCGCGCAGAGGTTTGATCTGCCACGTTTGGGAGCTTCTTTGGCGTGTCGTGCGTAATTTGATTGCCTTGTAGTTGGATGGAACAACCCTGCTCTTCCGTAATGTTATCCGTCGATCCATTCTTGGGTTACGTGTGTGTGTGTGTTTGTGTTTACGCGCGCGCACGTGTTTATTCAAGTAATGGTGCTTCCGCCATTGTGATGCCGATCTTTCGATTCTCTTCTGCGGGGCTAGGCAAATGATAGCATGTGTCCTATCGTCTAATCATTGAGTGTGCGGTGGTCAGCTTTAAGCTTACTTCATCTCCCACGCGCCTTGTTGATGCAGCTTGCTTGCTACGGCACTGTCTCGGCTACATTAGCCGGTAATTAGCGCTCCGTGGGTTTCATTATTTTTTTTATTCCGCCCCTCAATTAATCACTGATATCGATTGTTTAGAACGGTGGCATCATTAGCTTTCACGTTTTTAAATTATTTGTAAAATCATTCGTTTGCAACATAGCTTGCAGCCATGCGTTTCGTTATACCGTAATCTAATGTTATTCTACGCTCGGTACGTGCACACAAAGCCAGACAGTCTGTAGCTTTCTACAAACTTTCTGTGGCGGTAGGTGCACCGCTTAGCGATCAGGGTCGGAAACATGCGCTATTTGTAGCTCACATATGTACTGGCGCGCTAATCTAGAGTTCCTGTATATCTTTGTTCATTTTTCATTCGGCAATGTGGTTTCACAGTCTTGCCTAATCTGTCAGGCTGTCGGCAGTTGCTCTTCGTTGTGTTCGCTTAGAGAAAGACACAGAGAACAAAAGAAAACATATCGTGAAGCCCACTTGTCACGGCGCTAACATCGGTGCGCTTTGGAAGCACTTGCGGCTGCGCGACGCAACCGAACGTTGCGCAGCTTGCTTGTTGCCGGGCCTGGCGGTCCAACCCGGAGCTGAGAGCAGCCAGCGTTAATCGAATAGTCGGCAAAATCAGGATAAAATATATAGTAACGTCACCAGTCGTACTGCTGCACTTGCGTTATAACAGGCTTAGCTGACAGTGATTGATTGCGAATACACCGCACGGCGCCTCGGGTTCCGCACTGGCTTCGTGAAGCGAAAACAGAACGAAGGACAGAGAAGAAACACGTGAGCTCGCGCAGCTGTGTCTCGTATTTCGGCATGTCTAATCGCCGTTGAAGCTATAGGCGTATAGTGCGGTTGGCTATTACATGGAAGACGCCAGTGTGCGACTATCATTCTGCAAGCACTTCAGCATGCAAGTGCCGGCTGAGGCTATGTAAATGCACTGCACATGGGTAGTAATAACCCCTAAAACCACGAGCCATTTCCCGCGAAGCCGTGCGTTGCCACCATTGCCATAGGAAAATAGAAGACGGGGAAAAGCAGAGAGGTTAGCCAGATCGACCTTCAGTTGTCCCCCTGCGCGGGTGAAAGGGTATGAGGGATTGAAAAAAAAAAAAAAACGGGAGGGGGGGGGGGGGTGAGGAGAGAGAGTTCACGCGCACAGTAGCAGACACAGACTGTCTGTAAGCGTCTTTTCAGGTCCGTTGATATGCGGTATGTAACCGCACTGCGTGCTGTGCAATGGCAGATTGCCCAGCCCGTGCCACGTGGGTACTGGTTTGGCTTGTTCGCGCAGCCTACATGCACGGGCGGCAATCGAGGACCCAACAGGAAAGATAAATTCTAGAAGCTTTCCCTATCAAAAAGCTAGGCCCCACAAAATGTGTGAACGCGCGTGACCCTGATAAGCAAAGAGCTTAACATTTTGATACGCATTATCATATGAGATTATTACGCAGAAGCGTGTGACTATGACAACTGTTATGCATCGGTCGGTCTGCTAAGGAGGACGTTTTACCGAGATAAAGTCAGTTGTAGGTCCGGCGCCCTGCATTCAACTCGGTCATTGCCTTCCGTTTCGTTCTGTTCGCTCAGAGGTGAACGCATCTTTCACCGCCGAACCGGTCGATTCGAGAGAAATGCGGCGTTGGTCTCACTTGTTGCGAGAGGACGTTATTACGCGTGCAGGTAAACTCCCGAGGCAACATGGCATTGACGTTGCTGTTTTTTCCTTCGTTCTTCGCAGACATGGAGCAGAGCATCCAGTTGGAAGATGGCAGCAGCGGCCATTCGCCCAGCCGCCGGCGGTCGGCGACCGCGGCCGTACTCTGCCAACACACGACAAGCTTCCGGCAGCACCAGCCGGAGCCTCAGCAGCCGAACAACAAGTCCGCGGACAGGCGGCGTGTGCTGCCACAGCAGCAGCAGCTGCACCACCACCACCACCACCATCACCTCCACACACAGTACCACCCACACCACCACTCCGAGCTGCTCTCTGGACCCGCAGTTGTGACGGCGCTGCTGACGGCCACCAACACGGCCGCTGGACACCAGCAACAGCCTTGCTGTCACGTGGTTGCGCCCAGCGTCGTCGTGGGTGGCAGCCCCGTGCTCTTGGACTCGGCGCTGCCCAGTGACAGCGACCCAAACCTGGAGCTGCACAGCTCCGAGGAAGAGCTCGAGGTCATCAACAACCGCGCCGGCTCGGCCGAGAAGCGCAAGTGGTCGCAGGCCAACCAGCGCCGCGCCCGAGGGGCCAGAGGTGAGCTCGACTTTCTTTTCTTTTCCCTGTAACCCCGGCCAGCTCCTGGTCGCGCGCCATGCTGGCAGCCAGATTTTCAGGAGAAAGCCAAAGTGTTCTGTCCCCTCGTCGGCCATGTGGGTATAGTACATGTTCCGATGTGTTCAAATATAAGAAACGCGCGTTGTGCGTCGAGCTCGTGTTTGTAGCTTTCTCGCACACTTCGGAGTAAACTTGATTTAACGAAGCTTGAACTCTGTACCGAAATTGCCCCTATAGCTGGACGGTCGCACACTCTTGCACTTTTTTGTGTAACGTTGTGTAACGGCGAGAGTTTGCGCAAGCGCACAAAGCAGTTTTCAGTTCGAAATGCCGTTTGCTACGCTGTTATCCGTGAGACCCCATTGCGTTCCGCCACAAATAGCCGGGCTATGCAGCTTAGATTGGTGCACTCATCGCTTCAGCTTCTGTCTCTATAGCAGTATATCGCACGGGCTCACAAGTCTTTTGTTTATATTTATTACCTGGCGCATGCGCGAACGGGTTTTGTTAATACGTAGAAAAGTTAAAACCGCATCACAGATGAAACATGTCAACCTGCACACCTATTCTCGACCCGGCTTTTTGCAAACTGGACTGCGCAGATAAACCTGACAGGGGGTGTGCGTGACCACCTGTTGTTTTCCGAACAGCATAGCAGAGGATGTTCGCAGTGGAGTGTTTTGTGCGCTTTCACACACTGTCGTCTATCTCGCCGTTATAAGGCGTTGACATTTCGCGCTGTCGACAATTTGCGCGGTATCATAAAAAGAAAAGTGCGAGGCTGTACATATATTTGCAGGCTACTGAAGCTTTCACCGACTTCGTTACCGGCTAAATTTACCGGGCTCTTTCACAGGGGTGAAAGGGCAATTCTTATTGGGACCATTGTGTGCAAGCATTAAAACGGTCTTATAGTGTTGTAATGATTTGGTGGCCGGTTTATGACGGGATATTTGGATTGAAAGATTGGGACAACTCCAATGAAGAAAGTCGAATGGGAAAAAAGGGCACCTCGTAGCTGCAGTGGCCATAGAGCGCCAAGACTATGAAATAATGAGCGGAGGTCTTCTGCAGTTCCAAAGATACCGGTGTTCATTTCCAATAGCGTCGATAATCGGTCGTGGTGTTAAAACATTCGAGATGACAATTACGACACAGTAGCGGCACTCGAAAACGGACTGTTGTACTATAGTATCTAACTATAGTACTATACTATATATAGTAACGTATAGTACTATAGTATCTAACTATAGTACACATACGTTACTGTACGCGAGAACTGGAGCATTTTCAAAACGGTGTACAGCTGTAGAGGAAAAGGATTAGCACAAGTGACCGATCACCCGAGCAGATAAATTGCGGTACGCGACGTTGTTGTTCCCTAGCATGCCTAAAACATGATGCATGCATGCATTTCCTTGCTCTGTTCATCGGTCACTTGTGCTAATCTTTTTCCGCTGCAGCTGTGCCTATTACGCTTTTACTGGTTGCAGTGAGTAGAATGTAGAATGCAGGCACGGGCAATATTAGAGTGGATCCATATACACAATTGACAAGTTTCTACTGGCAAGTTCAACAGACGGTCTCGGCTGTTTGGTTTAATTTCATACAAAAAATGTTGTAAGACGTTCAGATCGTGATCTTATTTGAATCGCTACCTACTCGAACAAGCTAGGCTATATGGTTCGTGGTTCAGCATGACCGTGTCTGCCACAGCGCAACAGAACGGTGATTGAATATTATCTTACTTTCGGTCATCGCAGAGCCGTTTTTAGCTGTGAAGGCTTCCAAGGCTTTCCTTTAGGAATAGTCATGTATAGCTGGTTTAACCTTGCATTCCCATTTTCTATGCATCACCGTTTTAGCGGTCTCCCAATCTCTTTATCTGGCGTCGTGCCGTTATCTCGACGGCGTCATCTCCGTCGGCGGTAACTTCTGTAACGTGCTCTTGACGGGGTGCCGGTATTATATCGCTCCTCTCTCGTTACGGCGGTCGTCGTTTGCCTATATCGTCTCTGTCATAAGCATAATCGCGTGCTGCTTTCTCGAGCTCGCCCTCAACGTCCTCGCGCTCCTGTCTCGCAAATCATGAGCGCGAAGGTCTTCCTCGCCGCTTGCTGTGTATGGACTTCCCCACGTCGCCGCGTCGCTGCAACCTTACACTGGTCGGCGGTGGAACGGCTAAATGATGGCCGCTGTCATCTCGGCAATCTGAGACGTGGCCGCGTGGTGTTAATTTTTTTTTTCTTCCTTCTTGCGTCTTCTTTTCACTCGCTTGACTTTCTCGGAGTGCAAATCATTGACGCGTTATGCTAGGCCCTTTGATGCTGCAACGCGCTTTTCCGCAATCGTTCCCTTCTTTGGGGCATATTTCTTATTTACGACATTCGTGGTCAGTTGTTTTAGGTAAAAGTGATGTCGCATATTTCAGCTGTTTCATCCGTACGCCTCTTAAGTTCACACCACTGGCTGACTATTGCATGATGCGTAACCGTGAGTCGTGTTTTGGGCTGAACGAATAACTTGCACTGAAATGGGAAACACGTAGCAGCCTGTCGCTGTGTTCTGACCTTTTCTGTTGTGGCTGTTGACGATGATTTAGGCCTTTCATGTATAGGCTAACTAAAGACGTGTTGAAGATTACTGATCTTCAGTTCGGCTTGCTTTGCCCGTTCCTCCTGCGCGCTGTGAAATCAGTCTGAAATACGGGTGCCTTATTGTTGTTTTATAAGTACTTTCCGCGCAAGACACGGCAGTTATTTAGGGGCAGCTAATCCCCTTATCAGCGTTTACACTGGCGTGCAATCAGAGAATACTTAACGTGGCCGGCCTGCAAAGCGGGTCGAAGAAGGGAGTCGGGAACGTAAGCTTAGCCACCTGCTCACGTATTGCTGACCTGGCTTCGTGCAAGTCGATGCCTTGAAGCCTGTGTGAGGCCTTCCTCCCGCCTTTTTCACAGCGAGGGAATCGGGCAACGCCGTTGGCGTTTCTGAACACTATTTTTTTTTTTTTTTTCCTTCCGTGTGCTAATCAGGCCGTAGCGTCGGTCGTCCGGTGGCGGGAGAGTAAAGAATCCTTGAGCGAATAGAAACAAAGCAAAAAAGCTGCACTTCGGGCTTTTTTTTTTTTTTTTTGCTTCTCGTTCGTTCGTTTGTTCTGGCAGCGACGCCTGGCGTGCTACCAACGACCGGAACTAGCGCACGCGATACTATAGGCGCGCGCTTACGTAGGCGCATATGCTGACACGTGTGCATTCGCCGTAAAACCTAACCGGAATGCTCAATCACGTGCCCTTATTCAGCAACTATAGCTTGTGGAAAGAAATAAAGGAAAGAGACTAAATTAATAGTGGTGTAGAAAGCTCTGCAAGCTAGACTCGCATTTTCGCTCAAATAAAACTGGGGTATAGGTATCTGCAAAAGAGATAGTGTGAGAAAAGCGGCTGTACTGTTTCTGGCGCGTGCCACGCTGGCTATATTGGAAGGCAGGCCAAATATAAAAAGGAACAGATGAACGATATTAGGAATATTATTACTGCAGAGTAAACCACGAGTTGGAACATCAATTTATCTTGCGTGCAAAGAAAGATCTCGTATTCAAAAATCTTTTTTTTTTCTTCAATCCGAAAGAAAGGTTTATTAACCGTTTCGTTATGTTGACACTTTTTGTGCTGAAAGATCAGCTAAATGTTTTGTTTGATGTTGCTCAAGACAAGCCCATCTCTCGAAAAACGTCTAAAGGGTAAACTGATCAGTCTCGATATGCCGAAAAAAATTACGAGCGTGCTCGGCTTGGATGGCTAACCATCATCCAAGCTGATCTGGGTGGCTGCTTGGCACGGACATCTTAAGCTCGTCGAAGGGTTGTTGACGCGTTAGAAGCCGGATACGTAATCGGGTTAACCGTGCATGGACGCAAATGAAGCATTGCTGTTCTGTACTCCGTAAAATTGCGACATGTCGAATTCGCCATGATTCACTCGTATTTCGGTTACGCCCTTTCTGATTGGCTTAAAGTGCAAGCATGGCGGAATTCGATGGTCCAGTATTGTAGCACCTCTGTTAGCTCTATTCGAGTCACAGGTCGACTGCGCACTCTGCAATTGGCTGAAAACTCGAAACGCACTGGCTGAATTCGAGAACATGACTGAAGTGAACAGTTGCTATATATCGCCCATTGCCAGCTGCGATTGTCTCATAGGGCACGCACACGCTCTCTGATTGGCTCAAAAACGAAAAGCATGGCGGAGTTTAGAATGTTCTGAACAGCAACCCAGACCTTTCGTTCGGTGTGTATACCATGCACGCCGGCGTTTTGCATGAGGCGGCATGGCGAGCCATTATAGACACCGGTGCTGCTGCCGTTTTGGAACACTTCCACGGCCGTGAAGACTCCTTCGACACGTCCGCTTTTGGCGTAAGGCCTTGTGTATGCGTGCGCGAGTGTGCGTGCCTCGTGCATGTGTGTGGTGCCTCAACGAACGGTCAGCCTCCTCTCCCTCTTCCTATTGGTTTCGCGTCCCGCATTTTTTTCTTCGCTTGCCCCTGTATGCGCATTTTCTTGACTTCCTGCTGGGGCGCCGTGTTGTTCCTCCTTGTTCTTTAAGCATTCTCTTTCTTTTTCTTTTTTCTTCCTTTGCTTTTCCGTTCACCGTTTCTTCGCCTGTGAGTTAGTCGCGGAGGCTATAATGCCTGGCGTGGCTGCATATATACAAGTTTGCATCCTGCTTTTGTCGCAATGTCCGTCTTTTTCTCTGGGACTTTCTCGCGCTCTCTCTAATCTCCTTGACGTGGCCCGTTCGATGATTGCAACGAGGTTCGTGCGTGTTTACCCTTAGACGACGCCCGCGTCGCCTAGTACGTACTACTCGCGCGAACGCTTTGATGGCTTGGCGCGGGCGACTCATTAGAGGCTGGCGTTTTTCTTTGCTTTTTCTTTTTCGTTTCCTCCTTGACGAGACTGGAAAATGCTGCTTTTTGCTGGCGCTCGATTTTTAACAGCCGCGCCAGCCGGAGCCACCCCTATGGTAAACGCCCTGTGTACAGCTTCATGCGAAACTTGTTTTTGCTGCTGAAGACTATACAGGTGGCCTACGTGACCTGCCCCTTTGCGAAATCGCTTCAGATGTATCGTTTTTTTTTTTTTTCTCGGACATACGATCTTGCGCGATAGCTTGGCTTCCATCTTGACAGGTCTCGTGTAGAGATGCGTAGGAAACGTTTGTATCCGAGTGGTACGTGTGGCGGGGTTACGGTGCCTGTCACTGGCGATTAGTCTTGCGGAGAATAAGTGCGCGCGCACGCGAAATAAAGTTCGGGTGAAAGTTTGGTGCTTGTCTTGTGCACCACCCTAAGTCAGTGGAAAGTCCGATGTGTAGCAGAACAGGAATCGGTGCCGGTGTATCAATCAAAGATGGGGCCGCATTGGCGCTATATCGGACAATGTTGGCCCTACGTAGATACCCGCTTTTACTGTACTTTACTTTAAATGGATGGCCCCTTTGTGAGCGATGTCCTTCGCCCCATGAAGCTATCTTTTTTCTATTGTTGCGAGTATTGTCCAAACACGCCTTGGCTCCCTGGCTTATCGGCTAAAAAGAGCTTAGACTTCCGCATATTGTGCGCTACCGCATGTCTGTGTGCACGTGCTATGCCTTTACGTTTCCTTTGAAGCCTCAGATTTATTTGAATTTATTTGCATTTGTTATACCTGCCCTTATGCAGCTCCTGTAGTCGCGTCCGGCACGAAGCATTCTCTTCCGGTATTTGAAATTTCAATGCCGCGGGTGAACATAATGTCCTTTCTTCTCTGTGGCTCCGGTAATGCAGCTTTCTTGCAGTTCTGGGAAGGCACATCTGGAAGTAATGGAATAGATCGGTCGTATTTCAATCCCCTTGAGGGTGAACTTGATACCTTCCTCTCATACTATACCCGTGACGTTGTGTATGGGCGAACGCTCTCTCCATAAGGAAAGGCTATGTGCAGTTTATTACATTTAAAAGCTAGAGCTCTTTCCATCCTACACTTATTGGTATCACACCTAGTTCCACTGTCGTATTGCTAGCGCACTGTCGACCACTGTAGTCTTTAAACTACGTTTCATACTTGCAGGGAACGCTACGAAAAGGCATCTCACTTTTCTCGCTAGCGACCCAAAATAGTCATATATGATTGGAAAATGTGTTTATCGTGTAATTCTGTCTAAAATTAAGTCCCACACTGTGATGCCGCTAAGCATGATGCAATGTTATTATTATTGCAAATGCAATTATTATTATTATTATTATTATTATTATTATTATTATTATTATTATTATTATTATTATTATTATTATGGAAGACTTCGCAGATCTGAACCTACTCTCCACCGAACGAGCTGAGTGACGTTTCTGCGAACAACGGTTGCAGCGCACCACGTGCGTTCGCGACCAATACATAGTATGTCTTCGCATATTGGAAGCACATACGTACACAAATAATACGGAATTTCATTTCATTTTATTTCCACGTGGGGGTATAAGGCGTAATTTTGCGTCCCCACGTTGGTTACATTATCATCAGCCTATGTTTATGTCCACAGCAGGACGAAGGCCTCTCCCAGCGATCTCCAATTACCCCTGTCTTGTGGTAACGCATTCCAACTTGCGGCTGCAAATTTACTAATTGCATCACCCCACCTAGTTTTCTGTCGTCCTCGATCGCGCTTCCCTTCCCTTGGCAAGTTATATAATATAGCAAGTTATAATATAGCGTCCGCTGCGTTGTCTGCTTAGTATGAAATGTAGTCTAACTACAATCAACTAGATATAATATGCTTTCAGCTAACCACGACGACGTTTGTATGTACGCAAGTTGGCTCCTTCGGGCCGCATCGTGCTGTCTAATGTGTGTGCTTTTGAAAACTATCGCTTTGAAGCCCCGACGGCTCCGCGGCGAGATAAGGGAGACGCATGACTGGCTTGAAGAGCTGCTGCGTGAGAAGGCATCTCGATAAGGTCGTCTGAATTTCATCTGCCTTTGATAGTTCGTGAGCGTTAAGCGCTGCAGCTCCTGCGCGTTGTTTGCTGCTTGTGAAAGCTCCACACTGCGTGCCGAGTGCGGACGAGATTTGTACATACACCAGTGTTTGGAAATTACAGCAGAAAGTGATTATGCGGTCGAGAGAAAAGACTTAATGGTTTATATTTGTATATTATTGCCACTTAGCCCGAAAGGCTATCCATAGGCCTTCAATGTTGCGGCCTTTGCCCGCAGCATTGATAAATTTGGTGTTTATGGAAACGAAACATTCCACCCCACTTTGAATCAGTCGGGCCAGTCGATAAGGTGTCAACGACCGATACTGAAAAATGATTGGTGTGAATATGAACAAGAGTGTCTCGTTACCATTGTCTGAAGTAGCCAACGTAGCATTGTGCGATTCCAAAAAGCAAGCAAGGTTGAAGCGTTCGCTACGTTGCCAACCGCTCATCTGGCATGAGCCGCGAGGCTTTAATTGTAAAAATTGTGGAGTTCTACGTGCCACAACCATGATGATTGACGTATGCCGTAGTGGGGGGACTCCGGGTTAATTTTGACAGCTCGGGGTTCTTTAATGCGCACCTAAATCTATGTACACGAGCGTTCTTGTATTTCGCACCCATCGAAGTGTGGTCGCCGCGGCCCGGATGGACCCCGTGACCTCGATCTCGGGAACGCCAAGGCCGCTGAGCTACCGTGACGAGTAACAAAATAGCTAGACGGGCTCAAAACCAAATGGTAACTTGAGCTGGTTTCGCACCTTAGCCGTCGAACTGAGATCAGTTAGCAGAGCGAAAATGTTGGCACAAAGTCAGGTTATTTGCTTTACGCAAAGGTGGGAACATTTGGAATGCACGAAACATTTGGTTGCTAGTCAATACCGTTGTCTGTCCCTTTCTTACGTGCTGTTCTTTAGCGCTGTTTGTGCTGAAGTCATGAATCAACCAGCTCAAGTATGCGTACGCTTCTTAAGATCGCGCTGCTTCCCGGCTCCGATGCAGGATGTGTCATGGGAACTCTCGACACGTTTCGGCGCTAGGGGCTCCAGCAGAGCGGGTTATATTTTGACACGTGGTCTCGATGCTTGCTTTTTTGGTCCCGGCTCGTGCCCTGTGGCCGGGGTGCGTGCTTTTGAAAAACGGCTTCTCGCCACAACCCCTGCCATCCGTTTCCTGCGTGTTTTGAGCGCCGTTAGCGTCAACAAGCTAATGCTCGGAGTATACCTCTAACCAGTGCCTAACCCGACGCGTGCTTCGAGAACTTGGTACCACATTCTGTCCCTTTTCTCCTTTCCGCCGGAGTGTACTGATTTCATGGCTGGTCGGCTGCGGGCGTTATCTGGTCACCTAAAATGCATGTGCTATACGCACAGGGCACGAGCCGGACCCCAAAAAATGTTTTCATGCATTCCAAATGACCCGCCGTGGTTGCTCAGTGGCTATGGTGTTGGGCTGCTGAGCACGAGGTCGCGGGATCGAATCCCGGCCACGGAGGCCACATTTCGATGGGGGCGAAATGTGAAAACACCCGTGTACTTAGATTTAGGTGCACGTTAAAGAACCCAAGGTGGTCCAAATTTCCGGAGTCCCCCACTACGGCGTGCCTCATAATCAGAACTGGTTTTGGCACGTAAAACCCCATAATTTAATTTAATGCATTCCAAATGTTTCCGCCTTTGTGTTCCGCCTTTGTGTAAAACAATGATCCACACTCCACTAAAATATAGCAATTGTAATTAGAATGAAAACATTGCCCTGTAAACAAAAGCGTGAGCTTTCCGACCACGCCGGAAGTGATAATTTCTATTTTCATCCCCACCGAAACGGGGCGACGACAAATAGTCACCTAACCTGCTTGAGCTAATCGGGCGTATACATATATCGCACTTGGCGTTTTCGCAATCTATCTTTGATCTTTTCTCTCTTCATTAAAGCTTCTATCTGCCGTACTGTCGGTTGTGATCGCCATCTCTCCACGGCTCCCCTGAGCTATACGGGAACCGCTACTTGAATGGGAAACGAGCGACACGGCAAGCATCTATAGTAAACGAGGCATTGTTCCAACACCGGAGGGTAATTTTAACTTGCTACAATGGCATATCTGATTCTATATATATGTGCCGGAAAGGACTCGTTCGATCGGCCGCGGGACTCTGCACCAGTCACAGGTTGATGAAGTGAAGGACGCAGGCTGGTGTGGGGAGAATAGTGCCAGCATTTGCTTATCGCATCTTGTTTAAAGTAACTTTGTGTGCGACAACGTTATCGAGGAAGGAGCGAATATCGGTGCGTTTCAGCAGGGGGAGCACAGATAACCACACAGACTTGTTGACCCATGCAAAACGCATTCGCGACAAGTATCCGAGTTGGCTTGGCACATGAACTGCGCTCTTCGTGTCCGTCCCTCGATATACCACGTGTCCCACGTGCTGGCTGATACCATCACAAGAAGGCTGGGCTGTTCCTTTGCCGTGAACGTGGCGTGGCACCAGTTGGTCTTCTCCTCCCAGTTTCGCCATGTGCTGCCGCTTCGCCCGGATCTTCTTCGAGTGCTGTTTGGTGCGGCATCCTATGCGTGTCGGGCGCTCTGCTCTTCACATGCTGCGCGCAATGCCCTGCCGCATGCTTTGCGCGCAGGTTCCGTTTCTGGGCGGCGTTCTTTTGCCGGTGTCTCGTCTCGGTGTCGTCGGCACGAATCCCCCTCGTCGTGCCCGCCCACCTCGCTTGCTCATCCTCAAAATCCTCCCACAAAGGACGCGCAGTGCGATTGTATAGCGCGTTGCTTCCCTTTCGACCGGACCGCCATCTCCGGCTTCAAGCGAAGCAGTCTAGGCGAACCTTCCCGGCTTTTCTGATCATGCCGACGCAGGACCGCACTCATAAAGACTCGGCTTATATGTAGCCCCATCTGTATACTGCTCGTATACAGATGTGCCGGGGAGCGCCTCTGTTCTCTACGGAAGTACGTCGCTGCAACAAATACATGACTTCAACCACACAGTTTCTTTTAATAAAGCGAAACTTCATACGCCCTACTTGCTGCGGTATTGCGCGTCTGGTAGGTCAGCATTTCTTTCCCAGTTAACTGGCCTGGCCCTGGAGATCGTGCTATAGTAAACCTGGCTCATTCCGGAGATGGCGTGGGCGGATCCCGGAGACATTGTAGTGCGCCGCGGTCTCGTGGGTCGCGTGGTAGGAATTTCGGCGTCTTGCTGATTTGCCGAGCTATGCTGCAAAACGCTTTGCAGAAGACTGAACAGTTGTAAAGCCTGCTATAAAGCGGATTTCCGGCTACGCACTTCGTACTAAGCGAAGTCCGGCGCCACTACACTTCGAATAACCCAGCTTTCCAAAATTCACGCACTGCGGTTTGGCACCAGGAAAAACTTCGAATAAAGCGATACTTTGGATAGTCTGTCTCATTTGTTTTCGCGTGATGCGTGTGTGTTGCCACGCCATTCTCCGGCGTACGGGCCTACACTGCATGCACGTCCGTCTCAGCGTCCTTGCGTTACGTGCTTTTCAGCGCGTGCAGACTAGGTTAGCGCGCAAAAAAAAAAAAAAAAAAACACTGCGAACGAAGCGCCGCAGGCACGCGCCATGTTTTTCTTCCCTTGTTGCTTTCTGCGTTTGGTTCGGCCGCCAGCGACTCCGGCGAAAGCGGATGTTTGCTGAAATCGGCCAGGTGCGTGCACTCTTGGCGAAGCCAAGCCAAGCATGCGCTTTCTGTGTGTGCGTGCGTGCTTCCGCGCGGGGCTACGTCTGTACCCACCATGCAGGAAAACTTTATTTTGTTAGCCTATAGGAAGCCACACAACGTTTACATATGATCCATATATACCCCTTCTATATGACGCCGGAAGAATCCGGAACTGAGGGCACGCTTTCGCTTGCTTTTTTTGCAATTTAACTATAGATCAATATTAGTCAGTAGCGACTGTTGACAATGCACGTGTAGGGTTAGGCTGTAATGTATAGTACATAGCAGAGTCTATAAACCTTTTAACGCGATAACGTTAAGAGCCCCGTGTCGCAGAAAATGCGGTATCGGCGTCGGCATCAGCATCTGGCGGAAATAATCATGCCGAACCACATCATCCCGAAACACCGCGGCCGGGCGGGCCGGGCCCTTTGCGTGGCGCAAGGTGTTAGTGAACAAAAATTGAATTTCTCAAAGTAAAATCTGTCAGAAAAGTGGTAAAGTACGACTTAACCACAACCTACAGACGTGATAGCGTCGAATTGTAATTTGAATATACGAGAAAAAAGCCTGATAGCAGCCAGGGATCTTTGAATGCTATCGCGTTCCACTCTTAAAGGCGAAGCTTGAGCGTCCTCCAATTCGTTGTACTTTGGTTCTAGGCAACCTTGAGGGGGAATGTTAAAAACCGAACCTTTCTAATTTTTTTTTCGAATTTTTGGTAATGGAAATAAAGGAGATGGCACAGGAAGGGGAGCAGCGCGCAGTATGCCTCGTAGCATAACCATATTACTTGGTTGATTTGGTTGAACATATGCTTCACAAAAGATCGTCACCGGCTCTGTTGTTTGCATGTATACGCATCCTGTAACTAGCTATAAGTGAGAGGCAGATGTGCTGCTAAGGATATATGGCCCATCGCTGTTTATTCCGCGTTCGTGCTGCCTTTCGCACGGGCTTTCTGTTACGGATATCGCATGCGTATACAGTAGAACAAAACTGGCTGACGCCACTTTACGCCTGCGTTCGTACCGGCTTTCGTACGAGTGTACTGTTACGGATATTCTATACATACTGTAGAGTACAAAGTAACTGATGCCACGCAAGGCCTCAAAAATGCCCGAATCGGGGATCGAAAGGTTAGCGAGCTTGCCCGCTGCGAGAATTATTTGGAGCCAGTGTTTTAACAAGGCGCCCCGTGTTCGTCAGGGCAAGTCTTCTGACGTAGTGAAATGTCTCCTTGTCGAAATGTTGGCCCAGCATGAGACATGCCTTGTTCCACCGCAGTTGATCGCTTCAAGCCTCCATCTTCTCGAGATCCTCCGTATTGTTCGCACTTTAACATCGCGTCGTGCATTCGTTTTGCCGCCTTGCACTTGTTGTAGCAGACGTGAGAATAATTTAGACTAAGATTCTCTAGCTTTTCTTATTAAGAGTGTTTGTGGAAAGCCATAGAAAAAAATTCCTCAAGAATGTTAACCAGGGCTCTGCGTGTGGTATAAGCCGTGCTCTCGCAGTTCATGATGAGTGATATTTAATTGCTCCTCGAGTGAAAGTATATTGGGGGCAGCATGCACAAGGCCAATAACAGTCAGTATAGAGTTTGTTTTAAAGGGGTTCTCATCTGTTAAGGCAGCTCCTCTAACAGCTGGCTGCGTGTTATACGAACGCCTCTCGCGGTTCATCGTCAGCGCTGGTTTTTCTCGCTTCTTCGTTCTTCGTTGGTTCTGTCAACACCTACACACTGCGCACACACGGCCGGGCGGGGAAGCGGCAGAACCTGAGTATACTGGGGCACGCGGAGGAAGCCACGAACAAGGCCGCGGCCTTCTTTACTTTTGTTTTCCTCCGGTGCTGTGCTTTTGTTTCTTAGCAATCTGTGTGCGCTTCTCTTCCTATCTCTCTCTCTCTCTCTAAGCCGGTGTGTGTTTTCCGTCTCCCGAGGAGTGAAAGAAGGCGCGTTCTTCTCTGACCGAGCGGATGTTTGCGTTAGTAGCTCGCACGACTCGCACGCCGCGTGCTGGTGGCGCTACAGCGGTGCGCGTCGTTGACGTCGGCTTCTCGTTTGCGTTAGTTTGTTTACAGGCCGTCCTATACAAATCGCTCGTAATGGCGCTCTTTGCACGGGTTATTAGCTGCTGGGCGCGCCAGGCTGGCGCCTTCGGAGGCCTGCTGCACCCACGCAGACCCCCCGACAACACGGCGGGACACTGGCTGTCTTCTTTGCATCAGCACACGCTTGGGAGAAACAAAGCGCGCGCGCGCGTGTCTGTGTGTGTCATAAGGGAACAGCGCAGACATCTGACGAATACGAAAGTACAGCGCTGTGTGTCTCCTCTGTGTGTCTCTCTCCCACCGTCATATTTCTGCGCTATCCACATTAACGATGACCAACCAACGAGCCAAGCTCGAAACTGTGCTCACATTAGTGTGTGTGTGTGTGTGTGTGTGTGTGTGTGTGTGTGTGTGTGTGTGTGTGTGTGTGTGTGTGTGTGTGTGTGTGTGTGTGTGTGTGTGTGGCAAGGAAGAAGAGGGGACACCGCTGGCGAAAAAGTGCGAGTGAAATGATGACTGGCAATACGCAATCTGAGCTCTTTCGCTAGCGCACATGATGTCGCTGAGATAACGTGCGCCGTTCTTCTGTCGCCACTTGAGCTGCACATTGAACTTACGCTAGCAAGGCGCAGACACCGAAGCGTCTGTTTGATGATGCAGTGTGGTAGAGTGGCGCCATCTAGCATGCGCTTGGCGAGTGAATGCTGTTGCATTCTTAAAATTTTAGATGTTGATGCAAACATCTCGTTTTTGTAAGCGTTTTTTTTTTCTTCTTTGTCTGGGATTGACATGTGATGCATAAGAGGCTTCAGACAAGCTGACATGAACTAGAGCGAACACTATGCACACAAAAAAAGGAGTCTTTTGGGCTGGATCCTGTATCCTCGCGCACGTGTGGCGGTCACACGCAGAGTTGCGCATTAGCTTGCGGACGTTTCCATATCCTAATTATGCCATAACTTGTAAAAACTAGTTGCAAAAGATCGTGTGACTTCTCTTTCTGCGCATCGAGGTCTCGCCGGTATTGCGAGCAAAGGTCAGGAGCGCGCGCCTGTCTGCTGAAAAGACTGTAATTCGCTGCGCTGAGCTTAGCGTAGACAGGTGTTATGTCGTGTTTGAATAGGTTAATTCATGTGATTATCATGCAAGAGCCGCGCTAGAGCGCGCAATGGCTTACCATTACCCTGTAAGTGTATGCCTTTCGGTCCAGTCAGTCTTGTACAGCGTGGTTCTCTTGCGTCATAACTTGTGTGCGTCACGAGGTGGTTCCGCCACTCCTTTTATAGCTGGACATGTCGAAACTTTAGCGAATTGCGGAAACAGCGAAAAATATTATTTCGCGACTCATAAGCACGCAGCCTTGCGACTGACGTGTGCAGGAAGATCTGGTATGCTGTAAGTGGTGATGGGTCGTATGCATTTCCTACATTCATTTCGTGTCCGCGTGCTTCGGATGCTTATTGCTTAGCTTCTTTCTTCAGTTTACGCTTTGCGAAAACTTCGGTGGCCAGGTGCTGTGACGGGGGCACGGAGAGCGTTGACAGCAAGTTATGGTGATCAGAATGTATCCAAGGCATACTAGCGCGACGAACCATTGACAAAGCACAATCACAGAGACAAGCGGCAGAGCAAGAGCGACGAAGGCATTTGTTTTCCGGCGCACAAAAAGCAATTCGTGCGCTGCAGGCTGCATATTTTAAAGTTCACCGCCCGTAGTGACAGTTAGGGTGGTGATTTGGGCGAGTTGGTTCATTGTGGAATGGCTTTAGCGCTGGCAGACAGTGACGCAAGAAGTGGCTCGGACACACGAAGCGCTTTGTGTTTCTTTTGCATTAGGTGCGACCTTGTCTGTAAGCGCTGACAGTATAGTGACAGCATAGTCGCATTGTGGGCGCAGCGTTCTCGTCTTACCTCTTCTTCTTTCTTGCCCCTTCTCTAACGTACGGCAGCAAACCGGTCAGATTTACCTCCATGGCTTTTAACTTGCTTATTGCTCTCTGTATGACGTCTGTAGAATAAGGTAATTCTCGCATAAGACTATTTGTTGCAGGGCTACTTGGTTCATACTTTTTTATGCTGTAGAAGACGCGAAACCACAGGACGAAAGAGCCTTCCTCGCAACTACGCTCTTTCCTGTCATCACGTCGTTCCTCGTCTTTCACACCATAATCAAAGCCTCTCTGGCATGTTTGATCTACAGTGTGTCTTCGTTGCAGTGACATATACAACTAGGACAGCGACAAGTTCCTTTAAAATACGTATCGGGGATAATCTATATCGTTAATGATTCTTACGTTTGTTATTTATTTATCGTGTGGGTGGCAAACCGTGCAATTTCAACGGGTCCCTGTTTTTCTCTCTTCTCGCAGCATCGCTACGCCGAAGCCGTTCGGACGGAGGCGGCGACACGTCCTCGGACGAAGAGGAGTACGACGCGGCGTCCGGCACGACGCTAGCCGACGGCGTCTCCTCGCGGGCCATGACAAACGGCGCGTGCCGACGCAACACCAGCGACGTCGAGGACGATGATGACGATGAAGACGACGACGAAGACGACGAGGAAGTGCGTGACCTGACGTGGAGCGGTCGCGGCGTAGGAGGTGCGGGCGGTGCCGGAGCCGTCGGCGAGGGCGTCGCCAACGGCGTCCACGGCTCGGCGTCGTCGGCCGCCTCCTCTGCGCGCTCGTCGTCCCAGCGGTCCTCCTCGTCGTCCTCGACCGCCGTGGTACCCCCGACGCCCGTCGAGTTCCGCGCTTCGCCGCCGCTGCACGTGCACCGGCCGTACAACGGCTCCCCACCGCCCAAGGTGTTCCACGCGGCGCCGGGCGTGGTCGGCGGCTTGTCGTCGTCCTCTTCTTCGACCTCCTTGGTGTCGTCGTCATTGTCCACGACGTCGACGGGCGCCACGACGCTCACGCTGTCCGCGTCCGCGCACATCCCAGCCTTTGAAGTGTGCGCCGTGAGCCCGCGCAAGCGCCACCGGCAGGACCGGGGCGGAGGTGGCACGGCGTTCGGAGTCTTCTCGCTCGTCGACGGCGGACCCGTCCAGCGGCCCTGCCTGGACTTCGAGAAGATGCAGCAGGTCAGTGGCTTCTCCCACGCACGCTTGTCGTCGTCGTCAATACAGGGCTGCGGCACTGGGGTCGTTATTGTAGGATTGCGGAAGGTCGCGAATCGAGGTTCCCTTGGTGTTCGCCCCAACATCCATCGCCAAGGATGTCTCGCCGGTGGTGCTTTCTGGTGCGAGAATACGCTGTTAAATTAGGGAAACAGGTAGCTATAGGGGAGGCTGCAATAGTTTTGTTCTTTACCGAGCCAAGTTGTAATGGTCGAGAGCCGAATGATCGATCTATCGATGATCACTCGCTTAGCACCAGTCGTCCTTGTGAAAGGATAACGATTACAGGGGGTCGTGTGAGGTGAGATGGATTTGTTATAATATCGCAAGTATGCTCGCAAGTATCGCAAGTATGCGGAAGTGCGCTGGTGCTGAGGGCGGCTGTAAAATAAGACCTCTTTGTTAAGGCGGGCCACAGTAGTGCATCGAAACAAATCGGTGTAGCGAAGCGGTCTACCGATCCGGAAAGAGGGTCAAATTTGATTTCAGTCCTTTCCTAAACGGTATGACCGAGGTTTGCTGGACGGCGCCGCGGCAGTCCTTAAGAACGGTTTTGCCGGTGGCTATCACGCCACTGTAGTACCTTTAATTGCGGTGTCATGGCTGTAGTAGTAAAGTGACGCATGTTGTTAATAAGCGTAAAATGTACGCCGTTACTGTCGGTCTGTTCTTTCGAAACAACTTTGGTCGTTTTGTCTGGCAGCGAGAGTATGCCAATTTATTGTTGCCAGCACGCGGACTTTCTTTTCACTATGTGTAGACCGCATTTCCCCTTTCTTCACTTCCATCTTGCGCCTGGGTAAACAACCTGCGGCGGCGGATCGTCGCGCATTAGGCTTTCTCTCCTTTGCCTCGATAGGTGTATGCTCTCGGTCCCGGGTCACTGAATACACAAGACCTGTGGTTTCCACACTCTCCGTTCGTTGCTCAACGCCGGTTACCTCCCCACATTATGCGTGCCATAGGCTCGCCGAAGCATAATATTACTGTCCATGAAAGGGCGCGCAGAAAGTGTTGCGCGCCCCATTGTAACAGGTCCTCTCTTTCATCTATGCGCTCGCCGTTCGTTGTCTCGGGGCCCCCTGAATGCGCGATCACGTGGAGCAACGTTCCGCTTCAATGGCGAATGCCTTCTCTTCTTGCTGTCGCCACTCTGTATATTCACCGGGCCTCCATCGCGTGAACTCTACTATATGCCACAGCGTCTAGCGTGCGCGGCGTAACAGCGCTGTCATCTGCATCGCCATTGTGTTCCGTGACATCTTTTACTTTTATTTTATGCGACGACCTCCGGCTCGCGCCCGAGTGCCCGTGAACTGCGGAAATTTTGAGAGGTCTCTGAATAGAAGAGCTCTTCGTGGCTTACCTTCACGTGGCGTGGTTTTTTTGTTGCACGGCTCAAAGCTTATCCGCCGCCCTGCTCATGAATGCTCGGTCGCCATGCCATTCCGCTGCACGGTCGGGGACCGGCTGACGGTAATATTACGGCGGGACGCAGAGTTGCGAAACTAGCTGCTTGTGTGGATTTCAGTTGGAGAAGGATGAAAGAGAAAAGCAGAAGGCAGGGATGTTAACCAGAATATACAAAATAAGTATACCTATGTGGTTAATAGTCACTGATGGCCTAAAGCCATAAGCGAGCTGTATATGCTTTTCTATGTAATCATTTTTATTTATTTGCTTAGCATTTGTTTTATTCCTTTCCGGCTTCATAAAGTTTAAAACAGACGAACTACGGCGCATCTCTCATAGTCCAGATGTGGCTTTTATACGTGAAAACCAGCCGTCCATCGAACCTCAACTGCCGTTCTCGTTTCCGTTCCGACATTCAGAAAGAACGGTGACGCTTAGAAGTATGCGTACCGTCTAAATGTAACGCCTAGAAGAATGTGTACCGGTGTACTTCTAAAGCTCTGTAATGCGGCCACATCCCTACTCCGAAGCCATGGCTGAGGGCTGCAGGACGATGAGGGGGAGTAGAAAAGAAGTAAGGAAAGGGCGTCTGCCAGCGCTATTCGCCCCGCTATCACGTCGCACTGCGGCGGTATCGCCATCAGCCACTGAAGCCGATCAACCGGGCGCTAATTTGGCGCCGCGCGGCCGGCCTTTCGGCAGCGGCGCTCGCCGAAGAGGCGACACCTCGCTCTCCCTTACGTCCTCCTCTTCAGTGCTACCTATTGATTGGGGTCGCCGATGGAATGGACATTTCTGTGACGCGCTGCGTTCGGCTCGCCTGTTTGGTTTGCTGCGTTTGCCTTTCCCTTCGATCAGTAGTCTCCCCCCCTGTTGCCGTATTGGCATAATGCCGGTGCACTGTGTTTCAGCAAAACCGTACAGCGCTGGCAAATGTGGAGCTGCGATTGTCCCAGCATCGATGAAGGCTCCGCTGGTGTAGGACGACTTTTTTCCCCGGTGTCTGTTTTGTTTGCATTGATTCTTGTTTTGTTTGCATTGATTCGTTCGTTTCTTATTCCGCGTAGTGTACATATACGGTGCCGAAGATAAAAAGGCAAAGGAGTTGGTGGGAGCGTTATCCGTATATAATGTGGCTTCGCAGCGAACTACTAAGGCGCGGAATGTCCACACGACACAAATGAACATTGTAACATATGCTTACCTGCGCCTCGGCTTTTCCCCCTTTGACTGATGGGATTAACCAGCTGCTAGTCACAATAGTGTGGCTCGAGAACTCCTTGCTGGAGTACGTATATACAGTCGGGTGCTTCACGATTCTTGCGTGCACACGAGACGTTGGTGCAACTACGACCGACCAGAGCTGGAGGACACTCAAACGCGGAGGGCTGCGGAATTGCGCTCGTACTACGGTGTGTGCTCAGGTTCGTCTGTCTGCATCGACATTGTTAACTGCTGACACGAGTAGCCGCTCAACCGTTCAGAACTAGCAAAGCCTCGGTGTTTCGGCACGCTGGTTATTAATTAGTGCCTACGGTGATACTCTACAGCTTCCTCAGATGCTGTACGCTTTTAGCAGAAGGCGAGAATCGGTACGTATGTACCTCCCGAAGTGTTCCCTTCCAATTTACTTACGCTGCTTTCGCTTTTACGCCTTTGTTTTATCGGCCGGAATCGTATAAGCGCGCCTTCAGTGTTCCACTCCCTCTCACTTTCAGGCGCCTCTTACAGAAGTCAGCAGCGTCCGGATTTCGCCCCGCAACCGGCCGATCGCTGCCGCCGCACGCGATGCCGGCTTTTCGGCTAATTGCAATCGAGTCTTGCGATTTCTCTCCCCCTCCGCGATCGTTTCTGTCCCATACGAGGCACTCTTTCTCTCTCTAATCCGTTCTGCGCCCCTCTTTCTCGACGTGATGCGGGGCCGCGGCTCCGTCGATGCTCGGTGTGTCGCTCTTAATTCCCACTCCCTAGACCTCCTCATCTTCCCATGTTTCACCCTCTCTCGCTCTCTCTCTCAATCCCGCCTTCTCCTTTTTTTCCGCCCTTGCCAGGTTTGTTAATTTGGCGCCGAACTTCCGTCGGCTGACTATCTCGCTCCCCGCCTTCGAACTCCTTTTCCAATGTTGGCTGTTTGCTATCGTAACGTTTTATTTTTTTAATGGCTTGTTTCGACGAGGCTTGCTTGCTGCTGCTGTCGTACCTCTCGTGTTGTGCGTGCTGATGGGCTGCGACGTTTCGCTTCGTTGTTCTTCCCTCCACTGACTACCCCCCCCCCCCTCCTCTCTCCTGACATACACACTACCCCCACCCCCACTCTAGTGCTACTGCTACCACTATAGTCGTGGCCGCACGATAACGTTCGCGTGTTCGTGCCGGATCCTCTGGCAGCCATTAGCCTTTCCGGTCTCTTCTTAATTTTCGCGGTTTTTTTTCTTCCTTTCTTGTTCCTGATTCTTTTCCCCCTCAAAGTAGCCAGCTTTTTTTGTCGTCCGAAACTTTGTTTCGTCACTTTTTATCATTTTTTTTTATTCGACGTCTCCAGGCGGCCGCCGCTTATCGCGCTGATGGTCCTATCCTCGTCGACGTGGAGCCGGTGCGGAGGTTTCTCCACTTTCGCTTTTGTAGCCGTTTCACTCCGTGCCAAGGACGATCGTTTATCTCGCGTCGTTGCGTTCGTTTATCGTCTATTATTTTTTCCCGTCTCTCTCTCTCTCTCTCCGCGGCCTAATGGCGGAACGTTTGTTATCCTGTCGAGTCCGCTGATGAGCCCAATGTTTCCGTTACACCGTCCCTGTCTTTTAATGTACTACAGACTACGACGGCTTGGCTAGCATTAGACGACGACCTGTCGTGGCAGAGATACGCTTCCTTTGCCAGAGGAGCAGAGGGGCATTAAAACTAAGTACTGAATCGGTCTGCCGAGCGCCAGATCAGTTTTTGAAACATTCTGGGCGTTTTTTTTTTAATTTTATTTTTTGAATTACCTTTCGGTCTATCGACTACAGTACCTAATTGTCTGAGAATTGTGCCGCAACATGTTTAGTACTGTCACCCGTATGTGCGCTTGTGATTCTATGACCGCAGTGACGTTTGGTTTTGCCGGCTTTAATAATAATCATATTGTTATAAATCGCCTTTTGCTTGGGATAATGTCCACGGCATTTCCGACGTGTCCTATAGTCGTCGCTACTGTCATGCACCGCCGCTAGGTGGCAGAATAAGATACATCTGTTAGCAATGTTAGCTGTTTTGTTGAAATTAGATGTTTTTAGCTGTTTGGAAACTCCATTTCAGATGTAGATGAAGTAAATTCAGCATAAGTAAGGTAAACCCAATCAATGGTTAAATGAGGTCGTAGTTACTCCGCCCGAGGCCCTGGATTTTAAAGATGCAAGACTGACAGAAGTTCGGTGGCGTAAAGGCAGGGAAACCACCACAGGATGAGTGGGCGAATACCCTTGTATAGAATAACAAAATAATTTGAAATGTGAGGGAGTGTTTCGCACGAGCCATGCGTCTCGAGTGACGGAAATAAACGCCGAAGAAAGTGGACCAACGACCCTTATCTGGTAGGGGCAGCGGATATGTACGGCAGAATCACTTCGTTTCAAAGAGAATGGTCATAAAATCCACCTATCCTCGAGTCCATTAATCGAGCTGGGTGAATTGCCGGCGAGTTTTCGTCTATATAGCAGTCGGACTCAGTCTGTCTTTACTGCCGCTCGCTCATTTCCGTGCGCCATAGGAAAAGTTAGATTTAGCCCATTGTTTACTATATTGGTAAGGATGGTGTTGGTAATCTAGCGTTGGTTGAACCGCAAGAGAGCCAGAAACGAGAAGCGGCATGCGTGCCTCCGGTAAGAACGAAAGCCCGCCCTCCCCTTCCAGCCCGCCTCGTTCACTGCTAATCTGTTAGCGCGATCCTTGCATTCAACGGGTGTCCAAGGTTGAATTAGTTGCGTGCAATGGACGAGTCTTTCTTGCATTTCCCCGTAGCTGCTTCGTTGGCGTCATCGTAGCGTCTGGCGGCACTGCGCGTAGCTGGTGAGACGGTGTCTGTAGAGCCCGGGACACGTGTCGGTTCCTGGCTTCAAGAGTTGGGCAACGACAAAACCGCACATACACACTCCTCTCGCTCTGTATATGTCCGCTGCGTCCTTCCGTCCCGGCGAGAAGTGATTTACGATTGTCACAAGCGACGGGTGAGACGGATTTATATATCTTCTTTTTCATCGTGCTCGCGAGTGTGGCAAGCTGACTGTCGCTGCTTGCGTCGACGACGAAGGCGCGCTGGAGTGGCAAACACCGTGTTCACTCGCATATAGATCGGGCACAAGTGCAGAATGATGTGTTCCCCATTCCACGTGACTTAACAGCCACATGAGAGTTAGCGGACTTCTAACAGTTTGCAAAGCACTTGAAGAAAACTCCCTCCGTAACATTTTTGTGAAAGCTGAGCGACCCATAAATGAAGGGGTGAGCGCTGCCAGAGTTGGCACTGGAAGTATTTTGACGGTGAGAACACTACTGGGCTTCCAGATTACCTTTGATATCCATCTACTGCCGCCATACCGTTCTTAATCTACCTGTTAAAACAACTTCGTCTTGCTTGTACTGCGCCTTCATCATGCGCTCATAGTCGCTTCCCTTGATTCATGGGGGTGAACGTTTTGCATCGTCTCGCACCAAAGAACCACCTAGGGTGCGTTAACGTGCACCTAAATCTAAGTACACGAGCGTTTTCGCACTTGACCCCCAACTAAATGCGGCCATTAATCGAACCCGCACCGTAGCCACAGCGTCGGGTAACGCTTCGCGTTATGCTCGTGATATATATATATATATATATATATATATATATATATATATATATATATATATATATATATAATCAGCACACACGCAGGCAAGAAGTGCTCGACCTATATTTGGATGAGTGCGGTACGTGTCTCGCTTGCCGAGCGCTGTGTCGCGACGCGCCCGCTGGGCTGCTAGCGATGCGGAAGTCGTTATACGCCATATACCAGTTCTTCGTCTGCGATTTTTATTATCCCCCCTTTTCTCGTCTATTGCACTGTGAAGGCTCTTCCTTTATCGCTCTCGCCGTTTACGCTCTGCGAGCTTTCCCGTCTCCCGACGCGTCATCTAGCAACGTCGTCGTTGATACAAAACCGCGACTCATGTTCAGGTGTTGCAACCGTTTCGGTACATTCATATGATGCTCAATGTCAGGGCCGAGATAGCGTTTTAATTAACAAGAGGTTGTATGACAGTGACCTAGAGTGCCGTGACGGCAATCCACTGTTAACGATTCCTCCCTGTCTGGTCTTATCTGGTGGGGACAGCGGATATGTACGGCTGACCAGATCGACTAATACAAGCACGCGTTGCATTCATACGAATTCACTAAATCTATTTCCCCCGCTTTGCACCCCTGCGCTATACCGCAGTTGCGACGCAAGCATTTATCGGAAGTAGACCATGTCGGCTAATCCCTAATACCGGTAGTGACCCAGCTGTAGACTTTTTTTTTTTTTTTCAGCACTGTGGCAACAGTGTGCTTTGTGACTTTCGAAAACTCACGGTCGCATGTGTTTCGTACGCAAGGTTGCCAACAAAACAGAACTGCATTTTGGGCCGTACGCATTCGATAATGTCTACTTTGTTAATATGTTGGAAATGAGAAACACGTCTCGTGATTCGAGCTCCCGTATTGAACTTTTCTCGCGTATTTCAGAGTAATAATTTATAAAGCCACATTTTAACGACGGAGCAAGGCTGGTAGTGGCTAGAGGCTCCTGAATAATATCGGGCTATTGGAACTTGGCTGTCTGTACATTACCCGCCAAACTTCTAAACTTAGCGGCTGGTTTTAGACAGCGAAACACAAGTCTTTTTGTGAAAACATTGAAACGCTGCATGCCACCAACACACCGGAGTACGCGGAGAACCAAGGGCCGCGTTCGCAACGCTTTTAGTTTGTAAGTGCTCTTCGCTATTGGCTGGCCGGCTTCGATAATAATAGATGTCCAACATGAGGATTGATTGGAATATCACTCTCATGTGATTGAGTAGTTGTAGCGTAAGATCTCTTCATGCCTATTGGCACAGTTTTCCGTCTCTCTACTGGCTCAGTGCGGACCCCGTCCGCAGTGCCCGCTGGCGCTTTTCCCCCTTGCGCGCCTGGGTGTCGTGTCGAGGCGCCGTCGTGTCAGACGGAACGTGTTGCCTCGCAGGTGGCAGCCAGATGTCCCCATGTTCTCGTTCTTCGCAGCGCCCGACACTCTCCTTGCCTTCTTTCTCCCGAAGGTCTTGTTCCAAGTCCGCGTCTCGGCTGTCCCCAGCCACTCTCGCGTCTCTCGGAAGCAGATGGACCACACACTGGCGCATCGTGGCTTCGGTTTCCTTGTCGCCTCTCGACTCTTCTCAATGTCACCATCTATGTGCAGTACGGCGGAAGCTATATACGCGACCCGTCGTGCAGGCCGTTCCGCGAAGCAGCGGCTTGTCGCTGGAGAGAGGAAGAACGCTTCGCCTAATGTCGAGTGTTATTTTCAAACGGGACAATGACTGCTCAAAATTATAACAGTAGCAGCCGTAGCTAGAGATGGTGGCAGGAGCGGACCCTCGATTGTCCCTTCCGCAAAAAAAAAAAAAAAAAAAAAAAAAAGTCGCATCTAGAAAGGGCTGGATGCTCTCTTGTTTTCCGCGCCAACCTTGCTCTGGCTGCAGGGCTTGTGTTCCAGTTGAGCATTTGGAGGCCTCGCTCTACGCCGCAGTGGCGGGCTTCCGGAGTCGACCACCCATACCGACTCGGCCATTGGAATTCTACATGAAATGTTGCACTTGTCACTCAGACAGCAATCTTTTTGGACCGCTGCCTGTTATGCAAATTGCACTAATACCCGTGCCACACGGACAAAGTGCACTTTGAGCGAGTGCATTTCGCGGCTAGTGTCATTCGCAGGCTGGCCACACGGGAACGCTTAGTGACACTCACTGTAGAGCGCACTCGCCGGCGAGTGTGTTCGGCGAACTCACTTCGCGGCGGCGAAGTCTGTAGCCTCGTTAGCAATGCTTAGAAGGTACATAAAGTGATATTGAAAGAATAGTCAGGGAGTAATTTTTAATAACCACGCCGGGTAATGGCTGCGCAGTTGTTTGGCGGATCGAGTCGTTTTGACTATTGCTGGTCAAGTTGCCGTCGTTGCCGGCGCTTGTAAAGGTGGATTGTAAATGTTGTTTCTAGCAATAATAAACTGTTTTCGTGCACACATTTTTATATTAATAAATATATGCTTTCCCGTCTGACTCCCGGTCGCCATGGCCATCAATTTGAAAGAACACTTTTCTTTCTCGTGTAGCAGCGCACCACCAAAGTGACACTCAGCGCGCTAAAGTGCACTCGCTCTAAGTGCACTTTACTTTGCCCGTGTGGCACAGCTGTTACACTCTCGGCTCTTCTGCGCGCCACCGACACCACCTCCTCGTCACTGTGTCACGTATGATGCATTGTCGTTGAGAGGTTGCCGAAACAACAGAGCCGACTATCGGCATCCGTAGGAAATAGCATATTCGGGCTTGTTCGACATTGTTCCAGGCTTGCCTTTTCGCGGTCTATTCGCTCCTCTATATGGTGCTCGTCGGATGGTGCTCGTCTTCTTTTGATTCGTTGAAAACCTGTCGGACGTCTGTTGAGAACCTATAGGTCGTAGAGCTGTAAGAAACTTGTAGGAGAGTTTTTGGAAATGTGTTGGATGACTGTATCAGAAATTTGTTGGAAGCTATTAGAAATCTGCTGAAAACTTGTCGCGAAACTGTTGGGAATCTATTGGAAACTTGGAAACTGTGTGCGCTGCGTTGGACGGCTTTGAGGCAAGTGTTTCTCGCTTTGCTATCAGTGTGAGATATGCCACGTTTTCTAATCGCGGCACTTCGTGGTTGTTCGACCTTGTACTGTACTGAACCGTCGTCCCTGCAGTTACGTTTCTCGCTTTTTATATGCGTCACGCTTGGTATACGATGGACTAAAAAAAAAAAAAAAAAAAGCTGCCTAATGTGGCGGAAGCGAGAAATGATGACGTTAGATTCACTTTAAGGTAGCCCGAAGTTCCAAGTCCGGCTAAAGCGCCACACCTGCTTATTGCAGTTTTTACACCTTGATCTACGTGATATCCGCACCGGATCAGGGACAGGTTGCTTTAAAGCCATCGCCTGCGGAGCTTAAAGGCCAACTGGAATGAAATTTTGGACCACGTAAACAGCCTAAGAAAGCGTAGATATATAGGAGCTTCCGTGCGAATCTTGACGTGTGGAATACGAGCCTAAGCGTCACAAAAAAGATCGCAAACATACCTGTTTTGAATACCGGAACTAAAAAAAAATTATAATAATGTAAGCTGAACTTGGCCGTTCTGACGATGGAGACTTTGCTGAAAGACCGAGTTGGCGACGCCTTTGCGTCCCATCACAACTGTATAGTGGGAACAAAATCCTTCTCTATACTAACAGCACAAAGTTTTCAGTACGCCACCACATTGACTGAATCTAAATATACGCTCCTCGTTCCCTTCGATACGACGCGTCGTCTACACCTGCAGCTAACTTTTCTTGTGCGCCGTTCGGGCCCGTCTGTACGGCTTCTTTTTGTGCTTCCTGTCCGGCTCGCTTGATCTTTGGCGTTTTTATTTTTCCCAATAGCCTCCGTCATCGTACGGCTGGCCGCAAAATGGCGTAAGGTTCGCGGGTCGCTAGATGCGGTGGCGGCGCGGGTGGTGTGAGGGGGTTAGGGGGAGACCTTGAGAACCATTGTTGCCGTTACGTCATAGCTGGGCCGAGTTAACGTCGCGTCGCGCACGCACTTGCGGGTCCGTAGTGCCGTGCGGGTTGTACGGGTGCGCGGTCGTTAAAAAAGAGAGGACGGGATTGTCTCCTGCCCTTTCCCTACGCTCAAAGAGCGGTCTCTTAACGAGGCGAGCCGTTTCGCTACTCCGCTTCGTCTCGTTGTTTTTCTGAGCGTCCCTTTTGCCGTCAATGTGCTGGCGCAGCCGTCGTAACGTTTTGCTGGTGTCCTTCTACGAGTTTTACTTCGAGTGCCTGCTTTCATTTTGTCTTCTGTGCGCGCACCCCTTGCTAGCTGTTCTGGCCTCCTCTTGTAGTCGTGTGTGTGTGTCGCACTGACGAAGGGAGCACTTCTATCGCTTTGTTTCTTGCATTCTTTCTGTTTAGCGGGGTAAATAACACCACCGCCCTGCGCTGCTATTTTAAATTTTTTTTCTACATTTAGAGCACTAATGCGTAGCTGGCTGTTTTCTTCCTTTGTCTTACCTCTAAGCACGCTTATTTTTAATTCTTTGATTTTGTTTGAGTGTTGATGTCGGCGCCTTTGTGGACTGACTCTTCGGAAGGAGCAGCTCTGGTGGGAGGTAGTTTTTTTTTTTTTTTTTTTCGCAAGGAAGAAAATTCGCTTTCTCGAAAGAGCACCTCAGGGCTGCGAAAGAATAAACTTGCAAAGGGAGCCTAGAAAGTTTCTTCTTGTTTGGTCGGGTACTCAAGTTTCCTAGACGAGAGGTTACTGTTCTAAAAAAAGAAAAAAGAAAAAAAACACGCGTTTCATTTTCTTATTCGTTTGTTTGGAAACTGCGCACATATGACGCGCCTGTGCGAACAACCTCTGGCTGCGTGGCGTATAACACTCCTCCGTCTGTCACATTTGTGAGCGCACCGCTGAATCACGCGTTGTAAGATACAGGCGGCGCGCTCGCCATATACCGCGAAAAGGATGATTGTTTCGTGCATTACATACCGAAAAGCTTTTCACTGAGTAAATGAGATTTCCCGTGCCCTTCGTCCCGAGCCTTGCTTGGTGTTTCTTTTTCCGCGAACAGTTTGAGTGGGAGTGAAATGATGGGTTGTAGGTATTTAATAACTTGGAAATGGCGGCGTTCCTATTTGCAATTTAAGAGTAGCGTGCTGCACCTCTTCATATATTGCGATGATAAAGGGGATGCGGCCTGCGACCGGACATTGTGCATTTTTTCAAAGGAGTGAGAGCTAGTCGTGTGGGGTGGGGGCGGACGGCTGCTCTCTCTTGTGTCCTCTGCCCACGCGGTGCCAATAATTTACAGTTCCCGACAAATTCCCATTCGGCTTCTTAAGAAGTGTCCTCTGCACCGCGTGTTCTGGCGGCGGCCTGTAGCGGCGCTCCTCGCCTTTGAAGCGGGACCGCTCGGGAAACGAGGTTTCGGTTGGCCCCGGGGTCGTAAACGGGCGCGATGGTTCTTTTCTCCTTTTATTTACTCCGCTCCGACGACGCACCGCCGCGCCCATACCGGTGCCGTCAAATGTGCGCGAATATCTTTCTGTGTGTGTGCTGGTGTGTGTGTCAGCCTGTGCTTGCGCGAGCAGTTCGTTGGTGGGCGTGGGGTGTGCGGCGTTCGTTTGATGATAACCGCTGTCGTCGACCTTCACGTTTCCGTGCGGGAGAAGTCTGTCCGCTTGTGCGCGCGTGTGCGTGCGTGCGTGCGCGCTTGGTACGTGGCAGTGGGACAGGTCACTTATGCCTGGCGGTCTCGTCAGTTCGACGATTCTCGGGTGGTAAAACGCAGCCATACACAGAAGGAAGACACCCTCAATGGGGATTGGTGTGGCCCTTCCACCGTTCTTCACGTTCTGATCTTATCTAAACCGTTAGTCCACTGTGGCAGTACTGTAAGCTTTATGGAGCTAGTTAGTTGTCTATAGGTACACATTGAGTAAGTTAGGAACACGAAAGACAGGAAAATACCTGTAGATATGGAGCGAAATGCAAGAAGGCCCATGTGCCGTGCATTGGGTGCGCGTTAAGGAAACCCGGATGGCCAAATTAATCCGGAGTCCCCCCACTACGGCGTGCCTCGTAATATCCTTGTTTCCTGACTTGGGCACGTAAAACCCCATAACTAAATTTTTACCTGTAGATAACAATTGGCTTTCTTGGCAGAGCACGGCTACCGCCATGCCCAGTAAACTCCAGATACGCACGAAACGCTCCACCCCCTCTCCTTTTATATTATGTATAGTGCATAGCTGGTAACCGGGCTCTCGCTTTCCCGAGGGGCTGTACAACGTGGCGCGCTCTTTAATAGGTAACCATCATGGGCTGCTCGTCTTGCGCACGTGTCTCGCAGCACGTGCGTCGGTTAATTCCTGAAGGCGCTTGTTATCTCATCTGCTGCGCAGCCTGCAACGGCGCGCGGCGACGGAGACATTTCCGTGGAACGCACGGGGCCGCCTTGGCCTCGGTATCATTCGCTCCCGCACCCACTCGCCGGCCGTCGTAATGGCTGTTGACGTGCCTGCTGTATGGGCTGCGGCAGTTGTAAACGTTACCGCGATGAAGCGCGTTTATTGACCGCGCGTCGGCTTTGGAGGGCGAGAGTAGTCGGAGCACTTCATTGGTGAGGGTCGGCTCGAATTGGATGGTTAGTTACGGTTTCTTTCTTCCTCCCTTTCTGCGGACGCTATTGGCTGCTGTCGGGAGCGTGAGGCTTCGATAATAACTTCGTTAAAGCGTGTCTGGGTTGCATGAAAACACTAGAGAAAAACAAATGAAGAGGAGGCTTTCTGGATGCACGAATCGTGCGGGCTAGAAGCGCATGCCCCCCTCCCTCCCTTTTTTATCGCTGCGCAGCCGCCTGCAGTTTAATTATCGTAGCGGAGACCGGCGGCTGTCGCAAAGAGCAACGCCCGGCGATTGATTTAGTTTCCCCTCGGTGCGATGTATCGAGTGGTACGTTCGCTTCTCCCACCACGACTTCGAGTTCATCCGGATCGGTATTTCTCTCTCTCCGCGAGAGCTTCGCAACTTTTGCTGTATAGCCACAGAAGGGAGCTTCGTTTTGGCCACTCCTTTCTCCTTATTTTTTCTTCTTCTTTGAAGCAGCAGGCCCCCTCGTCGACACGAGTAGCATCTGCCAACAGATTACAAACTGTTTCACTTGATCGACACGAACAGTAATATTTCACGAGTCAGTGCCGCTGATGCATTTCAACTGATGTTATGGCCGCCGCGTGTATAGTGGCGTTTGTAGCTTGTAAGTAGCGCATTCTTGGAACAAGCTCCCTCGTAGGGTCGCTGAGCGCCGGCGTACGTGTGGGTCGAGGCCGAATGTCCTTGCAGCTGTTTAAAGATGCATTAGGAGAAAGATCATTTGATCATATACTAGTAAATTACCCTTCAGCAATACCCGAAAAGCCACTCTTATTGTGTGAAAATCGCTTGACAGGTGAAAAAAAAAAAAAAAAAAAAAACGTAGACTGGTGGCGACACCGTTCCGCGCCAGGACGCGGTGACATCGTAGATGTTGGCCGTGTCTACTCGGGTATACTCACTTTTTATTGGTAAAGTTGGCTTGTATTGCATTTTAAGAGATCCAGCGACAACTCTTACTGCGCTAGAATGGTCACAATGCGAGAAGTTACTTCGAAATCCCCGACATCACACTGACGTACCGGCGATCATATTTCGCCGCGAAATCTAGCATAGCTAGTTCGGCGCGAAACTTAGTGAAATCTAGTTAGCTTTGCAATGCCATTTTCTGTTTCAATGTCAACGTCTTATCGCAGAATGAATTAAAATAGTTGTGAAAGAATACCAGCGCTTGACCGCCGCCTGGTCATCCTCTCGTGTAACCAACTGACCGATGTATACGTTATACCTTCGTTCACCTGAGTGCGATTCTTAAACTTCTGGGGCATCGGGAACCCTTGATACGCCGTAGAGCAGACAGGAAAAAAAAAGGGCCGCTTTGTGTGAGGAAGCTAAACTAATCCTGTTAGACGAGACTATTTAGTTGTTAGATCCATGAAACGTGTCACCAGCGCAAAATCCAACGCAGCACAGTCGCTGACACTAGAAATGTACGTTGACTGACACAGGTAACGCTTGGGAAACGAAAGTCGCTCCTTTTTACTTGATGTCTTGTCAAATTTGCTTCGTCGGCCGTGAATCTATCTATCTAGTTATCTGTCTAATCTGAAAAAGTCAACGTCCCTGGTACCTTTACTCTTGCCGAGTGAGTGCACGTCGAAAAACGCAACAAACTTATTAGTGTTGCTGCCGGCGAGCGGTTGCGAGAAAAAGGCCGGTACCCGACCGAAAGGTTGGGAAAAAAAATGTTTTCAACGTGGACTGACTGTCACAGAAAGGGGCTAGAGATGGGAATACAATTCGGCGCCAAAAGCGATGCTTTGTTCCCGTAGGGTGAGGCAAATCCGGACGTGTCCGGGTCGACGTCAATGTATTTTCCCCCGGTTTCCTTCTCCAGCTTCGTGTTATCAGTGGCCTCGGGAGTGACGTCCAGGGCAGGCTGTCCAGGGAGAGAGTACGACAGGGGGGCGTTTGTGTGCGGGAAGCCCTGCGAGGAGCGCACGCCGACGGGCTGACGACGATCTCAGTTCGATGCACGCCGCAAGGAACGCACGGCAAGCGACCGCGCGCCGCTGCCTACTGAACTCCCTGCGCCTCGCGAACGGTGTGTTGGCCAGCGAGGGCTCTCTTATGTACAGCAGAGACGAGGGAAGCACGGAGGAGGACGCTGGCGGGGGAGGGTGGCGGTTCTTCGAGCTCGGGAGGAAAAAGATATCGATAATACTGAGTGCCGAGAAGATGAATGAGCACTTGGGGCTGGACCGCTCCCATTTGGATGCTCGTCCTTTCCTCTTTGCCTACCGGCCCCCCTCCTGGCGCGCCTCTTTTTCCCGTGGTGCCCGAGAAGCTCTCTCGTTTTCCTTCATCCCATTGCGCCTGAGCGGTGATGCCCTCGCGTAGAGCGGCAATCTTGCAGTGGCGTCCCCTCTTTCTCTCCTCCTGGTCGGGGAGAGAGGAAGAAAGAGGAAGCCGGTGGTGAGGAGAGTTGTGGACGAGGCGGGACGGGGGGTTGGCAAGGCAGAAGAGGAGGCGGAGGCTGGATCGGGCGCTTCGACGGCGCTGTGACGGGCGAGACTTTCCAAAGCGAGAAGATAGTCTTCTCGAAGGACAGAGAAGGGCAGCAGTGGAGGAACAAGGCGCACGGCGTGGTCGCGAGCCCGTCAAGAGAACAGCAACTTGGGGCAGGGTGAAAGGAGGACGCCCAATAGATCTGGCCCCGTTAGCGCGGCTGTCGCGCCTTCGTCGGCGTGCTTTATCTGGCGCTGGGCAGAAGGCGTGCTGCTTGCCTGCTTTGCCGTGCTGCTGCAGCGGTACTATACGTGCCGCCGTCCGAGCCGGAACTCGGGCGGGGTGTGTGTAGGGGGGGGCTGCTGCCGCTGCACGCCACGTTATATTATCCTCGTTGTCTTCTCCTCGTACCTAATGCCTTCCTTTCGTAGAGGCCGCGAATTTGTTGTTCTCCGCGCTTGCTTCGTATTACCTTCTCTTAATTCGTTTGGTACGCAGCGTGGATGTTTGCGCGCGTCGTTGCAGCGGCTGTCTTTCTTTTCGGGTTCTGCATTCTTACCTTCCTCGGGTTCCTCCTTCGCGTTGGCTGGATTGTTGCCTCTCCATCTGCCGTTTTCGGTCTTCGCTTGTTGTCCCAGCTGCCCGCTGCTACTTCCCCGCCAGTCACGTTCTCTACAGCACGTTGCCTTCTTCGTATCGGCGCCTCCTCCAGAATACGTGCCGAGCACGAAGTGCGTGGTGGGGGCTGCCCCCCGTGGATACACTTCAGCAGGAGCGAGCCGTGCTCCGTTCCGTTTTCAGAGCCCGTTCTGCCGAGGATGGCTGCAGATCCCGGGATCTTTATTTGCCGGCGATCGCGATGTGATCCTACCTTATGATGCTGTGCGTGTGTGCATGCACGTGCGTTTGTTTGTCCCTTTCTTACTTTCTCGGGTCTCCGCTGGCCTAATGGACATTCTGTAGAGGTGCTGAAGATTGAGGCTTGCGTCTGTTGATGTTTATTCGCGAGTCCTTGCTTCTTTTTTTTGCTATACTTTAATGAGCTCTCTTGCGAGTTCAGCAGCTCGCGCAGATAATCGTATTCGTTCGTTTGCCGCTGTGACATGCGCTAACACACGAGTAGTAATGGGCTTATTCGTGTGTGAGAATGTCGTTAGCTGGATCCTGCTTCTGAGTTCGGTTTAAGTATAATTTTCTCGCACGCTGCACCAGTGTGACAGAAGTGAACCCACGTAAGTTGCGTTTAGCAGCGATTCATTCAAATATGCAAGTCTGAACCTCATTCAGTGCTTGTTGCTGCGCATAGGTCTCCGTTGAAGTAGCGATCTTGTGGAAGTTAATTGAGTGGCAGGAACCAGGCAAATGACCGGCTTATAATCGATATTCGACATTTGGTTTTGTTTGTCTGTCTCATCATTTCTTCATTTCCTCTTTTCTTTCCTCTATTTTCATTCCTCTATTCCCTCTCCTGAAAGAGTATTCAGGCGTTGTGGCCCTCTCGGTGGCAGTTGTCAGCTTGCTCCCTCCCTATTTCCTTAGTGTTTTGTGTTATATGTGCATACAACATAATTACTTTCATATCGGCGCACCGTCACACATGTCGCTCGGCAACATCGTCTGACACTTTGCGCTCGAAACTTACATGCGTGGTGACCACGACCTGAAGGCCATTCCTGTGAGTCCTTAATAGTCACCGCTCGCGTTAAATTTGGTTGCAAGTGGCGGAATCCAATCCGCTTGTAGGCAGTGACAGCATTATACAAGATCATGTATAGATATTGCTCGGGGTAAGTAATTTTATTTATTTTTGTTCGTGGCGCACAGTCCGGTCCGTCGAGATCCGGCTACATGTGTACATTGCTTTTGCCTGGGACTGTTCACCAGGGACTTAGGCTCGCGCGCGCCACACACTTTTTTTTTTTCTTTTGCCGCTTCATGCAGCCTGAGGACGTTCGTCTGATCGCGTTTCTCCATCGAGCATGTTCACAATTTTCGGCAATGGGTTTGTTTAACCCACCGGCACTTATTTTACACTCAGTGAAATGTACGCAGTGCATCCACGCGATCTCAGATTCGAAAAACGGGATTGACTTTCGTGGGCAAGAGCAGGACAGGACGATTCCAGCGTTATATCTCCGTATAGCCGGTTTCGTTTTTCAGGCGTGAACTGTGTCGGCCTTAAAAGAAAGCCCCGAATACGGGCAGTATAGTTACTATAGTATGCCGCGAACTTCCCGATGGTCATTTCTGAAGGAAACGCTCTAATTTAAACACCGAGCTAAATGGAGTCATTCTGCCGCCTAGTATAAATATGG